>NC_041389.1:370939259-370998424 GCF_002162155.2 Triticum dicoccoides | reverse complement strand
ATGTCAGTGAAGGGGTGGATATCACCCATGTGCATAGGTGCTAGAGTTGACATGATGGAGCCAAGTTGTTGAGTCGGGGTGGGGCCAAGTAGGTGTGTGCACTACAATAGTTGGCATGTTGGAGCTATGCCATCGGGACAAGGAGTAGGGCCAAAGAAGGCACGTGTGTTGCAACTAGAAAGTTGGAGTCACTTTATCGGTCTAGGGGATGGGGCCAATGTAGACACATGTGATACAATAGTTGGCGTGCTGGATTCGCATTGTCAGGCTATGCGTTCGGTCCACACAGGCACATGCTCTTGAATAGGTGGCGTGCTATCGGGCCAAGAGTGGTGCCCATGAAGGCGTGTGCACTAAAACCACTAATGTTCCGGAGCTGCGTTGCCTGGATAGGGTTCAGCCCGACAGACATGGCATTTTTTCAGTTGTTGCCCCGTGCAAGTTTCCAAATTCCAACAATTTCATCTCTTTCAAAAAATATATATTTCATAAGTTCATATTTAGAAATTTGAAATTTTTAAGAGGTCTTTTTTTGAAAGTTAAAATTTCTTAAGTTCCAAAATTTTAATCCTATGGTAAGATTTTCCAAATGTCGGTAGTGTAATTTTAAATACTGCCAAAAATTAGAAGTTGTTCAAAATTGGAAGTGCCTAAAACAACCTGTCACAACCACCTTTTATTGTTAAAATATTAGTCGACAAATTGTGATTACGTAATTTTGTTTACTGAAAATGTAATGGGTGAGATCAGGTAAGTTTATCCACGTGCTTCGTGAACTTTGAGTATGACTTGTTCCTGTTTGGAAACTTGACCTTGTGTTTGTATAGGAATTGCCTTTTGTTAGGTAGTACTTTGCGAACAATGATCTCTATTAGTGTACCAATGTCTAGTTTGTTTAAGGTGTACACTTTTTATCTTCCCTAAAACTAGGAGTAGTCTTCATTATGTCAGCCAAAGTTAAGTTCTTTAGTGCAACCGGGAAATCAAACAAAAATGTATTTGTGTATGAATGTCAAATTTTTATCTATCCTTAGGCATGCATTACACATTTTATTTTGTTTTAAAAAATTCTCATTTGACTTTACATGTGTTGTTGCAAATACCTATTGTTCTATTGCTGGTAGAATTTCTAAGTCCTCTTAAGTTTTTTTAGCTACAACAAAATAAAATTTAGGATCATGCCTGGAATGAGGTAGTAAAGGATGTAGTGTCTGTGATGTGTTGGCAAAGCATTACTGAATACTGACCCATGGCTTGCAATATTTTATCATCAATCCTACACTGCAATTTGTAATGATGTGTCACTTCTACCTTACTTGAATATCTTCTTGGTAATACCTTGTCATGGATTTTATTACAGACACAAGTAGGTCCTTCTGCGAACTGGCAATATTTTGCCACCATAGCCGCGACTTGGGGACTACTCCTTTAAAGAGACATCATCCTATCTTGGTGGTTTTATGGAAGCAGGTTACAAGAGCACATGCATAGATGACCTTCTGGAGCAGATGACATATCTCTATTGTGTGTGTTGTCAAGTCCAAAGAACTCCATGCAAAGGATGTGATTAGGACTTGTGACCCATGTGGATATTGAGCTTATACATTACGGGTGCACCACACGTCATGAGAAGAACACTAACCCTGAGTGAAACCAGGTATTTGCCTTCTCAAATGAGTGCATCCAATCGTGCTATATCGAGGTCATTGTTACAGACAAGGACTTTGTTCAGGACGATTTCATTGGGTGAATTGTGTTTTACCTGAATGAAGTTCCAAACAGAGGAACATGGTAAACCCACTACAACTGTGCCGTTTAATTGTAGTCTCACACAATTTGTTAGGGTGTTTCTATTCTAACTACAAGAAAGTGTATTACACACTTGCAATGCTAACCCATTTTTCTTTAGAAAATGTGAAGTACATAAATGTACAACCCTAACATGAAAATATGCTAAATTGTTAGTCCACGCTCAGAATTTCTAGTAGTGGTATATTTCTTAACACAAACTTGAAAGTTTTAGATCTGGTTTCAAACATTTCTAATATAACCGTATCTCTGCAGCAAATCCCTGAATTGCACCCGAGATTGTGGCTTACTAAAAGCAATTCAATTAAATGTAGCTGACGGTGACTCATTCACATTTTTCTAAGGGATTCTATGGGGTGACAGATATAGCATACTGCATGTGGTCACTTGCATGTTACCTTGCACATCTTCAATGATTCACACAAAGCAGTGCGCCTCACATGACAAGACCAAGCTCCACAAGTGATTATCCATTTTTATAACACTCTAAAGTAAAATAAAACATAGAGGTGATATATGAATGCTATTTTCTTACTAAAAGGCAGAGCATACAACTTTGGGATGAAAAAAATATTTCCTATTTAGTTGTTGCTCGGACTACTAGGGAATGCGCATAAGGAAACAATTGGACAAAATAGTTCATTCATGCCACAAACACTTTCTCCTTTGTCAAAAAATTAAACCGGGCCTAAAGGTAAAGAGAGATCACTTGAGCACACTGAGGAGGGAAAATGATGACCATGAAAAAGCTTCCAAAGTAGAAAACGAAGTTTCTCTTCCATGGCCCCACACTTGTCGTGAACCACATGCTTGAGCACATTGGGTGGGGTTCTAGTGGCATGATTTTCCTTGTTGAGTATGTCGAAGAGCTCATAGGGGGGTCACATGTGCGAGCTATGTTGCACTACTGCAGGATGGTCCAAACGCGATAGTCCAATTAGAGACCCTTCGATAAAACTGTGTGCGATGCATTAATCGCAAACGGTGGTGTAAGAAAAAGTAAAAAATGAGATGAACTGTTTGTGATGATGCATACATCAAACACGATTCAGATCATAGCTATGTGTGCGATGCGTGGCATACGGTTAATCCATACAAACTGTTTGCGATGATCGAGAGCAACAAAAATGGTCACTTAGATAAGGGTGTGCGCGATATATGTCATATGATACGTCTCCAACATATCTATAATTTTTTATTGTTCCATGCTATTATATTATCTATCTTGGATGTTTTATATGCATTAATCTGCTATTTTATATTATTTTTGGGGACTAACCTATTAACCTAGTGCCAGTGCCAGTTGCTATGTTTTCCTTGTTTTTGTATTTTACAAAAAATCAATACCAAATGGAGTCCAAACAGAATAAAACTTTATGATGATTTTTCTTGGACCAGAAGACAACCACGAAGCTTCAGGAGGAGGCCAGAGGAGCCATGAGAGGGCCACAAGCCCCCCAGGCTTGTGAGCCCCTCGGGACTCCCTTAACCCTGATCCTTGCTCCATAAATACCCAAATATCCCCCTACACCAGAAGGCATACCAAAAACACTTTTTCGCCGCCGCAAGCCTCTGTCCTCATGAGATCCCATCTTGGGGCCTTTTCCGGTAATCCGTAGGAGGGGGATTCGATCAAGGAGGGCCTCTACACCAACCTTGTTGCCCTTCCGATGATGTGTGAGTAGTTTAGCACAGACCTATGGGTCCCTAGCTAGTAGCTAGATGGCTTCTTCTCTCTCTTTGATCTTCAATACAATGTTCTCCTTGATATTCTTGGAGATATATTCGATGTAATATTTTTTTGCGGTGCGTTTGTTGAGATCCGATGAATTGTGGATTTATGATCAGATTATCTATGAATATTATTTGAGTCTTTTCTGAACTCTTTTATGCATGATTAAGATAGCTTTATATTTCTATCTGATCTATTGATTTGGTTTGGCCAACTAGATTGGTTTTCCTTGCAATGGGAGAGGTGCTTTGTGATGGGTTCAATCTTGTCGTGTCCTCATCCAGTGACAGTAGGGGTAGCGAGGCACGTATTTGTATTGTTGCCATTAAGGATAAAAATATGGAGTTTTACCATATTGATTGGATCTATCCCTCTACATCATGTCATCTTGCTCAAGGTGTTATTTTGTTCTTATGAACTTAATACTCTAGATGCAGGAAGGAGTCGGTCGATGTGTGGAGTAATAGTAGTAGATGCAGGAAGGAGCCAGTCTACTTGTCACGGACATGGTGCCTATATTCATGATCATTGCCTTGGATATCGTCATAACTATGCGCTTTTCTATCAATTGCTCAACAGTAATTTGTTTACCCACCGTATGCTTTCTTCAAGAGAGAAGCCTCCAGTGAAACCTATGGCCCCCGTGTCTATTTTCCATCATATATTTCAGATCTATAAAACCAAAAACTCAAAAAAATACCTCGCTGGGTTTTATTTACTTTTATTTGTTTTATACCTATCTCTATCAGATCTCACTTTTGTCGTGATCGTGAAGGGATTGACGACCCCTTTTTTGCGTTGTGTGCAAGTGTTTGTTAGTTTATGCAGTGCATATATTGGGGACTTGCTTGTGCCTCCTACTAGGTTGATACCTTGGTTCTTAACTGAGGGAAACACTTGTCTCTACTTTGCTGCATCACCTTTCCTCTTCAAGGGAAAAATCAATGCAAGCTCAAGAAGTAGCAGCATACATTTCACTAGGAAGAACTGTGTGTGATTAGGAAACACAATAGAAATGGTCAACAAATCAAGGTGTGTGCGATGGAGGGCATACAGTACATTCGGATGAACTGTTTGCTATGAGTCAAGACAACAGAAACAGTTCAACTGAACAAGATGTGTGTGATACGCGGCAAACAGGTCCGTAATACGAAATGTGTGCAAAGACCAAAAATAACACAGACGATTGTTGCTAATGAGCCATGTGATTTGCTCTGTCTACAGAAGAACAACATATATATAACACAAATAAACATCCAATTACATAAGTGACTATACAGATCATTCGCACACATTTATATTCTATGCCATATTTTGACCTTAAATTTAACTAACAATATGTTAATGCATATTATAAAAATAATATAATTGGAAACTATGTTCAAATACAAATCCAACAATATAATCTTTGGTGACATGCATTCATATTTTATTAATTAAATCTCTAGTCAAAATTTGACACAAAAATACAAAGAGGACTTATAAACCAGGATGGGGGTAGTAGGTAGTTAAATCGCAAACGTTTTATTTATTAACAGTACGTGTCGTTTCATCCTCCTTTCGTGTGTCTTGTCACGCCACTGCCGTAGACGGCTTCGAGCGCAAGCTTGAACAACGTGCAGGGGCATTCTTTTGGCCAAATGGTGGCTCTAAGTGGCACCAATGAATCGTCGGTGAGCCCGTTCCCGCGGAACCGTGCAGGTTCCCGCGCATAGCCGCACAAGCTTCCCGCCCGACTCGGCAAAATCCCCCAAAATCCCAATGCTTATCAGCCTACTATATAAACTCTCATGGCCGGTGAGTCCTGCGTCACATTTTGCCCTCCCTCCCTGTAGCTTATCTCATCTGCTTCTCCCACAATCGCCAATGGCACCAGTCCGTCATGATCGCTCAGCCACTCCGCTGTCATCAGAGGACAGCTCCAGCTGGGAGGCTACACCGTGGCAGCGGTGCAGTCCTTGGTGTAGTGTAGTGTGGTCCCCGTCTTCATCACCCTTTCCTCTTCAATGGAAAAGTCAACGGAAGCTCAAGAAGCAGGACGAATTTCTGCCGCCATTGCCGGGGAGGTTCTACATCAAGCCTACCAAGTACCTATCATAAACTCTCATCTCTTGCACTTATATTATTTGCCAATTTGCCTCTCATTTTCATCTCCCCCAGTTCTAAAACATTTTCACTTACATTATTTGTCATTTTCCTCTTGTTTTCCTCTCCCCCTATTCTAAAATGTTTTCAGAAAAACACAAAAATATTTGCCTTTTTATTCGCCTTCTTTCATTCGTCTTCTCATTTGCTTTGTGTTTGCTTGCGTGCTAGATTGCCTGCTTCGCCATCATGTCTGAAATTGATAAGCTTGATATTGGAAATATTAATACAAATCTTGAGGAAAAATTTGAATCTTGCGTTCTTAATCATTATCCTCTTGATGCTGAAGCTCCTAGTCATCTTAAAACAAAGATCTATCATGTGGGTGATGGGAACATTATCAGAAAGAATATTATTCAAGAATTCTTTGATTGCACGGGAGTTATGCCTTTAGATCAAGAATCTATGCTTTGCAATACCAATTGTTATGCAGATGCTATTTCCATGCTTGTAGTTAAGCTATAAATAGAATTCCTTCATGTTCATCCTGCTTTACAAAATATGTTTTATGAACTTCCCAATTTGCATGATCCTAAGGCTAAGAAAATTGCTACTACTATCCTTATGTGAGAGTTTGATTACGTAATTTGAGAAGCTAGAGAGATATTTCTCATTATAACAAAAAATTTGAGCATCCTCCCATAGAAGATATTATCCATGATAAAGAAACTATACGTGGATTGGAATCTAGGGATTATCATGCTTTAATTCCAATCTAAGGAAAAGAGTCCCCTATTCAGAAGTCATCCAAGCTCTATATCTTGGTGCTTATGATAAATTTGATTCGGTTACAAAAGGCATTTATGAGGGATTTGATAAGGAGTGGCTTGAAGAGATGTCTAGGGAACCCGTTAAAGATGAGATACATGTTTCTTATGAAGATATTTTTGGTGATGATCCTGAGTATGAAATTATGAATGTCAAAATTACTAATCAAAGTCTTTTCCATCATTTAAGATCCACATCCAAAAAATAAGAACTTGACAAAATAGATTATTAAGAAAGATCTTGGAAATTTTGATTAAGGAGTTAAATACCAAAGATGACAATACCTAGATCTATGCAATAGGCCTAGCTAGGGGCGTTAAACAATAGCGCTTGTTGGGAGGCAACCCAATTTTTATTTTTGTTTTTACTTTTTTTTCCTTCTGTTTTGCAATAAATATATCTTCTAGCCTCTGGTTAGATGTGTTTTTATAATTTCAATTAGTGTTTGAGCAAAGTAAGACCTTTGGGATGATCTATGGTGATAGTTGATTTGATCTTGCTGAAAAACAGAAACTTTTGCTCATTGCCAGAATTTTAAAAAATCTTAGAAACATGATTTTGGTCTTAATTTTTTACAAAAGATTGATATGCAAATTTCCTAAGTTTTCCTAATTTTTCAGAGTTTTTGGAGTTACAGAAGTATACGAAATTTTCAGATTGCTACACACTGTTCTGTTTTAGACAGATTCTGTTTTCATTTCGTTGTTTGCTTTATTTGATGAATCTATGGGTAGTATCGGGAGGGGGTTCTGAACCTTGGAGAAGTTAGGATACAGTATATATAACACCAATATAAAATTGGAATGAGTTTGCCCAATACCTAAGTGGTGATTTATTTTATTATACTAACGAAGCTTACGAGTTTTCTGTTGATTTTTGTGTTGTGAAGCTTTTACGTTTTGGGTAAATTTTTGATGGACCATGGAATAAGGAGTGGAAAGAGCCTAAGCTTGGGGATGCCCATGGAACCCCAAGGAAATATTCACGGATAACCAAGCATCTAAGCTTGGGGATGCCGCGGATGGCATCCCCTTTTTGTCTTCAATCCATCGGTAAAATTACTTGAGGCTATATTTTTATTCACCACATGATATGTGTTTTTCTTGGAGTGTCTTGTATTATATGAATATTTGCTTTTTAGTTTGCCAAAATAATCCTTGTTGTACACACCTTTTGAGAGGGACACACATTAATCGTGAATTTATTAGAATACTCTATGTGCTTCACTTATCTCTTTTGAGCTAGGTAGTTGCTCTAGTGCTTCACTTGTATCTGTTTAGAGCATGGCGGTGGCTCTTTTTTGTAGAAATTGATGAAATCCCACTCTTCAATTATATTATTTTGAGAGTCTTGAAAATAGTATGGCAATTTTCTTAGGTTATGAATTTTGTCCTAATATGATGGGCATCCAAGAGGGATGTAATAAAAACTTCCATAAAGATCATTGAATATATGAGAAGTTTGACCCCTTGCATTTGTTTTGAGATATAAAGATGGTGATATTAGGGTCATGCTAGAGAGTAATTGTTGATTAGTAGAAATACTTGTGTTAAAGTTTGTGATTCCCAAAGCAAGCATGTATGGTTTATCGTTATGTGATGAAGTTAGAGCATGATTTATTATTGATTGTCACCCTTTGTGTGGAGGTCGGGAGCGCGCGATGGTTAACTCCTACAAACCTCTCCCCTAGGAGCATGATTATTAGTACTTTGTTTTGATGGCTAATAAACTTTTGCAATAAGTATGTGTGTTATTTATGACTAATGTTGAGTCCATGGATTATACGTACTCTCACCCTTCCACCATTGCTAGCCTCTCTAGTGCCGCACAACTTTCATCGGTGCATTAAACCCACCATATACCCTTCCTCAAAAAAGCCACCATACCTACCTATTATGGCATTTCCATAGCGCAACTTCCACCGTTCCATTTTGTTATGACACACACCATCATTGTCATATTGTTCTCATATGCCCGAGGCATTCATATAGAGTCATATTTGTTCTAGTATCGAGTGGTAATTCTTGAGTTGTAAGTAAATAAAAGTGTGATGATCATCATTCTTAGAGCATTGTCCCATGCGAGGAGGGAATGATGGAGGCTATGATTCTCGATGGGACTCCGGACTTTAAAATAAAAAGAAGAGGCCAAAGAGCCCAAAATAAAAAAGAGGCCAAAGAGCCCAAAAGATAAAAAGAAAAAAAAGAAAAAAAAACGAGAGAAAAGAGAGAAGGGACAATGTTACTATCCTTTTCCACACTTGTGCTTCAAATTAGCACCATGTTCTTGATGATAGAGAGTCTCATATTTTATCACTTCCATATACTAGTGGGAATGTTTTATTATATAAGTTGGCTTGTATATTCCAATGATGGGCTTCCTAAAATTGCCCTAGGTCTTTGTGAGCAAGCAATTTGGATGCACACCAACTTAGTTTTCTTTTGATCTTTAATACACTTATAACTCTAGTGTATCCGTTACATGGCAATCCCTACTCACTTGCACCGATATAAATTGATGGGCATCTCCATATCTTATTAATTTGCCTGGTTGATGTGAGACTTTCTCCTTTTTTGTCTTCTCCTCACAACCTCCACCATATTCTATTCCACTTATAGTGCTATATCCATGCCTCACACTCATGTATTGCGTGAAAGTTGAAAAAGCTTGAGAATATTAAAAGTATGAAGCAATTGCTTGGATAACACCGGGGTTGTGCATGATAAATATTTTGTGTGATGAAGATAGAGCATGACAAGACTATATGATTTTGTAGGGATAACTTTCTTTAGCCATGATATTTTGAGAAGACATGATTGCTTTGTTAGTATGCTTGAAGTATTATTGTTTTTATGTCAATATTAAACTTTTGTTTTGAATCTTATGGATCTGAACATTCATGCCACAATAAATAAGATTACATTAGTAAACATGTTAGGTAGCATTCCACATCAAAAATTCTGTTTTTATCATTTACCTACTCAAGGACGAGCATGAATTAAGCTTGGGGATGCTTGATATGTCTCCAATGTATCTATAATTTTTGATTGTTCCATGCTATTATTGAAGGAAATATTCCCTAGAGGATATAGGAAAGTTATTATTTATTTCCTTATTTCATGATAAATGTTTTTTATTCATGTTCGAATTGTATTAACCGGAAACTTAGTACATGTGTGAATACATAGACAAAACATAGTGTCCCTAGTATGCCTCTACTTGACTAGCTCGTTAATCAAAGATGGTTATGTTTCCTAACCATAGACATGTGTTGTTATTTGATGTACGGGATCACATCATTAGGAGAATGATGTGATGGACATGACCCATCCATTAGCTTAGCATTATGATCGTTACAGTTTCATTGCTACTACTTTCTTCATGACTTATACATGTTCCTTAGACTATGAGATTATGCAACTCCCGAATACCGGAAGAACACCTTGTGTCCTATCAAACATCACAACATAATTGGGTGATTATAAAGATGCTCTACAAGTGTCTCCGAAGGTGTTTGTTGAGTTGGCATAGATCGAGATTAGGATTTGTCACTCTGTGTTTCGGAGAGGTATCTCTGGGCCCTCTCGGTAATGCTCATCACTATAAGCCTTGCAAGCATTGTGACTAATAAGTTAGTTACAGGATGAAGTATTACGGAACGAGTAAAGAGACTTGCTGCTAACGGGATTGAACTAGGTATGACGATACCGACGATTGAATCTCGGGCAAGTAACATACTGATGACAAAGGGAACAACGTATGTTGTTATGCGGTTTGACCGATAAAGATCTTTGTAGAATATGTAGGAGACAATATGAGTATCCAGGTTCCGCTATTGGTTATTGACTGGAGATGTGTCTCGGTTATGTCTACATAGTTCTTGAACTAGTAGGGTCCACACGCTTAACGTTCGATGATGATATGTATTATGAGTTATGTGTTTTTGATGACCGAAGTTTGTTCGGAGTCCAGGATGAGATCACGAACTTGACGAGGAGTCTCGAAATGGTTGAGACATAAAGATTGATATATTGTACCATGTTATTCGGACATCGGAAGTGTTCCGGGAAGTTTTAGGTAAAACTGGAGTGCCGGAGGGGTTACCGGAACCCCTCGGGGGAACTAATGGGCCACCATGGGCCTTACTGGAGAGAGAGGAGGGCAGCCAGGGCAGGCCATGCGCCCACCCTTAGAGACCGAATAGGACAAGGGAAGGGGGCGGCGACCCCCTTTCCTACTCCCTCTCCATCTCCTTCCTTTCCCCTCTCTTCCTTGTGATGGAACCCTACTGGGACTAGTTGTCCTAGTAGGACTCCCTCTCCTTGGGCGCGCCCCTAGGGCTGGCCGGCCTCCCCTTGCTCCTTTATATACGGGGCAAGGGGGCACCCTAGAACACACAAGTTTCTCTTACCCGTGTGCGGTGCCCCCCTCCATAGTTACATACCTCGATCATACCATCGTAGTGCTTAGGCGGATCCCTGCACCGGTAGCATCATCATCACCTTCGCCACGCCATCGTGTTGACGGAAGTCACCCTCTTCCTCAATTGGATTAAGATCACGAGGGATGTCATCGAGCTGAAAGTGTGCTGAACGCGGAGGTGCCGTAGTTTGGTACTTGATCAGTTGGACCGCGAAGAAGTTCGACTACATCAACCGTGTTATTGAAATGCTTCCGCTTTCGGTGTACGAGGGTACGTGGACACACTCTCCCCCTCTCGTTGCTATGCATCACCTAGATAGATCTTGCGTGATCGTAGGAAATATTTTGAAATTACTGCGTTCCCCAATAGTGGCATCCGAGCCAGGTCTATGCGTAGATGTTTTATGCATGAGTAGAATAGAAAGAGTTGTGGGCGATAATAGTCATACTGCTTACCACCAACGTCTTACGTTGATTCGGCGTTATTGTTGGATGAAGTGGCCCAGACCGACATTACATGACTGTGTTCATGAGACTGGTTCCACCGACATGCTTTTGCACATAGGTGGTTGGAGGGTGTCTGTTTCTCCAACTTTAGTTGAATCGAGTTTGACTACGGCCGGTCCTTGTTGAAGGTTAAAACAACACACTTGACGAAAAATCATTGTGCTTTTGATGCGTAGGTAAGAACAGTTCTTGCTAGAAGTTCATAGCAGCCACGTAAAACTTGCAACATCAAAGTAGAGGACATCTAACTTGTTTTTGCAGGGCTTGTTGTGATGTGATATGGTCAAGACATGACGTGATATAAATTGTTGTATGAGATGATCATGTTTTGTAACAGAGTTATCGATAACTGGCAGGGGCCATATGGTTGTCGCTTTATTGTATGCAATGCAATCGTCATGTAATTATTTTATTTTATCACTAAGCGGTAGCGATAGTCCTAGAAGGAATAGTTGGCGAGACGACAATGATGCTATGATGGAGATCAAGGTGTCGCGGCGGTGACGATGGAGATCATGATGATGCTTCGGTGATGGAGATCATGAGCACAAGATGATGATGGCCATATCATGTCACATATTTTGATTGCATGTGATGTTTATCTTTTATGCATCTTATTGCTTAGTACGGCGGTAGCATTATAAGATGATCTCTTACTAAATTTCAAGGTATAAGTGTTCTCCCTGAGTATGCACTGTTGCTACAGTTTGTAGTGCCGAGACACCACGTGATGATCGGGTGTGATAAGCTCTACATTCACATAGGTTTTTGCCTTGTTATCAAAAAGGGGAGTTGGGTAAAGCAAACTCCCTCCTTGGACGAGCATGGGGCTTGGTCAAGTAGAACCGGGTTGCGCTGTAAATAAAATCCTAGATAGGAAGTGGGTCGGTCTCAAAATAAATGAGTTGTTAGTTGTAGAATATTACTCTCGTCAGACTTGAACTTAAAGAAAAAAAGGAAAGGTTCATAGAATTTTCTTAGACCGAAAGGTTGAACGTGAATCATATAGTAGATATGATCAACATAGTGATGTTCACCATTGAAAGCTACTCCATCTCACGTGATAATCGGACATGGTTTAGTTGATTTGGATCATGTGATCATTTAGATGACTAGAGGGATGTCTATATAAGTGGGAGATCCTAAGTAATACGATTAATTGAACTTTAATTTATCATGTACTTAGTCCTGATAGTTATTTTGCATGTCTATGTTATTGTGGATCAATGGCCCGTGCTACCGCTACTTCGAATTTTAATACGTTCCTATAGAAAGCTAAGTTGAAAGATGTGAAGGAAATATGCCCTAGAGGCAACAATAAAGTTGTTATTTATATTTCCTTATATCATGATAAATGTTTATTATTCATGCTAGAATTGTATTAACCGGAAACTTAGTACATGTTTGAATACATAGTCATTACAAAGTGTCCCTCGTATGACTCTAGTTGACTAGCTCGTTAATCAAAGATGGTTATGTTGTCATTTGATGAACGGGATCACATCATTAGGAGAATGATGTGATGGACATGACCCATCCATTAGCTTAGCATTATGATCGTTACAGTTTCATTGCTACTGCTTTCTTCATGACTTATACATGTTCCTTAGACTATGATATTATGCAACTCCCGAATACCGGAGGAACAGCTTGTGTGCTATCAAACGTCACAACATAAATGGGTGATTGTAAAGATGCTCTATAGGTGTCTCCGAAGGTGTTTGTTGGGTTGGCATAGATCGAGATTAGGATTTGTCACTCCGTGTTTCGGAGAGGTATCTCTGGGCCCTCTCGGTAATGCTCATCACTATAAGCCTTGCAAACAATGTGACTAATGAGTTAGTTGTAGGATGAAGCATTACGGAACGAGTAAAGAGACTTGCTAGTAACAAGATTGAACTAGGTATGATGATACCGACGATTGAATCCCGGGCAAGTAACATACCAATGACAACGGGAACAACGTATGTTGTTATGCGGTTTGACCGATAAAGATCTTTGTAGAATATGTAGGAGCCAATATGAGCATCCAAATTCCGCTATTGGTTATTGACCGGAGATGTGTCTCGTTCATGTCTACATAGTTCTCGAACCCGTAGGGTCCGCACACTTAACGTTCGATGATGAAATGTATTATGAGTTATGTGTTTTGATGACCGAAGTTTGTTCGGAGTCCCGGATGAGATCACGGACATGACGAGGAGTCGCAAAATGGTCAAGACATCAAGATTGATATATTGGACCATGTTATTCGGACACCAGAAGTGTTCCGGGAAGTTTCATGTAAAACTGGAGTTCCGGAGGGGTTACCGGACCCCCCCCGGGGGAACTAATGGGCCACCATGGGCCTTAGTGGAGAGAGAGGAGGGCAGCCAAGGCAGGCTGTGCCCCCCTTGGAGTCCAAATAGGACAAGGGAAAGGGGGGCGGCGCCCTCCTTTCTTACTCCCTCTCCCTCTCCTTCCTTCCCCCTCTCTTCCTTTCGATGGAATCCTACTAGGACTAGTAGTCCCAGTAGGACTCCCTCCCTCTCCTTGGGCGCGCCCCTAGGGGCCGACTGGCCTCCCCCTTGCTCCTTCATATACGGGGGCAGGGGGGCACCCTAGAACACACAAGTTTCTCTTAACCGTGTGCGGTGCCCCCCTCCACAGTTACACACCTCGATCATACCATCGTAGTGCTTAGGCGAAGCCCTGCACTGGTAACATCATCATCACTGTCGCCACGCCGTCATGCTAACGGAACTCACCCTCGTCCTCAACTGGATCAAGAGCACGAGGGACGTCATCGAGCTGAACGTGTACTGAACGTGGAGGTGTCGTACGTTTGGTACTTGATCGGTTGGATCGCAAAGAAGTTTGACTACATCAACTGCGTTATTGAAATGCTTCCGCTTTCGGTCTATGAGGGTATGTGGAAGCACTCTCCCCTCTCATTGCTATGCATCACCTAGATAGATCTTGCGTGATCATAGGAAAATTTTGAAATTACTGTGTTCCGAATAGTGGCATCCGAGCCAGGTCTATGCGTAGATGTTTTATGCACGAGTAGAACACAAAGAGTTGTGGGTGGTACTAGTCATATTGCTTACCACCAACGTCTTACTTTGATTCGGCGGTATTGCTGGATGAAGCAGCCCGAACCGACATTACATGACCGCATTCATGAGACTGGTCCTACCGACGTGCTTTTGCACATAGGTGGCTGGCGGGTGTCTGTTTCTCCAACTTTAGTTGAATCGAGTTTGACTACGGCCGGTCCTTGTTGAAGGTTAAAACAACACACTTGACGAAATATCATTGTGGTGTTGATGCGTAGGTAAGAACGGTTCTTGCTAGAAGCCTGTAGCAGCCACGTAAAATTTGCAACAACAAAGTAGAGGACATCTAACTTGTTTTGCAGGGCTTGCTGTGATGTGATATGGTCAAGACATGATGTGATATAAATTGTTGTATGATATGATCATGTTTTTAACAGAGTTATCGGCAACTGGCAGGAGCCATATGGTTGTTGCTTTATTGTATGCAATGCAATCGCCATGTACTTGTTTTACTTTATCACTAAGCGGTAGCGATAGTCGTAGAAGGAATAGTTGGCAAGAAGACAACGATGCTACGACGGAGATCAAGGTGTCGCGCCGGTGACGATGGAGATCATGATGATGCTTCGGTGATGGAGATCATCAGCACAAGATGACGATGGCCATATCATGTCACATATTTTTGATTGCATGTGATGTTTATCATTTATGCATCTTATTTTGCTTAGTACGATGATGGCATTATAATATGATTCCTTACTGAATTTCATGGTATAAGTGTTCTCCTTGAGTATGCACCGTTGCGATAGTTTGTTGTGCCGAGACACCACGTGATGATCGGGTGTGATAAGCTCTACGTTCACATACAACGGGTGCAAGCTAGTTTTGCACACGCAGAATACTCGGGTTAAACTTGACGAGCCTAGTATATGCAGATATGGCCTCAGAACACTGGAGACTGAAAGGTTGACCGTGAATCATATAGTAGATATGATCAACATAGAGATGTTCACCATTGAAAACTACTCCATCTCATGTTATGATCAGACATGGTTTAGTTGATATGGATCACGTGATCATTTAGATGACTGGAGGGATGTCTATCTAAGTGGGAGTTCTTAAGTAATATGATTATTTGAACTTTAATTTATCATGAACTTAGTCCTGATAGTATTTTGCAAATTATGTTGTAGATTAATAGCTTGCGTTGTAGCTTCCCTTTATTTTTGATATGTTCCTAGAGAAAAATAAGTTGAAAGATGATAGTAGCAATGATGTGAACTGGGTCCGTGATCTGAGGTTTATCCTCATTGCTGCATAGAAGAATTATGTCCTTGATGCACCGCTAGGTGACAGACCTATTGCAGGAGCAGACGCAGACGTTATGAACGTTTGGCTAGCTCAATATGATGACTACTTGATAGTTTAGTGCACCATGCTTTGCGTCTTAGAACCGGGACTTCAAAAACGTTTTTGAACGCCACAGAGCATATGAGATGTTCCAAGAGATGAAATTGGTATTTCAGACTCATGCCCGTGTCGAGAGGTATGAGACCTCCGACAAGTACTTCGCCTAAAAGATGAAGGAGAATTGCTCAGCTAGTGAGCATGTACTCAGAATGTCTGGGTACTATAGTTGCTTGAATAAAGTGGGAGTTAATCTTCCAGATAAGATAGTGATTGACAGAGTTCTCTATTCACATCACCAAGTTACTAGAACTTTGTGATGAACTATAGTATGCAAGGGATGACAAAAACGATTCCCGAGCTCTTCGTGATGCTGAAATCGACGAAGGTAGAAATCAAGAAAAAGCATCAAGTGTTGATGATTGACAAGACCACTAGTTTCAAGAAAAGGGAAAAGGGAAAGAAATGGAAATTCAAATAGAATGGCAAGCAAGTTGTCACTCCCGTGAAGAAGCCCAAAGCTAGACCTAAGCCTGAAACTGAGTGCTTCTACTGCAAAGGAAATGGTCACTGGAAGCGGAACTACCCCAAATATTTTGTGGAAAAGAGGGATGGCAAAGTGACAAAGGTAAATTATATATACATGTTATTGATGTGTACCTTGCTAGTGTTCATAGTAGCCCCTGGGTATTCGATACTTGTTCGGTTGCTAAGATTAGTAACTCCAAACAGGAGTTACAAAATAAATAGATACTAGTTGAGGATGAAGTGACGATGTGTGTTGGAAGTGGTTCCAAGATTGATATGATCATCATCGCACACTCCCTATACTTTCGGGATTAATGTTGAACCTAAACAAATGTTATTTGGTGTTTGTGTTGAGCATGAATATGATTAGATCATGTTTATTGCAATACGGTTATTCATTTAAGACAGAGAATAATTGTTATTCTGTTTACATGAATAAAACCTTCTACGGTCATACACCCAATGTTGATTCGATCGTGGTAATACACAAATTCATAATATTGATGCCAAAAGATGCAAAGATGATAATGATAGTGCAACTTATTTGTGGCACTGCCGTTTGGGTCATATCGGTGTAAAGCGCATGAAGAAACTCCATAAAGATGGACTTTCGGAATTACTTGATTATGAATCATTTCATACTTGCAAACCGTGCCTTATGGGCAAGATGACTAAAACTCTGTTCTCCGGAACAATGGAACGAGATAGTGACTTATTGGAAATAATACATACCGATGTATGCGGTCCAATGAGTGTTGATGCTCGTGGCGGGTATCGTTATTTTCTGACCTTCATAGATGATTTTATGCAGATATGGGTATATCTACTTAATGAAACACAAGTCTGAAACATTTGAAAAGTTCAAAGAATTTCAGAGTGAAGTGGAGAATCATCCTAATAAGGAAATAAAAGGTTCTATGATCTGATCGTGGAGAAGAATATTTGAGTTACAAGTTTGGTCTTCATTTAAAACAACGTGGAATAGTTTCATAGCTCACGCCACCTGGAACACCACAGCGTAATGGTGTGTCCGAACGTCATAACCGCACTTTATTGGATAAGGTGCGATCTATGATGTCTCTTACTGATTTACCACTGTCGTTTTGGGGTTATGCATTAGAGACTGCTACATTCACTTTAAACAGGGCACTGTCAAAATTCGTTGAGGCGACACTGTATGAACTATGGTTTGGCAAGAAACCTAAGCTGTCGTTTCTTAAAGTTTGGGGCTGCGATGCTTATGTGAAAACTTCAACCTGATAAGCTCGAACCCAAATTGGAGAAATGCGTCTTCATAGGATACCCAAAGGAAACTGTTGGGTACACATATTCTTTGCTAAGAATGGATCCTTTTTAGAGAAGGAGTTTCTCTCGAAAGAAGTGAGTGGGAGGAAAGTAGAACTTGATGAGGTAATTGTACCTTCTCCCAAATTGGAAAGTAGTTCATCACAGAAATCAGTTCCAGTGATTCCTACACCAATTAGTGTGGAAGCTAATGATGATGACCATGAAACTTCATATCAAATTACTACCAAACCTCGTAGGTCTTCCAAAGTACGGTCTACACCAGAGTGGTATGGTAATCCTGTTCTGGAAGTCATGTTACTAGACCATGATGAACCTACACACTATGAGGAAGCGATGATGAGCCCAGATTCTGTGAAATGGCTTGAGGCCATGAAATCTAAGATAGGATCCATGTATGAGAACAAAGTGTGGACTTTGGTGGACTTGCCCAATTATCGGCAAGCCATTAAGAATAAATGGATCAAGAGGAAGACATACGCTAATGGTAGTGTTACTATCTACAAAGCTCGACTTGTCGCAAAAGGTTTTCGACAAGTTAAAGGTGTTGCCTATAATGATATTTTCTCAACTGTAGCGATGCATAAAATCCGTCTGAATCATGTTAGCAGTTGCCATATTTTATGAAATCTGGTAGATGGATGTCAAAACTGCATTCCTGAATGGATTTCTAGAAGAAGAGTTGTATGTGATGCAACCAGAATGTTTTGTCGGTCCTAAAGGTACTAACAAGGTGTGAAAGCTCCAGCGATCCATCTATGGACTGGTGCAAGCATCTCGGAGTTGGAATATACGCTTTGATGAGTTGATCAAAGCATATCATTTCATACAGACTTGCGGTGAAGCCTATATTTACAAGAAAGTGAGTGGGAGCACTACAGCCTTTCTGATGAGTATATGTGAATGACATATTGTTGATCAGAAATAATGTAGAATTTTCTAGAAAGCATAAAAGAGAGTTTGAAAGGAGATTTTCAAAGAAAGACCTCGGTGAAGCTACTTACATATTGGGCATCAAGATCTATAGAGATAGATCACGACGCTTGATAAGATTTTTCAATGAGTACATACCTTGACAAGATTTTGAAAGAGTTCAAAATGGATCAGTCAAAGAAGGAGTTCTTTCCTGTATTACAAGGTGTAAAGTTGAGTAAGACTCAAAGCACGACCATGGCAGAAGATAGAAAGAGATTGAAAGTCATTCCCTATGCCTCAGTCATAGGTTCTATGAAGTATGCCATGCTATGTACCAAACTAGTTGTGTGCCTTGCATAAGTTTGGCAAGGGGGTACGATAGTGATCCAGACGTGGATCACTGTATAGCGGTCAAAGTTATCCTTACTTACCTAAGAAGACTAAGGAAATATTTCTTGGTTATGGAGGTGATAAAAAGAGTTCGTCGTAAAGAGTTACGTCGATGCAAGCTTTTACATCAATCCAGATGAACCTAAGTCTCAATCTGGATACATATTGAAAGTGGGAGCAATTAGCTAGAGTAGCTCATGCAGAGCATTGTAGACATAGAAAATTGCAAAATAGAAATCTACAAAATAAATATGAATTTGAATGTGACAGACCTGTTGACTAAACTTCTCTCACAAGAAAAACATGATCACACCTTAGTAATCTTTGGGTGTTAATCACATAGTGATGTGACGTAGATTATTGACTCAAGTAAACCCTTTGAGTGTTGGTCACATGGAGACGTGAACTACGGGTGTAATCACATAATGATGTGATCTATTGTTGTTAAATTACATGGCGATGTGAACTAGATTATTGACTCTACTGCAAGTGGGAGACTGGAGAAAATATACCCTAGATGCAATAATAAAGTCGTTATTTATATTTCCTTATATGATGATAAATGTTTATTATTCATGCTAGAATTGTATTAACCGGAAACTTAGTACATGTGTGAATATATAGACAAAACAAAGTGTCCCTAGTATGCCTCTACTTTACTAGCTTGTTAATCAAAGATGGTTATGTTTCCTAACCATAGACATGTGTTGTCATTTGATGAACGGGATCACATCATTAGGAGAATGATGTGATGGATATGACCCATCCGTTAGCTTAGCATTATGATCGTTACAGTTTCATTGCTACTGCTTTCTTCATGACTTACACATGTTCCTCAGACTATGAGAATATGCAACTCCCGAATACCGGAGGAATAGCTTGTAAGCTATCAAACGTCACAACGTAAATAGCTGATTATAAATATGCTCTACAAGTGTCTCCGAAGGTGTTTGTTGGGTTGGCATAGATCGATATTAGGATTTGTCACTCCGTTTTTTGGAGAGGTATCTCTGGGCCCTCTCGGTAATGCTCATCACTATAAGCCTTGCAAGAAATGTGACTAATGAGTTAGTTGCGGGATGATGCATTACAGAATGAGTAAAGAGACTTGCCAGTAACGAGATTGAACTAGGTATGATGATACCAACAATTGAATCTCAGGCAAGTAACATACTGATGACAAAGGGAACAACGTATGTTGTTATGCCGCTTGACCGATAAAGATCTTCATAGAATATGTAGGAGCCAATATGAGCATCCAGGTTCCGCTATTGGTTATTGACCAGAGATGTGTCTCGGTCATGTCTACATAGTTCTCTAACCCGTAGGGTCCGCACACTTAATGTTCGATAATGATATGTATTGTGAGTTATGTGTTTTGATGACCAAAGTTTGTTCGGAGTCCCGGATGAGATCACGGACGTGACGAGGAGTCTCGAAATGGTCGAGACATAAAGATTGATATATTGTACCATGTTATCCGGACATCGGAAGAGTTCTGGGAAGTTTTAGGTAAAACTGGAGTGTCGGAGGGGTTACCGGAACCCCCTGGGGGAACTAATGGGCCACCATGGGCCTTAGTGGAGAGAGAGGAGGGCAGCCAGGGCAGGCCGCGCCCCCTGGAGTCCGAATAATACAAGGGAAAGGGTGGCGGCGCCGCTCTTTCCTACTCCCTCTCCCTCTCCTTCCTTCCACCTCTCTTCCTTGTG
Organism: Triticum dicoccoides; assembly: GCF_002162155.2. Taxonomy (NCBI): domain Eukaryota; kingdom Viridiplantae; phylum Streptophyta; class Magnoliopsida; order Poales; family Poaceae; genus Triticum; species Triticum dicoccoides. The sequence continues at coordinate 370,977,749 of NC_041389.1, read as the reverse complement.
ATGGAATCCTATTAGGACTAGTAGCCCTAGTAGGACTCCCTCTCCTTGGGCGCGCCCCTACGGGCCGGCCGGCCTCCCCCTTGCTCCTTTATATACAAGGGCAGGGGGGACCCTAGAACACACAAGTTTCTCTTAACCGTGTGTGCCCCCCCTCCACAGTTACACACCTCGATCATACCATCGTAGTGCTTAGGCGAAGCCCTTCACCGGTAACATCATCATCACTATTGCCACGCCTTTGTGCTGACATAACTCACCCTCGTCCTCAACTGGATCATGAGCACGAGGGACGTCATCGAGCTGAACGTGTGCTGAACATGGAGGTGTCGTACGTTCGGTACTTGATCGGTTGGATCACGAAGAAGTTCGACTACATAAACCGCATTATTGAAACGCTTCCGCTTTCGGTCTATGAGGGTACGTGGACACACTCTCCCCTCTTATTGCTATGCATCACCTAGATAGATCTTGAGTGATCGTAGGAAAATTTTAGAATTACTGCGTTGCCCAACAAGATGACGGCAGCAACTAGACGGACTGGGTCCGTAACTTGAGGATTATCCTCATTGCTACATAGAAGAATTACGTCCTAGAAGCACTGTTGGGTGCCAGGCCTACTGCAGATGCTACTGATGACGTTAAGAACGTCTGGCAGAGCAAAGCTGATGACTACTCGATAGTTCAGTGCGCCATGCTTTATGGCTTAGAATTAGGACTTCAAAGACGTTTTGAACATCATGGAGCATATGAGATGTTCCAAGAGTTGAAGTTAATATTTCAAGCAAATGCCCGAGTTGAGAGATATGAAGTCTCCAACAAGTTCTATATCTGCAAAATGGAGGAGAATAGCTTTGTCAGTGAACACATACTCAGAATGTCTGGGTACCATAACCACTTGACACAGCTGGGAGTTAATCTTCCTGATGATAGTGTCATTGACAGAGTTCTTCAATCACTGCCACCAAGCTATAAAGGCTTCGTGATGAACTATAATATGCAAGGGATGAACAAGACTATTCCCGAGCTCTTCGCAATGCTAAAAGCTGCGGAGGTAGAAATCGAGAAGGAGCATCAAGTGTTGATGGTCAACAAGACCACTAGTTTCAAGAAAAGGGCAATGGGAAGAAGGGGAACTTCAAGAATAATGGCAAGAAAGTTGCTGCTCAGGAGAAGAAACCCAAGTCTGGACCTAAGCCTGAAACTGAGTGCTTCTACTACAAAGGGACTGGTCACTAGAAGCGGAACTACCCCAAGTATTTGGCGGATAATAAGGATGGCAAAGTGAAAGGTATATTTGATATACATGTTATTGATATGTACCTTACTAATGCTCGTAGTAGCGCCTGGGTATTTGATACTGGTTCTGTTGCTCATATTTGCAAGTCGAAACAGGGGCTACGGATTAAATGAAGATTGGCTAAGGATGAGGTGACGATGCGCGTGGGAAATGGTTCCAAGGTCGATGTGATCGTCATCGGCACGCTACCTCTACATCTACCTTCGAGATTAGTTTTAGACCTGAATAATTGTTATTTGGTGCCAGCGTTGAGCATGAACCTTATATGTGGATCTTGTTTGATGCGAGACGGTTATTCATTTAAATTAGAGAATAATGGTTGTTCTATTTATATGAGTAATACCTTTTATGGTCATGCACCCTTGCTGAGTGTTCTATTTTTGTTGAATCTCGATCGTGATGATACACATGTTCATAATATTGAAGCCAAAGATGCAAAGTTGATAATGATAGTGCAACTTATTTGTGGCATTGCCGTTTGGGTCATATCTGTGTAAAGCGCATGAAGAAACTCCATGCTGATGGACTGTCAGAATCACTTGATTATGAATCACTTGGTGCTTGCGAACCGTGCCTCATGGGCAAGATGACTAAAACTCCATTCTCCGGAACAATGGAACGAGCTACTGACTTATTGGAAATAATATATATAGATGTATGCGGTCCTTTGAGTACTGAGGCTCGTGGCGGGTGTCGTTATTTTCTTACCTTCACAGATGATTTGAGCAGATATGGTTACATCTACTCAATGAAGCATAAGTCTGGAACATTTGAAAAGTTCAAAGAATTTCAGAGTCAAGTGAAAAATCATCATAACAAGAAAATAAAATTTCTATGATCTGATTGTGGAGGTGAATATTTGAGTTACGAGTTTGGTCTTCATTTGAAACAATGTGGAATAGTTTCACAACTTACGCCACCTGGAACACCACAACGAAATGGTGTGTCCGAACATTGCAACCATACTTTATTGGATATGGTGCGATCTGTGATGTCTCTTACTGATTTACCGCTATCGTGTTGGGGTTACGCTTTAGAGACAGCTCCATTCACTTTAAATAGGGCACCATCAAAATCCGTTGAGACGACGCCTTATGAACTGTGGTTTGGCAAGAAACCAAAGTTGTCGTTTCTTAAAGTATGGGGCTGCGATGCTTATGTGATAGCTTCAATAGGATAAGATCGAACCCAAACTGGAAAGTGCGTCTTCATAGGATACCCAAAGGAAACTATTGGGTATACCTTCTATCATAGATCCGAAGGCAAAATCTTTGTTGCTAAGAATGGATCCTTTCTAGAGAAGGAGTTTCTCCTGAAAGAAGTGAGGGGGAGGAAAGTAGAACTTCATGAGGTAATTGTACCTTCTCCCTCATTGGAAAGTAGTTCATCATAGAAATCAGTCCGAGTGATTCCTACACCAATTAGTGAGGAAGCTAATGATGATGATCATGAAACTTCAGATCAAGTTACTATCAAACCTCGTAGGTCTTCCAGAGTGAGATCCGCACTAGAGTGGTACGATAATCCTGTTCTCAAAGTCATGTTACTAGACCATGGTGAACCTATGAACTATGAGGAAGCGATGACGAGCCCAGATTCCGCGAAATGGCTTGAGGCCATGAAATCTGAGATGGGATCCATGTATGAGAACAAAGTGTGGACTTTGGTGGATTTGCGAGATGATCGTCAAGCCATAGAAAATAAATGGATCTTCGAGAAGAAGACTGACGCTGACGGTAATGTTAATATCTACAAAGCTTGACTTGTTGTGAAAGGTTTTCAATAAGTTCAAGGAGTTGACTATGATGAGAATTTCTCACCCGTAGTGATGCTCAAGTCTGTCTGAATCATGTTAGCAATTGCCGCCTTTTATGATTATGAAATTTGGCAGATGGATGTCTAAACTGCATTCCTGAATGGATTTTTGGAAGAAGATTTGTATATGATGCAACCAGAAGGTTTTGCCGATCGAAAGGGTGCTAACAAAGTGTGCAAGCTCCAGCGATCCATTTATGGACTGGTGCAAGGCTCTCGGAGTTGGAATAATGCTTTGATAGTGTGATCAAAGCATATGGTTTTATATAGACTTTTGGAGAAGCCTGTATTTACAAGAAAGTGAGTGGGAGCTCTGTAGCATTTCTAATATTATATGTGGATGACAAATTGTTGATTGGAAATGATATAGAATTTCTGGATAGCATAAAGGGATAACTGAATAAGAGTTTTTCAATGAATGACCTCGGAGAAGCTGCTTACATATTGGGCATCAAGATCTATAGAGATAGATCAAGACGCTTAATTGGAGTTTCACAAAGCACATACCTTGATAAAGTTTTGAAGAAGTTCAAAATGGATCAGCCAAAGAAAGGGTTCTTGCCTGTGTTACAAGGTGTGAAGTTGAGTCAAACTCAATGCCCGACCACTACAGAAGATAGAGAGAAAATGAAAGTCATTCCCTATGCTTCAGCCATAGGTTTATCACGTATGCAATGTTGTGTACCAGACCTGTTGTGTGCCTTGCTATAAGCATAGCAGGGAGGCACCAAAGTAATCACGGAGTGGAGCACTGGACAGCGGTCAAGAACATCCTGAAATACCTGAAAAGGACTAAAGATATGTTTCTCATTTATGGAGGTGACAAAGAGCTCGTCGTAAACGGTTACGTCGATGCAAGCTTTGACACTGATCCGGATGACTCTAAGTCGCAATCCGGATACATATTTTTATTGAATGGAGGAGCTGTCAGTTGGTGCAGTTCCAAGCAAAGCGTAGTGGCGGGATCTACGTGTGAAGCGGAGTATATTGCTGCTTCAGAAGCAACAAATGAAGGAGTCTGGATGAAGGAGTTCATATCCGATCTAGGTGTCATACCTAGTGCATCAGGTCCAATGAAATTATTTTGTGAGAATACTGGTGCAATTGCCTTGGCAAAGGAATCCAAATTTCACAAGAGAACCAAGCACATCAAGAGACGCTTCAATTCCATCCGTCATCAAGTGTCGGAGGGAGGCATAGAGATTTTCAAGATACATACGGATCTCAATGTTGCAGACCCATTGACTAAGCCTCTTCCACGAGAAAAACATGATCAACACTAAAACTCCATGGGTGTTAGAATCATTACTTTGTAATATAGATTATTGACTCTAGTGCAAGTGGGAGACTGAAGGAAATATGCCCTAAAGTCAATAATAAAGTTATTATTTATTTCCTTATATCATGATAAATGTTTATTATTCATGCTAGAATTGTATTAACCGGAAACTTAGTACTTGTGTGAATACATAGACAAAACATAGTGTCCCTAGTATGCCTCTACTTGACTAGCTCGTTAATCAAAGATGGTTATGTTTCCTAACCATAGACATGTGTTGTCATTTGATGAATGGTATCACATCATTAGGAGAATGATGTGATGGACATGACCCATCCGTTAGCTTAACATTATGATCGTTACAGTTTCATTGCTATTGCTTTGTTCATGACTTATACACATTCCTCACACTATGAGATCATGCAACTCCCAAATACCGGAAGAACACCTTGTGTGCTATCAAACGTCACAACGTAAATGGGTGATTATAAAGATGCTCTACAGGTGTCTCCGAAGGTTTTTGTTGGGTTGGCATAGATCGAGATTAGGATTTGTCAATCCATGTTTCGGAGAGGTATCTCTGGGCCCTCTCGGTAATGCTCATCACTATAAGCCTTGCAAGCATTGTGACTAATAAGTTAGTTGCTCGATGAAGTATGACGGAACGAGTAAAGAGACTTGCCGGCAACGAGATTGAACTAGGTATGATGATATAGACGATCGAGTCTCTGGCAAGTAACATACCGATGACAAAGGGAACAACGTATGTTGTTATGCGGTTTGACCGATAAATATCTTCGTAGAATATGTAGGAGCCAATAGAGCATCCAGGTTCCACTATTGGTTATTGACCAGAGATGTGTCTCGGTCATGTCTACATAGTTCTCGAACCCGTAGGGTCCGCACGTTTAATGTTCGATGATGATATGTATTATGAGTTATGTGTTTTTGATGACCGAAGTTTGTTCCGAGTCCTGGATGAGATCACAGACGTGACGAGCAGTCTCGAAATGGTCGAGACATAAAGGTTGATATATTGGACCATGTTATTCGGACACCAGAAGTGTTCCGGGAAGTTTCGGGTAAAACCGAAGTGCCGAAGGGGTTACCGGAACCCCCTGGGGGGAACTAATGGGCCACCATGGGCCTTAGTGGAGAGAGAGGAGGGCAGCCAGGGCAGCCCCCCCCCCTTGGAGTCCGAATAGGACAAGGGAAGGGGTGGGCGGTGCCCCCCTTTCCTACTCCCTCTCCCTCTCCTTCCTTTCCCCTTCTTCCTTGTGATGGGATCCTACTAGGACTAGTAGTCCTAGTAGGACTCGCTCTCCTTGGGCGCGCCCCTAGGGCCGGCCGGCCTCCCCCTTGCTCCTTTATATACGGGGGCAAGGGGGCACCCTAGAACACATAAGTTTCTCTTCTAGCCTCTGGTTATATGTGTTTTTATAGTTTTAATTAATGTTTGAGCCAAGTAGGACCTTTGGGATGATCTATGGTGACAGTTGATTTGATCTTGCTGAAAAGCATAAACTTTTGCGCTCATTGCCAAAATTTTAAAAAATCACAGAAGCGTGCTTTTGATCTGAATTTTTTACACAATCTTGATATACAAATTGCCTAAGAATTCCTAAGTTTTCAGAATTTTTGGAGTTACATAAGTATTTGAAATTTCCAAATTGCTACAGACTATTCTGTTTTAGACAGATTCTGTTTTCATTATGTTGTTTGCTTATTTTGATGAATCTATGGGTAGTATCAGGGGGTATGAACCATGGAGAAGTTGGAATATAGTAGATATAACACCAATATAAAACTGGAATGAGTTCACAACAGTACCTAAAGTGGTGATTTGTTTTATTATACTTACGGAGCTTATGAGTTTTCTGTTGGGTTTTGTGTTGTGAAGTTTTCAAGTTCTGGGTGAAGTTTTGATGGACCACAGAATAAGGTGTGGCAAGAGCCTAAGCTTGGGGTTTCCCAAGGAACCCCAAGGTAAAATTCAAGGACAACCAAGCACCTAAGCTTGGGGATGCCCCGAACGGCATCCCCTCTTTCATCTTCAATCCATCGGTAAAATTACTTGAGGCTATATTTTTATTCACCACATAATATGTATTTTGCTTGGAGCATCTTGTATTATATGAGTCCTTGATTTTTAGTTTTCCGCAATCATCCTTGTTGTACACACCTTTTGAGAGGGACACACATTAATCGTGAATTTATTATAATACTCTATGTGTTTCACTTATATCTTTTGAGCTAGGTAGTTGCTCTAGTGCTTCACTTATATCTTTTTAGAGCACGGTGGTGGTTTTATTTTGTAAAAATTGATGAACTCTCATGCTTCACTTATATTATTTTGATAGTCTTGAAAATAGTATGGCAATTTGCTTAGGTTATGAATTTAGTCCTAATATGATGGGCAACCAAGAGGGATATAATAAAAACTTTCATAAAGAGCATTGAATATATGGGAAGTTTGATTCCTTGCATTTGTTTTGACATATAAAGATGGTTATATTAGAGTCGTTCTAGAGAGTAATTGTGGATTAGTATAAATACTTGTGTTAAGTTTGTGATTCCTGAAGCATGTATGTATGGTTTATCATTATGCGGTGAAGTTAGAGCATGATTTATTATTGATTGTCATCCTTTGTGTGGAGGTCGGGAGCGTGCGATGGTTAACTCCTACCAACCTCTCCCCTAGGAACATGAGTATTAGTACTTTGTTTAAATGGCTAATAAAATTTGCAATAAGTATGTGAGTTCTTTATGACTAATGTTGAGTCCATGGATTATACGCACTCTCACCCTTCCACCATTGCTAGCCTCCCTAGCCTCCCTAGTCGGTGCATTAAACCCATCATATACCTTCCTCCAAACGGACACCATACCTACCTATTATGGCATTTCCATAGCCATTCCGAGATATATTGCCATGCAACTTCCACTGTTCCGTTTATTATGACACACACCATCATTGTCCTATTGTTATCATATGCATGAGGCATCCATATAGAGTCATACTTGTTCTAGTACCGAGTTGTAATTTTTGAGCTGTAAGTAAAGAAAAGTGTGATGATCATCACTATTAGAGCATTGTCCCATGTGAGGAAAGGATGATGGATGCTATGATTCTCCCACAAGTATGGCTCCGGACTCCGGACTTAAAATGAAAAAGGAGACCCAAGAGACCAAAATAAAAAAAAGAGGCCAAAGAGCCGAAAAAGTACAGAAAAAAGAAGAAGAAAAATGAGATAAAAGATAGAAGGGACAATGTTACTATACTTTCCCACACTTGTGCTTCAAAGTAGCACCATGTTATTCATGATAGAGAGTTTCCTATTTTATCACTTTCATATACTAGTGGGAATTTTTCAGTATAGAACTTGGCTTGTATATTCCAATGATGGGCTTCCTCAAATTGCCCTAGGTCTTTGTGAGCAAGCAAGTTGTATGCACACACACTTAGTTTTATTTTGAGCTTCCATACACTTATAGCTCTAGTGCATCCGTTGCATGGCAATCCCTACTCACTTGCATCGATATAAATTGATGGGCATCTCCATAGCCTATTAATTTAGCTAGTTGATGTGAGACTTTCTCCTTTTTTGTCTTCTCCTCACAACCTCCACAATATTATATTCCACCTATAGTGCTATATCCATGGTCACACTCATATATTGCGTGAAAGTTGAAAAGCTTGAGAACATTATAAGTTTGAAACAATTGCTTGGCTAACACCAGGGTTGTGCATGATAAATATGTTGTGTGATGAAGATAGAGCATGAGAAGACTTTATGATTTTGTAGGGATAAGTTTCTTTAGCCATGATATTTTGAGAAGACATGATTGCTTTGTTAGTATGCTTGAAGTATTGTTGTTTGTATGTCAAGGTTAAAGTTTTTTTTGAATCTTATGGATCTGAACATTCATGCCACAATAAAGAAAATTACATTAATAAATATGTTAGGTAGTATTCCACATCAAAAATTCTGTTTTTATCATTTACCTACTCGAGGACGAGCAGGAATTAAGCTTGGGGATGCTTGATACGTCCCCAACGTATCTATAATTTTGATTGTTCCATGCTACTATATTATCTATCTTGGATGTTTTATATGCATTTATATGCTATTTTATATCATTTTTCCGCTAACCTATTAACCTAGTGCCCAGTGCTAGTTGCTATTTTCCCTTGTTTTTGCCTTTTACTGAAAATCAATACCAAACGGAAAAAAACTTTATGATGATTTTTCTTCGACCAGAAGACAACCAGGAAACTTCGGGAGAAGGCCAGAGGATCCACGAGAGGGCCACAAGCCCTGAGGGCGCGCCCCCTTATTGGCCCCTCGGGACTCCCCTAATCCTTGCTCCATAAATACCCAAATATTCCACCTACACCAGAGGGCAGACCAAAAATACTTTTCCACCGCCGCAAGCCTCTGACCTTGTGAGATCCCATCTTGGGGCCTTTTCTGGTACTCTGCTGGAGGGCGATTCGATCATGGAGGGCCTCTACACCAACCTTGCTTCCCTTCTGATGATGTGTGAGTAGTTTACCACAGACCTACGGGTCCATAGCTAGTAGCTAGATGGCTTCTTCTCTCTCTCTCTTTACTTCAATACAATATTCTCCTCGATGTTCTTGGAGATCTATTCGATGTAATCTTCTTTTGTCGTGCATTTGTTGAGATCCGATGAATTGTGGATTTATGATCAGATTATCTATGAATATTATCTGAGTCTTTTCTAAACTCTTTTATGCATGATTAAGATAGCTTTGTATTTCTCTCCGATCTATCGATTTGGTTTGGCCAACTAGAATTGGTTTTCCTGCAATGGGAGAGGTGCTTTGTGATGGGTTGAATCTTGCGATGTCCTCACCCAGTGACAGTAGGGATAGTGAGGCACGTATTTGTATTGTTGATATTAAGGATAAAAAGATGGTGTTTTAACCATATTGGTTGGATCTATCCCTCTACATCATGTCATCTTGCTTAAGGCGTTACTCTATTGTTATGAACTTAGTACTCTAGATGCATGCAGGAGTCGGTCGATCTGTGGAGTAATAGTAGTAGATGCAGGCAGGAGTCAGTCTACTTGTCACGGTCGTGATGCCTATATTCATGATCATTACCTTGGATAACGTCATAATTATGTGCTTTTATATCAATTGCTCAATAGTAATTTGTTTACCCACCGTATGATTTCTTCAAGAGAGAAGCCTCTATTGAAACCCTATGGCCTTCGGGTATATTTTCCATCATACATTTTCAGATCTATAAAATCAAAAATACAAAAATACCTTGCTGAGTTTTATTTACTTTTATTTGTTTTATACCTATCTCTATCAGATCTCACTTTTGCTCGTGACCGTTAAGGGATTGATAACCCCTTTTTTGCATTGTGTGCAAGTGTTTGTTAGTTTGTGCAGGTGCATATATTGGGAACTTGCTTGTGCCTCCTACTAGATTGATACATTGGTTCTTAACTTAGGAAAATACTTATCTCTACTTTGTTGCATCACCCTTTACTCTTCAAGGGAAAAATCAATGCAAGCTCAAGAAGTAGCAAGCACCTCATTACATCGTTTAGGGGCGGATGGTTCATGGCATAAGCCGGATAGCAGTTCTCCCGAGCTGCTCTGAGTTTGGCGCCTTGATTCATGATGTGTTTTCTTCAAATTAAAGTTTGGTTCCAAATGAGCGTCTGGATGAGAAAATCTTACTTTTCGAGTGGCCCGCCTAGTGTTCTTGCGAGGCAAGGATTCTGAGCCGGAAGAGATGGAAATTACTTTAACATCATCAGCCCAGCTTGTTGCAACATTACCCTGTGAGTAAGAAGCGTTATTAAGTTCAATAAAAAGACGGCCAAGGGAGTCAAGTTCTACCTCCAACTGATAATCAGCTAGCGGTGACTCGCCCCTAGCTACCATCTCATTCACATCAGCACGTTTGTTCCTTCTTTGAGCTGACGCAGTTTTAGTCTTGGTCGCATGTGTTCTCCTCTTCTTATTCCAGAATGGAGAGTCGGCCTGCATAGTTGAACAAGGTTAATGAGTGAAGTATTGTCACATCCCTAGTTCTGGTATGCTCAAGGCTAGCTAGTCATGTGTGCATCATGTTTAAATTCCATTTAAATTCGAAATGAGGATTTGTGAAACCCTCAGAATCATCTCTAAAATGACCCAAATAAAAATTGCTCCAAAGAGGTCCAAGAAAATGCTCATATTGCTCTCTGAAAATATTGGACAGAGATAAAAATCAAACAAATATTTTTAAGAGCCCATAAGTATTTATTTTGGGCATTTGGAATTAATGCATAAATATTTGCATTGGATATATATTTGTTATATATATAATATATGTCCAAAAATTATGCCATTTGTTGAGGAGCTCTGGAATAATACCACTAGTTCCTACAAAAATTGGCATAAGTAAATAAAATGATTTAGTATTTTTATTAAATCAAAAAAATGTCGGAAATAGAAAAAGAAATAGGAAAAAGGGGGCCTACCTGGACTTACCTGCATCCCCTGTGCAGCCCAGCGGCCTAGCATGCCGGCCCAGCCAGCACGCGGCCCAGCCCAACTGCCAGGAGCTTCTTCAAGCTCCTGCCAGTAGGAGCAGCTGCGTGGCCGGCATGCTGCAGCCGCGCCACCACCTCCTCCCTTCCTGCCTGTCCTCCCCCTCATCGCTCTGGATGACCTGGACGACGCCACGCGACGCCCTGCACCTCTCTCACTCTCCCTCGTTCCCCTGTCCTCTCCTCTCCTCTCCTTCGCTCTCTCTCTCTCACGGCCGAGCGCCACCGTCGCCACCGGCCACTGTTGCCGTAGCCACCCCCTCTCCCTCGCCTCTCCGACCAGCTCAGAAGCTCCGCCACGTCGCCGTCCACCTCTCCATCGAGCCACGCGACACGGGAAGCCCTGGAGAGCCGCCATCGCTGCCGTCTTCGTCTCCGGTCGCCAGAGATCGTCCTCGCCGCCTCGCCGACTCCAGCCTTCTCCGAGCTCTCCGACGACGCCCACCGGCCCGCTGTGAGCCCCTCTGTCATTCCCCCCTCCTCTCCTGCCTCCCCGTGCGCCATAGCCGCGCGCCCGCTCGAAGCCATGCTCCGGCCGCCGTCCCGAGCTCCGCTCCGGCGAGCTCCGACCACCCCTCCTCCTCCTTCCTGCCCCACCAGATGCGCGAGAGCCCGGGCTACGCCCCGGTGCCCTTAGCCGCCGCCCCCGTCGCCTGTAACACGGACACCGCCGTGTCCCGTGGTCGCCGGCGACGACCTCGCCGGCCTGACAGGTGGACCCCGCCATCAGGTGATTAGCTTAAGCTAATCACCAACTAACCTAACCCCTGACACTGACCAGTGGGCCCCGGCGCCACTAATCCTATAATTAGGATAATCTAACCCCCTGTTTAACCCGTGTCACTGACGTGTAGGCCCCACACGTCAGGTTTGACCAGTCAGCGTTGCTGACTTGCTAACACAGGCATGACATCATGCTGACGCAGTTATCCATTTTCTGGATTTAAATTAAATCAGGAAATTCCAGAAAATGATTTAAACTTCAATAAATCATAGAAATTCAACCGTAACTCAGATTGAAATAATTTATATATGAAAAATTATCAGAAAAATGCAATCTATCCATCTGTACTAGTTTCATGCATGACAAACCAACTTATACCTACTGTATAAGTGAAAAACTAAAATGGCTTATATAAAGAGCTTATTTTGGAGATGCGTTTGAATCTTTGGTTCAAATGGATTTCACCCAAATAAAAGCTAGTTGCATTAGCTTAAACAGCATCACATCTACATGCCATGTTCATGCATCATATTGTTGCATATGCTTGTGTATTGATTGTCGACACCGTTCCTTCTCGATAGGTCCTGCTCCGGAGACCGTTCCAGAGTACCTGTCTGAGGAGCAGTGCCTTCCTTGTTGATATACCAGGCAAGAAAAACCCCTTGTTCATTCTGATACAATCCTACTCTCTCGCTCCTGCTCTCAGTTATTGCATTAGGACAACAACGATTCAACTGCTACTTTGTGCTGCGGTAGTTGAACCCATTCCTCTGCATGACCTGTCATTGCCACAGTAAATAGTTGAAACCCACTAGCATGTGTAGGAGTTGATTGAAGCCATTGTTGTGTTCCTACCATGCCATTCCTTCTATTGCTTAGAGTGTGTCAGGTCTGATTCATTGGGAATGAATTGGAGTGCAGTGATCTTGTTCTGATGCTGAGAGTGAAGTGTGTGAACACGATTTGGTAAAGGTAGCGGTGAGAGGCCATGTAGGAGTACATGGTGGGTTGTCTCACTGGAACCGTCCGTAAGCACTGAGTTCTATGTACGTTGTCCAATGACTCGATACTACCACACATTGGGATCCTTAATTGACTCTCTCGACTTATTAACCGACTTGATCTCTGTCCAGGAGTCGCAACTAGTTTCTGGTGTTTGTAGGTAGTGTTAGTAGTCTACCAAGTGGCACCCGGCCAGGTGGGCTTGGGACAGACTAGGCACAAGTGGCACGGTGTACCAAGTGTAGATCCATCCGGCGAGGTGGGCTTGGGAACCCTGCACACATCATTTGGGGCCGTGAGCGACACCCCGGCCGGATCTCCTTGCGGATGGAACCCGAATAGGCGATAAACCTGGACTAGAGTCTCGTGTGGTTAGTCAGGTCGTGGCCGACACCCTCGCCAGGCTTCCGCTTGAAGGTTGCCGAGATACGTGACATGTATATGTAGGTAAGTGGCGAGAGCGTGTGTGAAGAAGTACACCCCTGCAGGGTTAACATGATCTATTCAAATAGCCGGGTCCGCGGTTATGGACTTCTTGGATGCTTACATGGTACATAGACAATTTGAAGTGGATACTCTAAAATGCTCAAGACAAGTGTGAGTGCTATGGATGGATTTCTCGTAGGGAGACGGGGATGAATCCATAGTAGTGTATTGTGTGGTGATTAGTGGACTCGTGTGCGCCATCTCACCTCAAAGAAGTTTCTCATAGTCGTAGAAGAGGATAGCCACTGAGTCAAAGCTGGCTTGCTGCAACTAAACCCCACATTACCCTCTTGATACAAATGCATGTATGATAGGATCTGATGTAAGTCTTGCTGAGTACCTTTGTACTCATGTTGCTTTATTTATGTTTTTGCAGCGGAGACTTCGGTCTTGCTAGTGTTCTCGTGGACTTCGACAAATAGCTTGTACCTCAGCTACGATCTTGATCGGATGTTGTAGATAGTCAGGCTCTTTAGCCTTTTTCATTTGTAGATGTCTATACTCAGACATGTATTGCTTTCGCCTCTTGCTTGTTTGCTCTGACTGTTGGGTCATGTGACCCCTATTTGTAATAAATGCTATGATGGCTCTTCTGAGCCCTTATCTACATGAGTTGTTGAGTTATGCTGTGATGCCATATTGTACAGCACATATTTGCATGTTATGCATACGTGTAATGTGTATTGCTATGTGTGGGATCTGACTATCTAGTTGTTTATCCTTAGTAGCCTCTCTTACCGGGATATCTCTCCTAGTGCTTCCACTGAGCCCTGGTAGCTTGCTACTGCTCCGGAACACTTAGGCTGGCTGGCATGTGTCCTTCTTCGTTCCTGTGTCTGTCCCTTCGGGGAAATGTCACGCGGTGTCTACCGGAGTCCTGTTAGCCTGCTACAGTCCGGTTTACCGGAGTCCTGCTAGCCCAGTTGCTACAGCCCGGATTCACTCGCTGATGACCGACACGTTCGATGCTGGGTCATGTATGCCTGTCCCTATAAGTTAGTGCCACTTTGGGTTCACGACTAGCCATGTCAGCCCGGGTTCTTTGTCATATGGATGCTAGCGACACTATGATATACGTGTGCCAAAAGGCGCAAACGGTCCCGGGCATGGTAAGGCGACACCCGTGGGAATACCGTGCGTGAGGCCGCAAAGTGATATGAGGTGTTACATGCTAGATCGGTGTGGCATAGAATCGGGGTCCTGACAAGTATTAAATAAGTAAAGATTGATAGGCCGGACAAGTAATCATATGTATACTCACTAGAGGAGCCGGGTTAAGTTTGAAGAATGGTCTCATCCCCATCTTATTGCAGCTTACCTGCAGCTACCCAAGCAGTTTCTTCACGATCTTGTTTATTCCATTAGTTTCTAAGTCAGTAGGACTATACCGTTGTACGTCATTTCAGCCATCCGAATAATTGCACATTAAGCCAGGGCGGCAACTCAAGGGTAGGATTCTCAATGTAACCCAGCATCGGGTTAAATTAACCCCTATTAGACCATTGGCTAATAAGGCCCCGACTTTTCGTTATACAATGCTGACTTGAGCGTGCTCTTCTGGAGGAGCCCAGCCAGGGAGTTGAAAATTGGTGGCAAGATGGTGCGATCTATAACCCGACAATGGGTTCTCATCGGCAGGAGTTGTGTTCTTCCAGTAGAACCAGGTCCTGAACCATCCTTTAGGGTGACTTGGCAGAGTAATTGAAGGAAAGGAAACATCTCTCCTCCTCTGAATTGAGACCCCGCCAAGTTCTAAGCTGGGGCATCAGCACACTCAATCTGATGGTTGAGGTAGAAGAATTCCCTAAACAGAGGAACATTAGCCTCCGTTTGTAGATACACTTTACAAAGGACTTCAAATTGGCACATGTTGGAGATATAGTTGGGGGGAGATCTTGAGGATGAAGGTTGAAGAAATTTAAGTTGTCCCAATTTTTTTGACCCGGGCGGAGAAAATCCTCTAAGAAGATGGTCTGTAAATACCACGACTTCTCCTTCGCCGGGTTGAGGAACATCATCTCCTTGGGATGCTCGCCAGCCAATCTCCTCTTTAGTCGGCAGAAAACCTTATTCTTTATAATCATTGAGCATGAGCTAGGAAACAAGCGAGCTCACCCAGTTGCAAATTGTAGTTTTTGCCATGATGAGCCGCCTGAGTAAGGACAAGAGCTACAAAAATATGAAGGGCGGGTCATTTACAAAGTGGTAACTCGCTAGGTGAATTATGTGATGAGGCAGTGTACTAACAGTTGTGGTTAAAGATAACACGACATAACTATTAATGATGGGTGAGTCGCCCAAAAGGTGAGCCGGCCTAACAACAGGAGTAATTTCTAAAACTGGCGGGTTACTGTTACAATGATGAGACGTAGAAAACATGAAGGCATCTTATTCTAAATTGGAGATTGCTAGTTTTCTGCTAAGTACGGTACCAACAAGTTTCTATCAAAGTGTCTATGATTATGGATCTACAAAATAGTCTAAAAAGCACAAAATTTTGCTAAACCTAAGAGGAGTAGTGGAAGCAGTGGTCGTCTTACTTATGGACTCTAAAGGGGATATGAATGTCGTAGATGCAAAAATGAAGCTGATACTAACACCACTCTGTTTCTATAATGAAACCCTCGAAGACTGGATCTAAACAGTGGTAGCAATGAAAGACCGATGAACTACAAAGAACACTGATGAACTACAGCAAGGTGAATGTAGATCTTGAGATAAACTTTGACGTACCTGGATGCAGCGGAGCTCTGAGATAGTCTTGGATGGCGTCGATGGTGGCACGCGCAAGGTCAGTGAGGCTGCGAACGACACAAGGGCTCTCGAGGCCGCGCGATGGTGGAGCTCAATTCGCGAAATGGTGCGAGGAAGAAGAAGCAAGGAGGATGAGGTAAAAGTGAAAAGGAGCCCCCCTGCGTGTATTTATAAGGCGAAGACATGAGAATAAATGGCAGGTGCGATAATTGAGGGGGCACAATAACTTTCAGAGCCAGGGAAGCCTCGATTTTCGGCTTTAGCAGATATATTCAAAGATTCGTTATGATGTCATCCTGGGCTCCCTAGATTTTTGGAGGATGAAGTCGGCAATAAGAAGTGAAAAAACACAACTCCAGAAGCATCATAAGCCGACATTTCATGACCCGAAGAAGATGCAGACATGACAACAAGATAAGCCGCTAGGTTAAGATGATGGAGATTGACAAGAATGAATTCAAATCAATCTGGGGGCTAATGTTGGGGATATTACCCCATGCTATGACCTGCCATATTGGGACTGGTCATCCAGGTGGCGGTTGATGAGCAATACTCAAGATGGGCTATGGTGCTAAGGTACAAGACTAGCAGGGCTGCCCACCAAGCAAGCCATCTTGGGGCCCAGTATCCGAAGATGGCGACTCAAGGCCCAGAAGTGTAAGCCGCCTGTAGTTTCCTTACTTAGGAAGCAAGACAAGTCAGAAACATACTGGGTCACGGATCGTAGTACGACCCGGACTCTTGTAAGCCCTAGGCCTCGACATGTATATAAAGGCGAGTCCCTGAGGTAGGTAGGGCTAAGTGACAATTGATCAATAGCTAGGTCAAGCGAATCCGCTCCCTTGTAATTGATCCCCAAGCAATAAGCAAACAAGCAGGAAGTAGGCTATTACCTCAATCGTGAGGGGCCGAACCTGGGTAAACTCATGTCTCTCGATTCCGATCAACCCCTACGAGCTAGCCTCCCGGCTGCGATGGCCTCATGACTAAGTCCTTACACTAGGACATCTGCCGTGAAAAAACTACGACAGAGTGGCTCCCTGTTGGTTTCCTAATTTAGAGAATTTATAGAGCATGAATTAGGTCAAAGAGGGGAATGAGGGCCCACAAGGCACCAGGGTGTGCCTATCCCCTAGGTGCGCCCTGGTGGCTTGTGGGTTACTCCTTTGTCTTATGGCCACCTCCCAAAGCTTCTAGTGTCTCTTATGTCCAAAAAAATTGTCAAAAAGTTTCGTGGCAATTGGACTTTGTTTGGTACTGATTTCCTAGAAAACCAAAAATAGGCAAAAAAAAATAGCAATTGGAACTTGGCACTAAGTTAATAGGTTAGTCCCAGAAAATGATATATAATTGGATAAAATTGCATAATAAACAGCCAAGACTGGTACTATAATAGCATTAAACAATCAAAAATTATAGATACATTGGAGACATATCAAGCCTCCCCAAACTTAATTCATGCTCATCTCGAGTAGGTAAATGATAAAAATAGAATTTTGATGTGGAATGCTACCTATCATATTCATCATGTAATCTTCCTTTTGCGGCATGAATATTGAGACTCGAGTGATTCAAAACAATAGTCTATAATTTGACATAAAGGCATAGATACTCAAGCATACTAACAAACAATCAATGTTATACCTAGCCCGTCATGCTCAATCACTGGTCCATTCATGAAACACAATCAATAGTAACTACACCCAATGCACAAGTATAACAATAGTGTTCTCTAGTTGGTCCTTATAAGATAAGGTGATGACTCAAAAATAAAAACGGTGGCATAATGTCCTATCTTCTTGCACTTGAAGCGGGTGATATGACTAAGATCTTTTTGTGCAGGAGCGGAACGGTGTTTATTGACATTCCCTCCATTGCCATTCATATGTCTGTTGTGGTTGTGACATTTGTTGTTGATTCCTCTAGGGTGAGCATGTCCTCCGTGGTTATGGTGGTTATGACCACCGAACTTATTGGATCCTGAGTATGGGGTGTAACGAGGCTTATGCTAAACTCCAGAGTCATAGTTTTCATGCCCGTACTTCCTCTTGTGATTCTCTATCTACTGCTACTTGCCTTCAAGAATGATGGCCTAGTCTACCAGCTCCTAGAAATTATTGAAGGTAGCTATGGCAGCTGTATTCCCAATTCATCATTAAGTCCCTCAAGGAACTTCTCCTGGTTGGCGGCATCTATGGCTATGTCTCTAGGGGCATAGCGGGCTAACTTGTTGAACTGATTGATAACCCACAAGTATAGGGGATCACAACAGTTTTCGAGGGCAGAGTATTCCATCCAAATTTATTGATTCGACACAAGGGGAGCCAAAGAATACTACAAAGTATTAGCAGCTGAGTTGCAAATTCAACCACACCTGAAAGACTTAATATCTGCAAGAAAGTATTTAGTACCAAAGTAGTGCGGAAGTAAAGGTAACGGTGGAAAAAGTGACAGTAGCAGTTTTGTAGTGATGTAACAATAACAACGGAAAAGTAACTTCGCAAAGATCACACTACAAAAAAATACACTTCCGTGATGATACGTGTTTGTCACAGTAGGTCGCGTTTTTTGTCATGCATGTACATCCATGACAAATTTATGACAGAATCAAGATAGTCATACCTGTGCTGTCGTAGAAGTGTTCCATGACATTACCAAAATTATCATTACGGAAGTGTCCACTTCCATGACGATAAATCACGCGTCACAGAAGTGCTTTCGTCAAGGGTGACCGACATGTGGCATCCACCGTAACGGAACGCCGTTAAGCTATCGGGTCGGATTTTGGATCCTATAACCCATTAACAGCCCCGACCAATGGGAAATTTGCACGTGTAAAATTTTGATTGGCCGAAGGAAACACCTGTCAGCTTGTCAGTGGGCCAGATGTCACCCGTCCAATGGAGGAGACATGCCTATGATACATCGACATGTGGTTGGGCCCAACAGAGGCCCATATAGGTTAAAAAAGACCGGCCCAGTCAAAGGCCCGTAGAACTTAACCAGGTACTAGTGGGCCAGCCCAATAACGGCCTGCTTAATAAAGGCCCATTTACGGCCTGAAGCCAGATCTGGCCCGTTAATTGTTCGCCCAATATTTGGGTCCATTTACGGCCCGAAGCCTGATCTGGCCCGTTAATTGTTCGGCCAATATTTGGGCCCATTCGCGGCCTGATACCAGATATGGCCCGATAATTGTTCGCCGAATATTTGGGCCCAACTACAGCCCAGTGACTTTCGGCCTGTTAGAGGCCTAATGTAGACATGGGCCCATTTCAGCCCGGTGTGACTTTCGGCCTGGGAATGGACCGTGCTGCCAATGGGCCATATATGGTCCGACGGGACATCGGGCCCACTAACGGCCCATGCTAAAGGTGGCAACAGTTAAGCCCAACATGACTTTGGGCCTGTTAAAGGCCTGTCGCATAATTCGGCCCGTTGGTGCCTGTACTAAGCTTTCGGCCTCTTAAAGGCCCATGATATCAGTGGGCCAACTAAGGCCCAAGATATGTTTCGGCCTGGTAACGACCCATGAGCTAATTGGGCCGAAAACGGCCCGGTCTACATTTCGGCCTGCTGAAGGCCCGTCGACGACTAGAGAAAATTGAGGCCCAACATGCATTTTGGCCTGCTAAAGGCCCGTGGTTTCATCTCAACCGTAACAGGCAAGTACAATATTCAGCTTGTTAATGGCCCAATGCTACCCGGGCCAAACTAAGCGCTGGGTCGACAAAAGGCCCAACTAAATATAGGTCGGTGTAATTTGGGCCTGGCGCAATGTGTGAAGGCCCCAATCATTCGGGCCCAAGAAAGACGCAGGCTGGCCCAATTGTGGCCCGCTAAAAACCTGGCCCGTTAGAGTCGAATGTTTCGGCCCGGTCGACTACATTTGATTTTTTTCAGATAGCGAATGATAGCAGTAACTAGTAGGAATTAAGAACAAACCTACTCTATAAAATAAAGAAATCACAGCATAGTAACTAAGAATAAACCTACACTATAGAATAAAGGATTTCAGGTATATTACATCCACTGGGCATCGAAGCTCACCACCAATGATCATAAAAGTGCAACGAAGAAGCAGATTACAAAAACTAGGAACCATTGCAGCGTAACAAAATAATACTGAACTGAGACCACTTCCAAGACAGTTCAAGAAAGGTTAGCCTTGTGGGGGAACTGCTACACAAGCTGCTGAGCAAGGCTGTGAGACCGGCCTAGCATGTCGGTCATAGCTTCCAGGTGTAGCTGTTTAGCAATGAGGTTCTCATTAGTGTTCTCCGCAATCTTTCTTAGAGATAGGACTTCAAATCGAAGTTGAGTTGCAGAATGCCTTTCTGCTAGAACTTGGGACTGAATAAGTCAAACTGATTCAAACAACGAATTATGTGAGCTTGTCTGACTGTTAGTCTCAAGTAACTTGAACACTGCATCAAGACAAGACTTTGGGGTTGTCTCGCTATCTTCAAGATGTTTTGCCTTCTTTGCTGCAATATATGCTGGGTTTGTCTCACAGCCTTCTGCAGACTTGTGCATGCCATCAGGCATATCACCCCGAAACAAAGCAGAGAGATGACAGGTTTTGCACGTGTATAAACAAAGATGATAATTGTTCTGTCAATTCTATCCAATTTCAAATTAGAAAATAAAGCGTAAGTTCAAAATATCAATAGCATAATTTAGCATTGTTCATAATGCGGGGAGCTTCACCACACTACTGGATTACCATGTCAACATAACAAGCATAGATGAAGGGCAAAGAAAATCATTGTATCTATTTTGGCTTATGTGCATGACATGTTGTTCATATCATCAGCCACATCAGTAAGATAAAACAGGAGATGACAAGGTGCAAATGTGGGCTGCTTCACGACACACTGGATTACAGATCCACAAAACCAAGCATACATATAGGGAGTATTAAGTAATGTGCATGGTATGAATAAGGAATTTGGTTTTACAAGTAAAACTTAGAATATACGGTTCTTACGAACATGCATTTTGGTAGAAACAGCAAACCAAACAGCAGTAAATAATAGGGAGTATGAGCAAATTAAACAACAGTTGAGGATAAAGGCTTTAGAAGGACTGACTTACATTAACATTTAACACCGGCTTTATAATGCCCTTCTCCATGTCAAGGGAAGGATAACTCAAGAATTTCAGCACAAAATCTTCTTCATAAGCATTGCATGTACTCTACATTTTGTAGAGAGTAATTATAGATATGATAATACTGGAAGGGATAGAGGATAATGAAGATAAGATGCAGATTGATGCTACATAATCAACTACCAATCCCTGGAAGTACAAGCATTACAGGACAAAATGTACTGACAAGAGCAATGGGCAACACTTCTGCACTGGCATTGTCTGTGTATTCTACTTGTTGGTAAGATTAAATATAGATCCGATCTTTTTTAGTAAATGCTGGGCGAGGGAGATAAGATGCAGAATGCTACAAAATGAACCAATCCCTCTTCCCATAATACAAGAGTGTTTTGAACACTGGTGTACTATACAAAACGTTCTTATATTATGGGACGGAGGGAGTAGCTATTAATGTAAGTACAGTGATAGACCACGTTTAGTCCTTACAAGAGGACTGCAGAGCTAAACCTCTTCAAAAGCATTGGGTTGATTCTAAATTTGTGTAAGAGTCCATACGGATCTTATAATGTCCACCAAATGGACGATTACGAGGCTAACATGTGCAGTGATGCTACATAATCAAACATCTATGAAAGGAAGTATGGTCATACAGGGCAAGAGGTACTCACAAGAGCAATGCAGTGTGTAGTATAGTTGCGAGATTCTGTGGTCCCTTGAGAACGAATGTTCTTCTGCTAATAGTTTTCGTACAAGTGAGACATTAAGGCAAATGCAGAAATGTAGTTCAAATTGTGATGTGATATCATAGACAGTACCTTATGCTGCAGCCGAGACCAATGTGTAACAAGATTATTCCAGTCACTGTCGGATAAATGTAGCACCGGAGACTTTACAGAAATTTTGTTCAGAGGCTTGCCATCAAAGTGCGCTTGCCTCAGGTAGGAACGATACTTCATCAACGAGTGCTTGAAAAGTGCAACCAACCCTTGCTCGTCATCACAATCCAGTTTGCTCCTCGCCTATTTAAAAGAATGAGATCTTGTGTCTTCTATCAGCAGAAACATATGCAATAATGACCATGAATAACATTAGTACATTACTTACGCGTAAGTTGCGGAGGAAGACTGGAAATTGTTCTGTGTCTACGGTATAATCTTTCCATGAAGGAAAGATGCGCACAAAGTTCTTGACAACAACATAAGGTTCATCTTCTAAACTGGGAAGAAATGGAACAGGGGTCCTATTTGCTGCAATTGGGGCTCTCTCTGGTTTGAGAAGGGATTTGGCAACTGGATTTGGTGTACGCTTTGCTGTAATGGGGGTTTTGCATCGTACAGCTGGTGCTATGTCAACTGGCATAATCATACTGTTTGCTGCAATTGGGGTCTGCTGAGTTGGGGCATCAGAAATGACCAGTGTAGTAGGGCTAGAGTCTACTAGAGTTGGGGTATTTTGTGGGTCAGGTGATATTGCAACTACACCTAATGGGCTATTTGACTTATCAAGTGCCACTACCTTTTCCAAATACTTTGCTTGTGCTCCTCCACGATCAGCAATTGACCTCTTCCTTTTGAACGCCTGATACATAAGAACAACATTTGAATGGATAAATATGGTATGATGACAGATGAAATATGTACTGAAAATGGATAGGTAGGGCGTATTCACATACACGATGTGTAAACTAAGCTAATGGCAGTTCAACAAAGTAGAAGCAATGCAAAGCATCAGTTGCAGGATATGTGCGAGCAATGTAACCTTGGAAAGTTAGAGCAAGTACCTTGATGGGTGAATAAGATAGGGCATCTTCCTCTGACTCCTCCACTAGGGAGCTACATTGACTTAGGTCTCCCTCTAGCTCAGAATCACGGTTAGGATCATATTCTGAGCATGAATCTGTAGGTGGAGAGCGTTTGCATTGCATTGCATCCAGACTTGATTTCAGTCCCTTAATGCCAAGTTTGACAGCCATGGCATTGTTCTGCTTTATTCTTTTCATGCGCGCAAGCTCATAATCATTATGATGCTGTTCAGAATATGAGATTCATGAAAACATAAAAAGTAGTCAGATTATCTATGGAATGCATTGCGGATTCAACTCGGAGAGTGTCTCCCTATAAACCCCTGCATATGCAAAGTTCACCTCCCCAACCGTGCTGACCAGACCACACACAGAAATTCAAACCCCTTATGTCTCTATAGCAGGCAGGCACACATTTCAAAACTGAAGTAGGAACATTAGAATCATATGAAATTCGTATTTGAACAAATAAACTAAGAAATTATGAGTGTCGTAATGTTTAGCTTCAAGGGTGGAGTGTTGGTAGTGCGACACAAAGCAAGTAGGCAGATTGTATTCCATGTAAAAGATCGAAACCTATGTAAAAGCTAGAAATGACACTTTCTTTCTATACAATGCAGTGTTCATTACCCACACATGATGGAAGAGATCACATAGAGAAATACTATTCACTCATGTCTACAGTTTCAGTATTTAGAAACAGGGTGGTCCACCCTAAAAGAATATTGACAAAAAATATGACAAGGCAAGCATAGATGTAGTGAATCAATCATTTACTTGTGAGCTTATTAGGACAAGTATGCAGAATTGTAACTGCGGTAAGAGACCGTCCAAAATCTGAATGAAGAAGTTTGTCTAGCACTTATTGTTTGCAACTAATCGACGTGAATAATTGGATATTATATCGAATGAGTAAGAAAGACAAGTAAAATTGTCAACAAACCTGGCTTGCAGTACTAATCTGGGTCAATGTCACTACGACCAACAATCCAAAATGACTAGTTTCTGTTCCGAGGGCCGGAATTTTGAAAACCCTGTGAACTTTAGAGGTAGTAAAGATTACCGAAATACGTCTGAACCATTATGTGTAGGTAGCACTGAGCACACAACAAACCCTAATGACAGTCCTACCTAATGAGTAATGAATCAATTAGAAAATGGGTGATGAAGAGTGGCTGCTGAGTGTTGAGGACGTATCTCAGGAAAAATCGGGTTGGCTTGGTGGGTGCTGCACGCCTGAGCCCTGAACAGACTGGGAAGGTAGGCACGGCGGCGCGCCCGGGCAGCGGTGACGCTGTTGGGCGAGCGGCTCCTGGCCTCATGTTAGTCCGGCGTCTCCTCCTAGAGTCATGCCGTCCGGGGACGGCAAGTCTCCGGCGAGGCAGGCGGCTGGGGGCGAGTAGAGATCGGAAGCGCGCAGCAGAACAGAGTGGAATCGGGGCCTGGGACGACCCAAAATCCCAGTGTGGGCCGGCCCACCATGGGCACCCTGTAGAGATACACACCCGAGCGGCGAACATGCATTTTTGAAACTAATTTAGGAACATTTAGCTGACCAATTAAACAACTCTATTTTAATAATATCATATTCGTATTTGAACATCTAAGCTTGTTTAGCTTGATGGGTGGAGCAGTGTTATTATGACACGAAGCACGTATTCTGATCGTATAGTGATCATAAAAGGGGGAAACTCTAAGCATATTTTTTTAGCAAAAGAGGGTTTCCCCTCCGATTTCTATTAAAGAAACTACCACGGAACCAACATGATCAATTAAACCCTAAGCATGATCAATTAAACTGTATTATGGCTGTGCCATGACAGATTTGAAGCTGCAAACCGGAGAAATGATATTTAGCATCCATTGTTTGCTTCAAACTAAGAACTAAATTCTAAGAGCTGAAAGGAAAGTAGAGTAACTAAGTTAAGATCTATTTTCTGGTTGAGATCAAAAAGTTGAGGATATATGAAGTACCACCTCTCTTGCGGCGCCGTGTAGGCATCAGGGGTGCGATGGCTGTTGGTGGCGTTGGAGCAGATCTGCGACGGTAGACGGGTGCATCGGGGGATAAGTCCCGTTGCGGTGGAAGAGAAGGTCGTGTGAGCGGCCCCGGCAAAGAGAACGATGGCGCCGATGAAGCGAGAGGATGCGATGCAAGGCTATTGGTCCATCGCCATGGATGAGAAACGTCCATCTCTAGCAGTGGACGATGCGGTCTTGGTAGGCGCTCCGCCATGGTGGAGGACGCTGGCGATGGATGTGGTGGAGGACGGCGGCGATGGATGGGGTGGCGGACGGAGGCTCGTGTGGGGATGGGGTGTTCTAGCGCGGATGGTGTATGAATGGGAAAATGGAGGGAGAGGTACGGGGAACCATGTTTCTGGGACGCGTCTGTCTGAAATATGGGAAAGTTACGAACTTATCCCCCGTTTAAAATTTGGACGTCTCGTTTGTTGGGGATAGGACGGTAATCTCGCATCTCGCCAATATTTGCCCAGAGCGATTTCGGGCGAGGAGAGGGTGGTTGGCGCCCATGGTTGGCGCCCATGATGTATGAATGGGGCTGACAGGTAGGGCGGTTGTGTCACGTCTGAGTAAAGTTACAAACCTGCCCCTATTGAAAATATTTGCCTACATCGATTTCGGCCGAGTCGAGTTTGTTTTGCCGCCCACCGTGTATGAATTGGGAATGGAGGGAGAAACAGAGGTCTTTCGGACGAGCTTGAATCAAATGTGTTTTTCCGCCCATGTTTGACACCCACTGTGTTGGAATGGGCTCTGCCGCCCATGTTTGACGCCCACCGTGTCGGAATGGGCTCAGAGGCGATTGTGCCACGTCTAATTGAAGTTACTAACCTACCCCTATTTAGAGCAGTGGAAATCGGGCCGATGGATTGTCCGTGTAATGGGTAGACAGTAATTTCCATCTCCCAGACACTTGGCTTCGGGCAGCCGACGTGGGAGTGGACATTTTGCCGCTTCTTTCGAATTTTGGGACAATAAGCATCCACGTTTACCCTGGCAACTAAATTCGAATCCATTTTGTATTCCTATATGAATCTTTATAAATCATTCTATGTGTTTTTATATATCTTCAAAAGGACGACAAAGATGTATTCCACTGTCATATATGAATATGGTTTACAAATGCCAGTACTCAAATTTAGAAACTAGAATCCAGTTTAAGGTGAATTCGAATATTTGAAACACTTCATGTCCAACTCAAATCTCACACGCAGCATAATGTGTACTCCCATTTAGATATGTACACAAGCGATGTATCAAGATTCAAATACCGAGTCAATCAACCAAGAATGTACAGAACTAACAGACATATAAACACTTATAGAGTATATGGATCAATAATATCAACTAACATACATAAGCCAGGCCGTTGTACTTTTTTTTGGCTACAATATAATCCTTTTTTTGCCAGCATCTTGGCCCTTTCCGATGCGTGCCACTTATGGTCCATCTATACTACTACTATTGTTGAATGCACATTCAGCCCGATTGGCATATTTGTAGGTCTGGCACAGCAATCCAAATGAAATGTCTCCGAGTCTTATCAATTAATACAGACTTGTGCTCAAATAAAATTACAAACCAAAAAACAAAAAAACAATTATTACATGATCTCTAAAACAAATGGTTTGATTGATTACATAACAGACAACACAAAGGTTATTCAACTATGGAAAGAACATTTCACCTATGATTTACCAAGTAGGAATTTAGTTTCCTTTTTCCCTTCAGGACCTTAACAATCTGGTCAGTCTCGACTTGCTTCGTTTTGAAATCCACCAAATATTTAATGGTTGTCTTGAGTACTGCTTGTGATTGTGCTGTTTGCTTCCTCAACATGTCAACTTCATCTCTAAGTGCAGAAGCAGAATCTCTTTCTACCACTAGTTTAGCCTCTAGAGCATCAGCAGTTGGCAATTCATAATGCACGATTGGACCGGTGCCACTGTTGTGGGATGATGCAACGTCCATGGGGACCTTGCTCTTTGATCTTGGGCTAACCTGTTTTTCCACTAAAGTTCCGATTGGATTCAGAAAAGTTGAAGTCAGCAAAACATCTCAACTGGGAGTTATAACAGCAAACCAGTTAAACAAACAAGGAATTAAAGAGTTTCAATTGGATGCTGAAAAGTAGTTATTAACATCATTGTAACCCGTTGTTGCAGCAGCAAAGCAGTTAAACAAACAAGTAGATATTTAAGTTAAGGCAAACATGTAATTCTTAACAGTAAGTATCAAACACATAGATAGGCGCAGTCTACAATATGATTAACAGGCTGTGCCATTATGTAATCAGTAGCAAATTAAATTAAGCCAAGCAACGTAATTGAACAATTTTGCAATAAGTGGCTAACTAAAATTCTGAGAAGTAGGTAACTGAACTTATGCTAGTTCTTTGTACAGGCACACTGCAACTTCTTTTTCGCTTACAAGGTCGTACGAAGGATTCCATGGCATCAATTGCTTGGATACGCAGTCCCAATACTTCTTTCTTCCCACACTGCATGGGTAAGTCGAATGGTTAATCTGATAAGATGGTGCGTCCTTGATATGTTATATGAGGACGTGTAGTCAGACTAGTTGTAGCCAAACACATCACACTAGCTTTTACTATATATTTCATGCGATTACTTTTGGCATATGGAGATATAAGCAATCTACAATAGGATGAAAAGACTGGCATCCTTCACATTATTGGCGAACTCAATTCATAGAAACAAGCAATTCAACCATTCTGTGGGTAAATCAAAAGCGCCAGTGGAATATTTTTCACTATCCAATCATACACGCAAAAAGGGGTGACGCCACCATAGGGGCTGGTATGGGGGGCCGCCTCAGGTGGCTGGAAAGTGTGCACCTAGTTTGAGTCATCCAGGTTGGCCCATGCTAGTTTTGTTCGTCCCAACGCACGAGCAGGCAATGTAAAAAATGAAGAAAAATGTTTCAATTTGGATGGGCCAATAACATAAGTGCAAGGCAGTCCCTATAGCAGGCTCGCGGCCCAAACGAGCGCCTCCCATATCGATAGACAACAGGAAAAATCCCAATTCATTCGCTCCAGCCTCTAGTCTGGTTTGCTCCTAACCTAGTCGCCGCTGGACAGACCGACACAACACTCCCTCGCGCCCTCGTTGGAGGGCGATCGCCGGGCTTCAAGCGAATGGAAGGACAAGAAGATGAAGATCCAACCCTGGGTGTAGCCTGCGTGGGAGGCAGCAGCGGCAGCACGGGCATGGCATCGAGCTTGCGCAAACGGACAGTCGCAGCTTGCAAGAGTAGCATGCTCAACGAGCAGGTACATCACAGCCCTGATTATATCTAATTCAACTCTTCAGTTTCTGGCCAATAGTTAAACCTGACGGTGTTGTAAAACTGCCTGTATGTAGGGAATCTATGAGAAAATGAAACCAATTTCTACTTATTTTATAACTCCCCCAATCAATACTGAGCTGACTGAATCTGATGTATCTAATCAAGTTTCCGATGCAAACATACAAGCTCATGTTGTTCTTGAGCCTGAAGTGTCTAATGAACAGACTGCTAATGAAGGATTTGATGCAAAGATTTTACATGCTCCTGGTGATGAACATATAGGGTCTAATGAGGGATCTAATGCAAGCATTTTGCAAGCTCGTTGAAGGATTTAGTGTCTAATGATGATCTACTATGTTGAGAGAGACAGAGATTTGCAGGCATTGATGACAAGCAAATTATAGTGCATTTTCATAGATTCAGGAAACGTCGAGGCCATCTACCAGAAAGTCCCCTTATCATGACAACATAGCATAAATACTTTTCTAATCTGTTGTTTGAAACTATTGGCATACTTGTGCAGGATAAATATATTGATATGCAGTTTGCGCACTGGTTATACGTGCAATTACACTTTGATATTTTCAGCCAGAGAACGAATAATTCAAGCAGGTACATACCATGTTTGTAGTCCTTGTACACCATGTTGCATTCCGTGTTTTTTGGTGCTTGCATCATGTAGTGTTTATAATCTGAACTACTTTGGATCATTAGCTGGTTTTCAAAGTGCATGCAGCTTCACATTTCTCAAGTTATGTTGATTTCCGGAGTGCAAGTGCCTTCGTATTTTTTAAGTTAAATGTTCGCCCCTGGTAACTTGAATTTGTGGATGAGTCACTTCACACAAATCATACACGAATGCCAGTACGAATTAAATGAAATGCAGGGACTTATGCTAGCTCATTGTACATGCTCACTGCAGCTCTACTTGCGCTTGGGATGTTCCATGTACAGGTCCATGTTACCACTTGCTTGGATGTGCATGCCTTGTTCTCCTTGCACCCCCCTCTACATTTTTGACACGGCGAATGGTTCATCAAATAAGAGGAATCAACCTTGATGTTGTACCGGAGGACAGATACTTACAAGGTTATACGGGTGTGCAGGATGTGTACCAGATCCCGTAGTGCCATCATGCTTCGCTAAAAAATGGATTTGCTTGTTTCAGATGATATCTCCAGAAGAAATAAGAGTTAAAGTCAGAGTTGCATAG
Organism: Triticum dicoccoides; assembly: GCF_002162155.2. Classification (NCBI taxonomy): domain Eukaryota; kingdom Viridiplantae; phylum Streptophyta; class Magnoliopsida; order Poales; family Poaceae; genus Triticum; species Triticum dicoccoides. The sequence goes on along the minus strand of NC_041389.1, from coordinate 370,948,347 downwards.
GCGTGTAAGCTAAGAGAGCAGTGAAAGGATATCCAAACATCATCGAAACAGTGCAGAAGGGAGTGATGTGTGGATACCTAGTTCGGGCCGGCGTTTGGGCATGCTCGCCTAGCTAGAGTGCGGGTCACTTCAGAGCCATTGAGGGTGATGCGTTGGCGTTGGCTGGCCGCGCACGGATGCAGATCTTGAGTGGCAGCGGAGCACTACGATGTGGTGGACGAGATCGTTGGTGAAGCCCCAATGGCCTCGAGGGGTGGAGGTGCGACGATATGCTCGGTGAAGTAGCCCCGGTGAGCTGGGAGACGGCGTCGGTGAAGCACACCTGATGCAGTGGAACTCGGTGTCTGTGAGGCACGTCGGTTGCGGCGGCCGACGTTGTCGGCGGACCACTCGGTGCGGTGGATGAGGGCATAGATGAGGTAGCTCCGGTGCGGTGGTGAAGCGCGACCATCATCTTCGTCATCATCATCCGGCACAGAGGTGGGGAACAGTGGGGAAAGAGACAAGACGAGGGGCGATTCAAGGGATGGCGGCGAATTAGGGATTTGAGCAATCTGGGCGCGGAAGGGGACAGTGGCAAAGAGAGATTTTGCAGGGCTGGAATTGGGGCCGCCAGATATTTCAATCCGAAACGTGGAAGCACGAACTTACATTGTCGTCGTCCTTTTTTGGGGGGAGGGGGGTGGGTGGCTGGGTGCTACGCGTCCGTACGACACACGCGACCACCCCGACAGGACTATGCTTTGATGCCTTAATGCACCTGCCTTTGTGTCCATGACATGTGGGCCCAACAGGTGGCTGGCCCACATGTTAGTCACCCAAGGGCAGTTGCCTTCAAGGCACCGATGCAGTGTCCACCCCGACACGACACTGGTCTGCCTGGTGCACCTACATTTGAGAATGCAAACGAATCTTCTTTCCTTTGCAAACGAATATGTATGTATTACCATGCCGATGTTTTCCTTGCAATAATTAGTCATTCGAAACGAGATACTCCATCCGTTCACTTTTGTAAGTCGTTTCAGACAACTTAAAATGAACTGTTTTGCACATTGTCTGAAATGTCTCCAAGGTCTTATAAAAGTGAACAGAGGGAGTACTATAAATTAATTAATGAGGAGTTATTTGAAAAAAAAATCGGTACCCACGCTAATGTGGATTAGAGTGTGTCACATATAATTAGTTATTTGAATTAGAGTGTGTCTCACGTAGTTAGTTATTTGAATTAGAGTGTGTGTCACGTAGCGATCTCCAATTCTAACGTGGATTTCGCATTTCACTGTATCCACGCTACTTTTTTAATACAAATTCACATGTATATGATGAACACCATGGTAGTGAGAAAACTTTTGGATGGATTCAAACATATGACCTACAAAATAGCACAACAAATTGAGTCAATGTCAACTTTTCGAAACTTAGCATGGCACGAATTCGAAATAATTACCCGTATGCCTGGTCCTCGGTTCAAATCTTACAATGTACACCGAATTGAAACATACGTATTATGTCTCATACTATGTACATTCAAATGTTGTTTTTAGCCCCCCCTCCCCCGCACAAACGCTACATACTTCCTGTATCAGTCAATCTTCCTCTCCTAACCACCTTAGGAAGCTATCGGTTTCCAACACACATTCATTCTTTCTCTCCATGTTTCAAATTCTAAGTCTCTCAACTACACAACCCCTTTTTCCACTCTGTTGCCAAATGTATTTACCTCACACACCCACCATTGCGCCACATGCCGAGTGATGGGGTCATGTACCTAGGGTAGGGTCACAGACCTGATCTAAGTTCCCTGCCCAAGGACACCCTTAGACGAGGTCACCTTCTAGTCGACCAACGAGGGACTCACTCGACTGACTTGAAGGACTCGACCACGAAGACTCACTCGACCACCAGAAGGTCAAGAGGCACTCTGCACTGCAACAGCCTGTAATTAAGTAGACTTTATGATAGTAAAGACACTTTATGTGGGGCGTTACCAGTAACGCCCCGGACTTAACTCACCTTAAACCCTCTCCTACGTGGGCTGGCTGGGGTCCTGGCGCACTCTATATAAGCCACCCCCTCCACAGGTAGAAGGGTTCGGCATCTTGTAACTCAGATACAGATAATCCACTCGACCGCCTCTGGGCTCCGAGACGTAGGGCTTTTACTTCTTCCGAGAAGGGCCTGAACTCGTACATCCCTTGTGTTTACAACCTCTCCATAGCTAGGACATTGCCTCTCCATACCTACCCCCACTCTACTGTCAGGCTTAGAACCACGACAGTTGGCGCCCACCGTGGGGCAGGTGTTTTAGCAATTTTGTGGAGAAGTTGCGATTCTTCCGAGTACTTTCATCATGGTGGCTGCTGGAGTTTTGGTCAAGGGTCGAGAGATCCGTCTCGGCGCTCTCACCTTCATCGCCGACGACTCCGCCTGGCTCCAGGAGGCTCCACTCGACGTTGATGCGCTCCCCGTCCGTGGTGCGACGCATTTTCGCGCATGTGTTCGCGGTGTTCTGCTGCGGCAACCGTCGACCCCGTATCGGTCGACTCCCCCATCGGCCACCCTCCCGGTCTTCCGCCAGCGCAAGCGCTCGGGCCGGTCGAGGCTTCAGCGGTGGGTGAGGCACGCGGTGGCTCGCCAGTCGGCCACCACCCAAGTTGCGGCAATCGAGCCCGACGAATCTCTCTATGGTCTGTTCGATCTGTCGACTGGCTCCGTAGAGACTGCATCCGAGTGTGATAGCAGTGATCCAGCGGCAGAAGTCCTGATGGTCGACGGGCCCCGTAGTCCCCCTGGCTTCGCCCGTGATGGTGGAGCAGGAGACAGAGGCGACCCCGCACGAGACCACAAAGAGTACCAGCCCGAGCCACTCGACTCTCTGCAAAGAGAGGAACTTCGCAGCAGGAACGTGGATGCCCTGCGTACTCCCATCGCAGGAGAAACCCCCGAGGCTCGCGCCTTGGAGGAGGCACGTTTGGCCAATTTGGCCGAACGCACTCGACTGGAGAATCTTCAGCGAGCACTCGACGAGCGCGCGCGGCAACGAGTTCCCGACACCAGTCGACGTCAACTCTTCCCGCCGACTCAGGTATATCGAACCCCAATCCAGAATTTAGCAGCTGCGACCCGTATAGCAGAGTCCATCCAACCTTCTCAGTCGGAAGCTGGCAGAGGCTTGATGTAGATCAGGGATCTGCTCCAGGCAGCAGGAGATCAGAATTCGGCCGTGTCGCAGTCGCGCAACAGAATTCACAGTCGATCCGTCGCCGCGAATACGGTTCAGTCGGCTCACAGCCCCAGATCGCCTCCGCGGCGTGAAGGGCGCGAGAATCGGCGAGACCAATATGGTGACCGACTCGACCGAGATGATAGGCGTCGAGTACCCAATTCCCCTCCGAGAGATGGGTCTTACGCTCCTCGGCAGCAAGATGACAGACGTCAGCTCAGTGCGGGGCGAAGAGTTCCAGTCGACCCCAGAGAACCAGGCTTCGACGCGCGATCCATTATCGTGCAAGGTTTGGTCGACCGGAACAGAGCCCATCGAGGTGGACTCGACAGAGATGCGCCCACAAGCAGTCGAGTGCATGTTTCTGGTCCTGAATGTTTCAGCAGAGCTATCAGAGCCGCAGTTATCCCTCCCAATTTCAGGTTGGCAACAGGAGTCAGCAAGTTCACTGGTGAGTCTAAGCCTGAAACTTGGCTTGAGGACTACCGAGTGGCAGTTCAGATTGGTGGTGGGAACGACGAGGTGGCCATGAAGAATTTGCCCCTCATGCTGGAAGGTTCTGCCAGGGCATGGTTGACTCAATTACCTCCTAGCAGCATTTACACTTGGGAAGATCTGTCCCGAGTGTTCATCAGAACGTTTGAAGGAACTTGCAAGCGACCAGCTGGACTGACAGAGTTGCAAGTTTGCGTGCAGAAGATCAATGAGACTCTCAGAGAGTATATTCAGAGATGGATCACTTTGCACCATACTGTGGAGAATGTGTCTGATCATCAGGCAGTCTGCGCCTTTAAAGATGGCGTCAAGAACAGAGAATTGAGTTTGAAGTTTGGTCGAACCGGTGACATGACCTTGAGTCGGATGATGGAGATTGCTACCAAGTACGCCAACGGCAAAGAAGAAGACCGACTCCGAAGCGGCAAGCACAAGCCGAGTCAGTCGGAAAAAGGAAACACCAGTCGGAAACAGAAGCGGAAGGCTGAACCGGCGGCTCCTGGAGAGGCTCTGGCTGTGACTCAGGGAAAGTTTAAAGGGAAACCAAAAGGATCCTGGAACCCTAAGAAGGTAAAGGATAAAGAAGGGAACGACGTAATGGATATGCCATGTCACATCCACACGAAGAAAGACGAAGAGGGGAATATCATCTACCCGAAGCACACCACTCGCCAATGTCGACTCCTGATCCAGCAGTTTCAGGGAAAACAGTCTAATAACAAGGAGAAGGAGTCGGACAAGGCCGAAGACAAGGAGGACAGTGAGGAAGGATATGCACATATCAACTCTACTCTAATGATCTTTGCAGATGTGGAGAGCAAGAGTCGATTGAAAGTAATTAACCGTGAGGTGAACATGGTTGCCCCAGCAAAAGCAAATTATCTGAAATGGTCCCAAACACCCATCACCTTCGACCAATCTGATCACCCGACTCATATTGCCACCCCTGGGAGGCAAGCTTTGGTGGTCGATCCAGTTGTTGAAGGCACTCGACTGACAGAAGTGCTTATGGACGGTGGTAGTGGGCTGAATTTGCTATATGCAGACACACTGAAAGGAATGGGCATTCCGATGTCCCGACTGAGCACCAGTAACATGAGCTTTCATGGAGTTATACTAGGAAAGAAAGCCGAGTCACTCGGCCAAATAGCTCTGGACGTGGTGTTTGGCGATTCGAAACATTTTCGCAAAGAGAAGTTGACGTTCGAGGTCGTGGATTTTCAGAGTGCATATCATGCCATTTTGGGGAGACCAGCTTATGCACGATTCATGGCTCGACCATGTTATGTGTACCTCAAACTGAAGATGCCCGGCCCCAAAGGAGTAATCACTGTCACCGGTGATAGGAAAAAGGCAGAAGAGTGCTTCCAAAAAGGCTCAAAGATTGCTGATTCCCAGGTGACAGCGGTCGAGTTCGAAGAATACAAGCAAAACGCAGATCCGAGTGACTTGCTACGATCCAAGAAACCCGCCACCGAGTCTGCATTTCAGTCGTCCGGTGAGACGAAGCCTGTTCACATTCACCCGACCGACCCCGATGCAGCTCCGACCCACATCTCCACAACACTCGACCCAAAATAGGAAGAAGTGCTCATCCAGTTCCTCCGTGAGAACTAGGACATTTTTGCATGGAAGCCCGCTGACATGCCAGGTGTTCCCAGGGGACTGGCTGAGCATCGCCTAAGAGTTGACTCATCTGCAAAACCAGTCAAAGAGCATCTTCGGCGGTCCGCCGTCCAGAAGAGAAAAGCCATTGGTGAGGAAGTGGCTCGACTGTTGGCGGCAGGATTTATCCGAGAGATATACCACTCCGAGTGGCTCGCTAATGTCTTCATGGTTCCTAAGAAGGACAAATCACTCCGAATGTGCATTGATTTCAAGCACATCAACCGGGCCTGCCCGAAAGATCATTTTCCTCTCCCTCGCATAGATCAAATTGTTGACTCGACCGCGGGATGCGAGAGACTGTCTTTTCTAGACGCCTACTCCGGGTACCACCAGATCCGTCTGTACGGACCCGACGAGGTAAAAACAGCTTTCATCACTCCATTCGGGTGCTTCTGCTATATCACCATGCCATTCGGCCTCAAGAATGCCGGAGCCACATTTATGCGAATGATTCAGAAGTGTCTACTCACTCAAATCACTCGGAATGTGGAAGCTTATATAGATGACATCGTCGTCAAGTCATGAAAAGGTTCCGACCTACTCGCTGACCTCGCCGAAACATTTGCCAACCTCTGAAGGTATGATATCAGGCTCAATCCATCAAAGTGCACATTTGGAGTTCCTAGTGGCAAGTTACTCGGTTTTCTCGTTTCCGAACGAGGAATCGACGCTAATCTAGAGAAGATTGGCACTATTCTCCGAATGAAACGCCCTGTGCGAGTGCACGATGTCCAGAAGCTTACTGGATGCTTGGCCGCATTAAGTCGATTCATCTCACGACTCGGTGAAAAGGCATTGCCTCTTTACCGACTGATGAAGAAGGCAGACAAGTTCGAGTGGACTCCAGAAGCTGATGCAGCGTTTGCCGAGCTAAAAGCTCTGCTCTCCACCCAGCCGGTGGTTGCTGCTCCAATCAGCAAAGAGCCTCTGTTGCTCTATATCGCAGCCACAGGACAAGTCGTCAGTACTGTGCTTACGGTCGAGCGGGAAGAAGAAGGAAAAGCTCTCAAAGTTCAGCGCCCAGTGTATTATTTGTCTGAAGTCTTGACTCCATCCAAGCAGAGATATCCTCATTATCAGAAGCTTGTGTATGGAATATACATGACCACAAAGAAGGTTGCTCATTATTTCTCTGATCATTCCATCACAGTCATCAGCGACGCTCCACTATCAGAAATTTTGCACAACAGAGATGCAACTGGTCGAGTGGCCAAATGGGCGATTGAACTTCTTCCCCTTGATATCAAGTTTGAGGCAAAGAAAGCCATTAAGTCCCAGGCAATAGCAGATTTCCTCGCCGAGTGGATTGAACAGCAGCAGCCGACTGAAGTTCACTCGGAGCATTGGACCATGTTCTTTGATGGCTCTAAGATGTTGAATGGTTCCGGTGCTGGGGTTGTTCTGGTTTCCCCTAGAGGAGATAAGCTCAGATATGTGCTCCAGATTCACTTTGATTCCTCCAACAATGAGGCAGAATATGAGGCCCTTTTATATGGGTTGCGCATGGCCATTTCACTCGGCGTCCGTCGCCTGATGGTCTATGGCGACTCGGATTTAGTGGTCAACCAAGTGATGAAGGAGTGGGACGTGAGAAGCCCAGCCATGACTGGATACTGTAGTGCAGTAAGGAAGCTAGAAAAGAAGTTCGAGGGGTTGGAGCTCCATCATGTACCCCGACTGAAAAATCAAGCAGCTGATGATCTAGCAAAGATAGGTTCCAAGAGAGAAGCCATTCCGAGTGGTGTGTTCTTGGAGCATATACACACTCCGTCAGTCAAAGAAGATCCTGTCACCGAAGAAGCTCCACAGCCCAAGAGTGCCACGGATCCGACTGAGGTTGAAGTACCAGCAGTGGTCGACTTGGTCATGGAGATCTTGGTGGTCATTCCCGATTGGACAGTTCCATATATCGCGTATATCCTGAGAAAAGAGCTCCCGGAGGATGAGGAAGAGGCTCGACAGATCGTCCGTCAATCTAAGGCCTTTACCGTAATCAAAGGACAGTTATACAGAGAAAGCGCGACTGGAGTTGGTCAGAAGTGCATAACGCCAGAAGAAGGTCGAATCATCCTTAATGATATTCACTCGGGGACCTGCGGTCATCATGCGTCCTCCCGTACTATCGTGGCCAAAGCATACCGAGCCAGATTTTACTGGCCAAAGGCGAATGAGATGGCAAAGGAGATAGTGGATAAGTGTGAGGGATGTCAGTTTTACTCGAATATGTCGCACAAGCCTGCATCAGCCCTGAAGACCATCCCACTCGTCTGGCCTTTCGCCGTATGAGGGTTGGACATGGTTGGTCCTTTGAGAACAGGGCGAAGTGGCTTCACGCATGTACAGGTGGCAGTCGAAAAGTTCACCAAGTGGATTGAGGCTAAACCAATCAAGAACCTTGACGCCGGTACTGCTGTTAGCTTCATCAGGGAACTAATATTCAGATATGGAGTCCCGCACAGCATCATTACGGATAATGGGTCGAACTTTGACTCGGAGGAATTCAGAGATTTCTGTAATTCTCAAGGCACACGGGTCGACTACGCTTCAGTCGCCCATCCGCAGTCGAATGGACAAGCGGAGCGAGCCAATGGCCTGATTCTCAAGGGATTGAAACCCCGACTGATGCGTGATCTCAAGCATGCAGCTGGATCTTGGGTCGATGAACTTCCCTCAGTGCTTTGGGGACTGCGGACCACACCTAATCGGTCGACCGGAAGAACTCCATTCTTCTTGGTCTACGGAGCTGAAGCAGTGTTGCCGAGTGATCTTCTCCACAATGCTCCTCGAGTTGAAATCTACAACGAAGCAGAAGCTGAACAAGCGCGGCAGGACGCAGTCGACCTTTTAGAGGAAGAAAGGGAGATGGCTCTGATCCGGTCGACCATCTACCAACAAGATTTGCGTCGTTTCCACGCCGGAAATGTGAGAGGTCAAGCCTTCCAGGAAGGAGATTTGGTTCTCCGAGTGGATCAGCACAAACCACACAAGCTTGCTCCTTCTTGGGAAGGTCCCTTCATCGTCACCAAGGTTCTCCACAACGGGGCGTACCGTCTTTACAACGTCGAGCATAATATCGACGAGCCCCGAGCTTGGAACGCGGAACTACTCCGCCCATTTTACACTTAAGGTTTATCACTCGGATGAGTTGCAATAAAGTACTTTTGTAGTTCATGGACCTCAAAATAATAGTGTCATAGTTCCTCCATAATTTTTGTCACTTTTTATTTTTGTCCAATAAAATTCCCCCTCAGTGGGTGACTTAGCCGCGAATCCGTTCCGCCTAAGTTTGTAAAAAATCCTACCGAGTGGTGAGCCAGACTCCCACTCGGAGGCTTAGCTGCGAATCCGTTTCACCTAAGTTATCTAAAATCCTACCGAGTGGAAAGCCGGACTTCCACTCGGGGGCTTAGCTGCAGTCCAAGTACTCGCCTAAGTTATCAAAAAACCTACCGAGTGAAGAGCAAACCTCTCACTCGGGGGCTTAGCTGCAGTCCAAGTACTCGCCTAAGTTATCAAAAATCCTACCGAGTGAAGAGCAAACCTCTCACTCGGGGGCTTAGCTGCAGCCCAGTGCTCGCCTAAGATATAAAAATCCTACCGAGTGAAGAGCAAACCTCTCACTCGGGGCCTTAGCTGCAGTCCAAGTACTCGCCTAAGTTATCAAAAATCCTACCGAGTGAAGAGCAAACCTCTCACTCAGAG
>NC_041389.1:370889695-370938789 GCF_002162155.2 Triticum dicoccoides | reverse complement strand
CCGAGTGGTAAGCCGGACATCCACTCGGGGGCTTAGCTGCAGTCTAAGTACTCGCCTAAGTTATCGAAATCCTACCAAGTGAAGAGCAAACCTCTCACTCGGAGGCTTAGCTGTAGCCCAGTGCTCGCCTAAGATATAAAAATCCTACCGAGTGGTAAGCCGGACTTCCACTCGGAGGCTTAGCTGCAGTCCAAGTACTCGCCTAAGATATAAAACCCTACCGAGTGAAGAGCAAACCTCTCACTCGGAGGCTTAGCTGCAGCCCAGTGCTCGCCTAAGTTATCAGAAATCCTACCGAGTGAAAAGTAAACCTCTCACTCGGGGGCTTAGCTGTAGCCCAGCGCTCACCCAAGTGGACTAAGGAATAAGTCGATTGCAGTAAGTGCCCTGCTTTGGACCTGCAAAAGACATTTCGAGCCAAAAGCAATCACATTCAAACGACAAATTCAAGTTCGGATAGATACCTAAAGGAACTGAAAGTGCTCGGGCACTAAGCCCGTTAAGGTTTATCGGTTACAACTCCACTCGGCATACCGAGGCAAATTTAAAGCGTCAAGCTTAGAAGAGGTTTTTTACCCCTCCTGTGGAGGGCTGGAAGGTGCAGCAAACTCATCAAGATCAATTCCATCTGCGATCCGAGTGGCAGCCGCAAGGAAAGTTTCCATAAAGGACCTGAAGTCGTGTTTCTTGGTGTTGGCCACCCGGAGGGCCGCCAGCTTCTCTTCTCGCGCATCTTTGCAGTGGACTCGGGCCAGACACAGAGCAACATCTGCACCGCACCGAGCCGAGGACTTCTTCCACTCCTGCACTCGACCAGGGATCGTGTTCAAGCGAGCCATCAGCGACTCAAGGTCATTCTGAAGTGTCTCCCCGGGCCAGAGCGTCGAGTCGATGCGAGATGTGGCGACCTTCAGCCTTGCAAGATAGTCCACGGCAGCTGCAACACGGGACTCCAGTCGGAAAACATTCATGGCAACTTCATCGTTCACCGGAGAATTGACGGGGTCGAGGTTTGGTTCCAGCCGGCTAGTTTCTTCTTCAAAGTTTTGACAAAATTCTGCAAGGACGATCACCGAGTCAAGGTGATGGTCGAATGGAAAAACCATGATTGGAAATAATTGCCGAGCATAGAGGTTTACCTTCAAGCATAAGAAACAGCTTCTTGGCAAGACCACTCAGGAAGGCCTCCAGGTCATTTTTCTTCCCAGTCAACTTACTGACTTGGTCGGTCAGGGCAGCTTTATCAGTTTTCAGTCGACTGACCTCCTTGTTGGCGATCCCAAGAGCAGCTTTCAGATTGGTATTGTCTTGTTCAAGCTTGGTGACTGAAGCTAACTTCTCCTCAGCAAGCTTGATCTTCTCAGCTAGTTCAAGGTCTTTCTTCTGTTGGGCCTCCCTTACCTTACCTGCAAGTTACAGCAAGATCAGATTTTGAAACAAACAAAGGGAAAAGCAGTCGTCAAGGTCTCACCAAACATACCTTCGGTCTCCTCCTTTGCCTTTGTCAGTTTCTCCTGAACCAGCTTCAAGTTCAGCTCGAGCTGAGTGTGCTTGTTTTCCAGCTCAGAGTAGCGAGCCACAAGATCACAGGAGTTCTACGAAGAACCAATCGACTAGATGTCAAATATAATTCACTTCCGAGTGAAAAAAAAGAAAAATCACACGTTTCTAAGACTACAGCCGAATACAAGCATTCGACCGTAGTCTCGGGGACTACACCCAGTGGGTGCACTCAGCGTGCCCCCACTAATCCTATTGAAGATAGAGTCGACCAGTCGACCTCAAAAAAAAAGAAGAAGAAGAGAAATGTATTCTTTAAGACTGTAACCGACTGCAAGCAGTCGACCACAGTTTCGGGGACTACACCCAGTGGGTGCACTCAGCGTGCCCCCACCGGTTTGCGAAATCCATTCGACATAGTCGAATGACGGAAAACCTGAAATTATAAAACCTAAGGCCGACTGCCAGCAGTCGACCTTAGCCTTGGGGACTACACCCAGTGGGTGCACTCAGCGTGCCCCCACTAATCCTATTGAAGACAGAGTCGACCAGTCGACCCGTTTTGCGATATCCAGTCGCCATAGTCGAGTGACGCAAAGACTGAACATATAAAGCCTAAGGCCGACTGCCAGCAGTCGACCTTAGCCTTGGGGACTACACCCAACGGGTGCACTCAGCGTGCCCCCGCTAACACGGAGTCTGAATCGACACACCCACTGGGTGACTACTATAAATTCTAGAAAGAAAAGTTTTTGATAGCATATCCTAACAGAACAGGCGGTGGTCGACTGGCCTGAACATTGCTTTGAAGGGCGGAACTGGCGTCGTAAGCTGCCTGGCTCGCATCCCGGATGGTCCTTAACTGCTCCATCATGATCCCTGCTTGGCGTATCGCCTCCTTCGCGGCGCCAGCTTGGTCCTCTGGGACGTGGTGCGTCGTGAAGAGGGAGGGCTGCTAAGAACTCGTCAGTGGATCTGCGAAGGACACAGTGTGTCGAGTGGTGTTCTCTTCCTCCGCAATCAGAGTCTCAGGCGCCGTCACATCCTGGGGCACCCTGCTGGCGGACGCTTTCCTACTCCTTCTGCGCTTCAGCGGTTCCTCATCCTCATCATCATCAGGGAGAGTGATAACAACATTGGGTGGAGCTACACAGAAGAATCAGGATTAGAGATCATGAGTCAGTCGACTAAAAACGGCGTTAAGAATATAGTACCTGGTTTTGAGGTTGCTGCGTCCTCCATCTCATGGTCATCAGCCCGGGCTGAGGTCTCAGAAGTAGCAGCACTGCAACTCCAAAGAATCAGTCGACTAACTTCAGCGTCAACCAGAGACAAAGTTCACACAAAATAAGAAGACTTAAGCAGCATGATTACCCTGATATGGTGGGGATAGACACCTTCATCTTCGGCAGGAGCTTGGTCGGCTTTGACGGAGCCGCCCTGGGCTGCTTCGGCGCCTTTACAGTCGGCGCCGGAGAGGTGGTCCGAGGGCGCTTGGTCGACTGTGCAACGGTCGCAACCCCCTTGCCACGTTCAGTCGAAGGGTCGTGGACAAGCTTCGACCGCCTTTCTGAGCGCGGTGGTACGACCTCCTCCTCCTCTTCTTCCTCGTCTTCAGTGTCATCTTCATCACCGTCATCGTCGTCATCGTCATCATCATCCTCAGCAACGTCCGAGTCCCATTCCTCCTCCTGGCTCTCGCCCCCACTCGCCTCACCCTCCTCAGTCGGAGCCTGTGCTCCATTGGGCATCGAGTACAACTCGGTAAGGGCCTGATAGACATCAAGACAAGGATCAATCGACCAATTGGCAGAATAAACAGAAATGAATATGACAAGAACACAGTGGAGAGCAGAGCAGGCATACCTTGTTTGGATCACTCTTGTGGTCGAGTGGAGGAATCCTTCTGGCTCCGCGTGGGTTATCCTTGTTTCCGGTAACGGCGGCCATCCATCTTTCCAGAGTGACATCGTCGACTGCTTCTGGATGGACCCGAGTCTCGACCTCAGTCCCACAGTACAACCACATGCAGTGGCTCCGGAACTGAAGGGGCTGGATACGACGCCTAAGGAAAACCTCCAGGAGATCCATGCCCGTCACTCCCTCCCGAACCAACTGTACCACGCGCTTCATCAACATCTTCACGTCAGCTTTCTCCTCCGGAATCAACTTCAGAGAGGAGGGCTTGTTCACTCGGTCCATGGTAAACTAAGGGAGTCCACTCGACTGCCCCGGCGTCGACTGATCCTGGCAGTAGAACCAGGTCGACTGCCAGCCTCTGACTGACTCGGGAAAAGTCATGGCTGGGAAGGTGCTCTTATTCCTCACCTGGATCCCCAGGCCCCAACACATTTGGACGACTCGGGTTCTTTCGTCGCCTGGGCTCGCCTTCTTCACGGTCTGAGAGCGACACGTGAATATATGCTTGAACAAGCCCCAGTGCGGTCGACAGCCCAGAAAACCCTCACACATGGACACGAACGCGGCAAGATAGGCGATAGAATTCGGGGTAAAGTGGTGGAGCTGCGCTCCAAAGAAGTTCAAGAAACCATGGAAGAAAATACTCGGCGGCAAAGAAAATCCACGATCGACATGGGTAGCCAGGAGCACGCACTCACCCTCTTCTGGCTGGGGCTGCCACTCCTTCCCCGGAAGCCTCGCAGCTCCATGGGGGATCAGGCCCTCGTTGGCCATGTCGAGGAGATCTTTCTCCGTGATGGTCGACTGGATCCAATCTCCTTGGACCCAGCCCTTTGGCAGGCGGGATCTAGACGAAGACCCGCCGCGGCTGGTGGATCTCCCCTTCGCCTTCTCCGTCGCCGACGCCTTCTTCGCGCGTTCCAGCGCCGCCGTCTTCTCCTTGGCCATGGTTGCCGGTGAGACGCGCGAGGAGAGGTTGGGCGGAAGCGAGAGCGAGCGCGTTGGGCGGAGACGAAGGGAGAAGAGAAAGAGAATGCTGAGGCACTGTACAAAAAACCCTCGCCGGGCACATTTATAAGGTCTCTTCCGAGTGGATGACAGGTGGGCCCGGTCGATCTAATCATATCCAGGAACAGTTATGAAGGCGGGATACATGGCGAAGAAAACGGCGTGGGGATCGAGGCGTCTATGTCCCGTCCCATCCGAACGCCGCGGTCCGCTCCGCTTCGCGTGCTTCCCCAAATTTCGCATCCCGCGGAATCCGCGAACGGCAGACCGGTCAGTCAGACGTGGGATTTCCTGCGATCCGTCGCTCGGAAATCATCAAAGCCCGAAAGATCACTCGACGAAAGACGAGAATGGATCGAGTCGACTGAAGACAAGTTGGTCACTATCAACGAAGAGATTCTTTGGTCCAGAACAACGCACGACTAGTGTGCAAAAGTTAATCGGAAACAACATCAACTCCTTCCTCACTCGAAGGCTCAATCCATTCGGGGGCTAATGATGGGGTCATGTACCTAGGGTAGGGTCACAGACCTGATCTAAGTTCCCTGCCCAAGGACACCCTTAGACGAGGTCACCTTCCAGTCGACCAACGAGGGACTCACTCGACTGACTTGAAGGACTCGACCATGAAGACTCACTCGACCACCAGAAGGTCAAGAGGCACTCTGCACTGCAACGGCCTGTAATTAAGTAGACTTTATGATAGTAAAGACACTTTATGTGGGGCGTTACTGGCTTAACTCACCTTAAACCCTCTCCTACGTGGGTTGGCTGGGGTCCTGGCGCACTCTATATAAGCCACCCCCCTCCACAGGTAGAAGGGTTCGGCATCTTGTAACTCAGATACAGATAATCCACTCGACCGCCTCTGGGCTCCGAGACGTAGGGCTTTTACTTCTTCCGAGAAGGGCCTGAACTCGTACATCCCTTGTGTTTACAACCTCTCCATAGCTAGGACCTTGCCTCTCCATACCTACCCCCCACTCTACTGTCAGGCTTAGAACCACGACACCGAGCTCTCTCTCTCTCTCTCTCCCCTCTCCCTCTCACCCTCTCACGCTAAATACATGCATTGCCTATCTATCCCCCCAACCTCTCGTGAGCACGCACGCACGTTGTATATCTACGTAACTCCCTCGAGACTGTCTCACTCTTTCTTCCGCACGGCGGGCCACACTGGCTCAATCTTGATCTCTTTATCTGAGTCTCGTTTAACCTCGTTTTCTTTCACACACAAATGATATATCTCCCTGTTCGGGCCTCGATCGACACACTCTATAATCTCTCATGCAGATTGTCTATCTAGGTCAGTCCATCCAAGCCGCCACCACTCTTTCGACCTCATGGTGGGCCACGCTCACTCAATCTCTCTCTCTCTCTATCTCTCTATCTCTATCTCTATCTCTCTCCGTATGTCTCGATTGACCTCGCTCTTTCTCGGACAAAAACGATATATCACCATGTTTGAGCCCAATTCGACCTATTCACATTGTATACTCTCTCACACACATTGTCTATCTAGGTCACTCTCTCCAACCCGTCTCACTCTTTCGATCGCGCGGCGACCCTATGTGATCGGTTGACCTTGCTTCCTCCCACGCACAAAATATATCTTCACGTCTTTGACTGGATCATCTCTCAAGCTCTATCTTACAGCCGTCACCCTTGCCAAAAGCTCAATTGGACAATATCTCTCCGAAGCATATATATTTGTTCAATGAATGTTGGACCACACTCACTTTGTCTCTCTATCTATATGGCTCTCGATTGACCTCGCTTTCTCACACCGTATCTTCCACGCTTTGAAGCTACTACCTCTCCATCCCTCGCCAAGCCGGAGCTATTTACATTTCAAGGGGCACTCCAACCTTGGATTAATTTGTGTAGGCATTTATTCCGGTCGATTTAGATTATATTTCTGTAGCATTTGGCCCACAACTACTCCAAACACCGTTGCAACCCACGCAACTCCCCTAGTTGATTTCCCTCTGGCTCGGTCATCGCTCTCTCGCACGTCCTTTCTCGCCTTCAACGTCGCACCATGGTATTATTTAAAAAACTATGTTGTTCTCTTTAATTATTATAAATAAGCTACAAAACTACACACCGATAGTCCACTTGGAATGGAACAAATTTCGACCCACAAATTAAAGTGCTACAAACTACACACCGAGGGGCCCACATGTCATGAAACAAATTTGGACCCATATACAAATTAAAAAATAAAGGACGAGGATCGAACATGCGACCAGGCCTTCAAACCGCACATCAATAGGCAACATACGTAGAATAGCAATGTTTGTTGTACCCCCTTTGTTCACATAATGTTTTTATATTACCACAAACTAATTAATGGATAACATGTAATATTATTTTTAGTACTATTCGCCTTCACTTACTGGTGGGTTCCATCTGCGCTCTCTCTCTCTCTCTCTCCTCCCCTTCTGCGTTTAGACGCACAGGCAAACAGGAAGAACTCGTGGGTAATGTTGTCGTTGACTATATCTGGACGCGTTCACAAGTCACGGCACCAGTTTCACGTACTAGCAGCACTAGTCAGTGTGTATGTGCAATGCATGTTAATTTGGAAGTATATTAAGTGCATGCGGATATTAACTACTAGGATATTATTTGCGTGTTGTCATGTGATTAGCACTATTTTTGGCATGAAACTAACTGCACGCTAAACGTGTTGAGCACTCGACATTGAAGCGGTCTAGGTCATTGGATGACAAGGAATACATGTGGCTTGATGACGTTTTATATATAATTTGATACGGCTCTAGCAGAACATTCAATCGATCAAACCATACATTTCTTTCAGTCTGACTCCGACTTTAAATTATACGACAATCGATATAAAATAAACCGAAATGATAAACGTTCGGATTTTAAGCATGGCAATCCGAACGTTTTCATGGCAAATTTAGATAATGCAGCGGCGGCGGGGGCGTCTCGCGGTGGGAAGCGGCTCCTATGCCATGCTCTGTGTGTCGTCGGGCTACTGACCGACGGCGATGGCGGCGTCTTGCGCCATTGTTGGCGTACTCCTGGACGTTGGCCTAGCTTCAAGGAAGGCAAAAATGTTCTGGACTTCGGAGCGAGTCAACTGGCGGGAAGAGGCGACTGGCGTTGGTGCAAGGAAGTGGTCAACGGCGGCCATCCATGCCGCTGAGGGGGGCACTGGCACCCGCGCGAGGACAGGTGCTGTCAACGGCGCGGCGGAGACATTCATGTGCATGACACCGGCACGGGCGTGCACGTCAGTGCACGCGCAGGCGCATGCGCTGGCAGGTGCACGCGCACCGGCATAGGCGTGCGCATCAGTGCACGCGCAGGCGCATGCGCTGGCAGGTGCACGGGCGCGTGAAAGTCGGTGGGGACCTCATGGAACCCCGTGGCATCAAGCTTGGTGACAATGTGCGGCTCCCAGCCCATCAATGCCACGGGGATGGGTGCTGGCGCAGTCGCGACGACGGGAGCCGGAACGGGAGCGGGGACAGGCGCGGCGTCTTCCCGCAAGGCCAGTTCAAGCTCGTCCCAAAGCGCCTTATGTTCTTGAGGCTCCGGCTGGGTGTCTTCCTCATGAAACTGGAACACTAAGGGCAGACCATCGTGATGCGGCATGGCGTACGTTTAGGTCAGGCTAGTTGGAGGTAGACGACAGGAGAATCGGAGAGGAAGAGAGAGGATTATAGCGATGCCGGGTAGTGCGGGGTTGATTTTAAACTGCGGCGCCGGCGACATTAAAAGTGGGAGCAGTTGGGACGATGGTGGGTGGCGGAGCCTGGTCAAAGGGCTCGCCTCCCGGTGATTCTGCACAGCGATCTGCTCCTGCGCCTCCCTGATAGCCGGTGCAGCGGTCTGCTTGCACGCCTCCCGTCGACTCACACGCTTGCTGGGACGGCACCTGCCGATGAGAAGCGGGGACTCGTGGCGGCACGTAAATGCCCACGGTTTCAATAGTGAAAGCATTCGCCTTAACGTGACAGGTCTTTGTTCCAAAATACCTTGGCTCTTCATTTGTGCAACTTGTCATAAGCAGCTTGTCTCGAATTGAAGAAAAATCTTACGAAGTAATATTTGTGCCATATCACATGACCATGCTCAGTTTCAAGAATTTATGCTCACTTGTGGATTTTCTGAAATTTAAGATCCAGGATTCAAAACAATATCATAACCTGCATCATGCAATTCAAGCCGTACATCTGTCCTGTTGTATTTCTTAAGAAAGGATTTGGTCAAACATTTTGCTTAGTTAGACTTCAGACAAGTTATATATGCAGAGTAAAAGGATAATCCCTCCGTACTAGTGCATTTCCTGATATATTAACTCAAGTACTAGGCACGAACAAACGGGCTCAATGCTGTGCTCATCCTGTAGTAGTAGTAGTAGTAGTAGTAGTAGTAGTAGTAGTAGTAGTAGTAGTAGTAGTAGTAGTAGTAGTAGTAGTAGTAGTAGTAGTAGTAGTAGTAGTAGTAGTAGTACTAGGCAATGCAGTTGACGGGTGACCTTGATGAGCGGCGACCGAGGGAATTGAACCGTGCTCGGCATGGTAGGTAACGTTGTCTAGTTACTAAAGCATCCCTCCGTTGTTCATCGGTAGTCATTATGGACCGGGGACATGAGGGGAATTTCCTAGGGCTGGAATTCTGGCCGCCAGATATTTCGACTTGAAACGCTGAGGCTCGACTGGTTGGGGTTGCCTAATGTGCGCACCACGCACGCCACCGAAGGACACGAGCCTGGGTTTTTCTAGGATCAACACGAGCCAAGCTCTGGCTGGTACGCCTTTGGGTCCTACCATTCGAGAATACGAAAGGAACCTTTTAAATTGCCGAACGAATCTATGTGTATTACAATACCCATATTTTCCTTGCAAATACTAATCTCAATGTGGTAATTGATTCATGACGAGTTGTTGAATTAGAGTGAGTTTGTGATATAGTGATCTCAACGTGGATTTCACATTTCATGGTATCCCTAGTAAGTTTTCCAATGCAAATTCAAATTTAAAAGATGAACAATATGGAGGTGAGAAAACTTTGTATGTATCAAGCATATGACCACACACACTCACAGAGAGAGAGAGAGAGACACACACACGCACGAACACAACAACAATCCAATAAGTATAGTGCATCTATTTTTCCAAACCATGCATGTATGACACGAATTCAAAAATACTCCTTCTATTCCTAAATATTAGTCTTTTAGAGAGTTCAACAAGTGACTACATACGGAGCAAAATGAGTGAATCTAGACTCTAAAATATGTCTATATACATCCATATGTGCCAGTCCATTTGAAGCCTCTAAAAAGACTAATATTCAGGAACGAAGGGAGTAAAATGTAAGACATCCATGGTCCTCAGTTCAATATTTAAAATGAACATGAAACTGAAACATGAATATTAAGTCTAGTACTACAGTACATGCAAATGTTGTGTTTAGGCGGAGCTATGATTGTCGGGGGTCAACCCCTCGACCTTAGATAAAATTGTGGAGCTCTGTTTAGGGTTGTTTAGATTATATTTGTCCCCACCCTCCCAACCACCGATTGGTTGTGCACCCCCACCCCTCCTCCCCGGGAGAATATCATGTGCCCCCAGACCTTAGATGCTATATGCCGATGCGAGTTGCTTGGAGCTTGTAGATCTGAGATATAGCAGCTCACATGATGTGTCTTAATTTTTTTGCAGGAAACCTTGATGAGTTTGAGAACTGCACACAATTTGAACAAAAACAACTTAGATGCCCTTTGATCCCATATCCAACGACCTCGAAGCTCATATCACCGTAGCATCTAAGATGAAGGAGGACATCATATTCTCCTGTATGTAAGAATATCATGTGCTACCACACCTTAGATGCTTTGGTGATACAAGCTCTTCGGAGGCGTTGGATTTGTGACCCAACACCTCCTCGGTAGTTCGAATGGTTTTTTGTAGAAAAGCCCCAAAAGAGTTCGGCCACTTCTTACAAGCACAAAGACTACTCAGATGCCATTGGATCTTAGATCAAATGACATCCAAGCTCTTATCACCGTAGCATCCAAGCTGCGATGACACCTTTTGTTTTCTCGCACGGGAGAGTATGAGGTGCTCCCGCACCGTAGATTCTATGGTGATACGAGTTCACTGAGATCTAACGGCCCACAGTAGGAGGTTTGAATGTTTTTGCAATATACAGCTGATAGAGTTTGGGAAATGCGCAGAAAGTACAAGTACTACACATGTGCCATCTGATCACTGATCATACGACCTAGATGCTCATATCACCGTAGCGGGCAATTAAGCTACGGGGAGCACCTAATATGAGCACCGGGGACCGTTGGATCGAAGATGCAGCGGCACACACAAGGCCTGGATGTTTTATTTGCAAAAAAAACCTTTGGAGAGTTTGGAAATCGCGCATAATTACAAAGACTACCCCCAAGCCGTTGGATCTCACTTCCAACGGTGTAAAAACTCGTATCACCATAGTATCTAAGCTGCGGGGTGGATGTGATATTATATGCCGCTGTCATTTTTGTTCGTAAACTTGCAAAATACGTGTAACTCGTGCCGTTACTTGTCTAACCGCGCAAAGTGTTTGTTCAAAAAAACCATCCTACACTGAAATATTGGAACAACACATGAGGGTCCCACTTGTCATTAATCAAATTTGGACCTAAAACTAACAAATCTGAAAGACGAGATTCGAACTGGCAACCTGGACTGCAAAGCGTAAGTCGATAGCCTAAAAAAACGAACGGTTGTTGGCTTTGTCCCATAACTTGATTTTATACAGTACTTGCGTTGAGTAGAGTAGAGGGAGTGCCTCATCAACACGTGCATGACCGTTGTCTCACTTACTGGTGGGTCCCAGGTCTGCGATCTCAATCTCTCTTCTCTCCATCGTCTAACCTTTGCATGGGCACACATGAAGAGCGGCGCTAGCTTGCCGTGGTGTTATTACAATTAAAAAAAAGCTTGGAAAATATAAGAATCGCCTAGAACAAGAGATGTTGTGGCTGGTCGAGATGGAGCTAACCACATCTATCCTCCGTGCCACGTTTGCATGATGAAGCTGTGTGGCTAGTGGGGTATTTTCGACCGACTGGCTGGGTCCCGAGGTTGAACCATAGATACTACATCTGATACAATATATTTTTACACGCACATTTTTCCTCCGTGCCGAGATATGGCACACCCTACCGCGCGGTTTCGGGGTCCTCTCGGGTGGTGCACGCATATATTCTTCCTGACGTGGGACGCCCAACCGCATGTTTTCTGGGTCCTCCTCGGTCGTAGCTAGGAAGCAAGTAAACGAGTCTTCAAATCACGAAAGACCACCTTTCCCGCCGAGTACATCAGTGAAGCACAATGGCTAGCTAGTTGGGCTAGTTCGACCGATTAGCTAGGCCGCCGCCACATTTGTTTTTTCACCCCTTTTTTTATCTACTTGGCGGCAGGTAAATTTAAATATCCACCGCGGCGTTGCTCTGGTGTTTGGGTGCGGCAGGATTTTTAATTTTTTGATTGACGGGAGGAGGCGCGGCAGGATTTTTAATTTTTTGATTGACGGGAGCAGGCGCGGCAGCAATTAGTCATGATGACTCCGCCTGTAAAAACCCACTGCTCCCTGATGTGAGAAGTTATCGAATGGTGTTTTACCGTGGTGAAAACCAAAAGATTCCCCGCTCCTCGGCTGGCTCCCTCCGCCTTCCCATAGATTGCATTGCCTTTCAGCCATTTCGCTCCCTTTGCTTCCTCTCCCCATTGCTTCTACCTGGTGCCATGGCGGCGTAGCAGATCATGGAGTCCGAGGTGAGGCGCCTGACACAGTAGCTCCATGCCAAGGATGCGGAGCTCAGGGCCAAGGACGTGAAGCTCCGTGAGCTCAAGGAGGAGAGGCGTGCCATGCTCCTCCGTTATGTGCGGGAGTTCATGGAGCTTCAAAAGCGGCAGGCGTCCACCACAAAGATGCTCGAGGCGTTGGCGACGTTGCTGCAGAAAGCGGGAGATACGATAGGCCGTCAGGGGAGCCGGCTGGAGCGCGAGCGGGCCGATCGTGACGAGGTCCAGGATTGCCTCAGCCACTTGGTGAACCAAGTTGCCACGCATGTGTTGGGGCTGCGCGATGCCTACCGTCGTGCCAGCGCGATGATGTCGATCGTCAGGCTAAACCCGCTCGACCACCCGGTCGACTTCAACGAGCTGCGGCTTCCTGACCTGGTCTCCTTCTTCACCTATATCTCCAAGGAGCTGAGCCATCTCCGTGCGATGGTGGGGGCTGAGCTGGACAAGGAGGGGTTGCGGGCTGCCATCGCCATTGCCGGGAGAATCCTTTCAGGGCTCCATCACCGGAATCCATTCGTGCCATTGGATGCCGTCTTTGACGAGCTGGCTCGCGTCGACCGGGAGAAGGCTCTGCGGGCGGTTGCACCCTGCATCACCAACATCGTGTGCCTCGAGAAGCAGAGGTACTTCGATGGTGTTTAGGCGCCCTCTTCTTGGGCATGTCCATGTCTTGGCGCAACATGGCCATTGGATCAAACTCAGACGATGCAGATCATTCACTGTAGCACAAAGCGCGTGGGTGTGTTTGGTTGCATTCTCTTCTCAATATAGTTGTTTCCTCTTTGTGTATTTTTGTCAACCTACTAGTGTGGACTCATGCACCCTTCATGCACTCTGCCAAACACCCAAAAGTGGGTCAAGAAGGGAACTTTTGCTCCCATCCCGTGCACCCTTCATACACCCTGTCTAAGACTATTCGTGCTTCATATGGTTCATGTTTCATGGAGTACTATAGCACCATACTCTCCGTGCGCTGTGTACCTAGTTCTGTTAACATTAATCTCACCGTTCATTCTCGACCGGACAGTCAAAAAAGAGGTACTATGTTACATATAGGAGTAGTTGACATGCGCACAACATCATTTGTTAGCATCATATCTTACTACACTAGCAACAAGATTGTGTAGTACTACTGACGTATGAACCACTGCACATGCCTAGTAGTAGGAGCACTGTGTATGTTCAAGTGGCTGCCGTGTTTCGCACTCCTCCATCGTAAGAGTGGAAACGCTTGCTGTAATCATTTTTTTCAGAATGAAAAAAAGTGGACATGCTCTACCATGCGGATCCTCCTCCAGCCATGCACTAAATTACTCACTTTCGCCGATGTGTGGGACAGCCAGCACCTGGGTCCACCAGCCATGCACTAAGTTACTCCGTAGTAGAGTGACGGTAGACTACCCCGATCGAACCGCTGCATTAATGCCCAATAAGCTGTCAAATCACAAAACCCCCTCCTTTCCAGCAGTAAGTTGGACGGACGAAGCAACCATCATTTCACTCTTCTCTCTCAGCTTCCTCTCTTGAAGAAAACCCCCACTCGCTTCGCTTCTCCCTCATCTCGTTCCTCCTTTCACGCTTCTCTCTCAGCTTCCTCTCTTGGATGGACACCGGAGCACCGGCCGACGTGATGTCTATGGCTCTGGCCAAAACCATCGAGGCTCATGGTATGAAGAAGCGCAAGCACCCTGCGGAGACTACCGCAGACAAGCTCAAAGCCATCGCCCTGTCCAAGCCCCCCTCTCCGGGATCCCTCATTAAGCAAGTCCAGGTAATGTCTCTTGTTGACGATCTTTTTCTCGATCTTGATCGTGTTTTTTCATCTAACACGCAGTACTAGTACTGGTAGTACAACTTTCTGGGTGATCTTGCATGTGATTTTAGTGTGCCAAATGACGGTTCTAAATTCCTCTTTTGACCAAAACATGCGAGAGGTTGACACTGATTTCTTATAGATTACTTTCAACTACTCCCTCTGTCCCAACTTTCTTGTCTTAGATTTGTCTAGATATGAATGTATCTAATACTAAAATGTGACTTGATACATCCGTATCTAGACAAATCCAAGACAAGAATTCTGGAACGGAGGGAGTACTTTATGAACATCAATGCAACCTTCTAGGAGGGTATATTTGCCTCAGTAACTTGTGTTATGGATATTGCATGTAATCCCTCTGCTCTCATGCCTTTGAAGACATGTTCTAGTGTCTTTGTTCACTCATTTCTGTGTGTATATGTAGTCATATATGGAGTATAATATCGAAAATCATCTTATATTTCTGAACGGAGGTAGTAATAAAATATGGTTTCTGTTTGAATTAGAACCAGGTCCACGGTGGAGATGAAGTTCTCAAAGTCATGCTGTGTGAACTGGAAGACCTGATGATGAGTTCTACTGCTGAACTATCCAGCTGCTCTGTCCTTGTCGCCACGTGTCCTGAACTAGTGTTTTCCTGTAGCATTGTTGTCAAGCGTGTGCTCGAGGCTGTACTTGACCACAACAATTTCCAGGTTGTGCCTTCGATTACGAAGGGTGTGGTTCTTGTAAAGCTTCCCAACAAATCTGATGTGGCCTGTCTTCATCATCATGTTTATGAGTGGAAATACCACTCTGTTAGGTTCTCCAAGGTTGACAAGATGGTGATGGTGCATGTAGACATCTCACACGAAGTCCATGGCCTAGTCAGTTATGCAGGGTTCATCTCGTAGGTCGGTGGCAAGAAATAGTCTGCAGAGTTTAGTTAGTGCAACTTTGCTTGTCAGTAGTAAGTACTATTATGCAGTACTTGATTTGTGTTTGTGAACCCTGTATTGTTTATTAGTACTGCCGCTTTTGGTGTGTGGTCAGTCCTGAGAATGGTCTATGTTAATGTCTGTCCACTCAATTCAGTCTGTACATTTTGAAGTATCCAGATCATATTTTTTGTGAGGACGGTTTATCAATTATAGTTACACTCCAATATCTGTATGCATTGCAGGGTTTATCGCACCCTCCAGGATTTCTAGTCCCATGGATGTTCGGTCCATACAATTTGTCACGACCTTTGGACTGTCCTGCTTGTGGGAGTAGGCGGGGGGCCTGCATGCCACGCGTAGTTGGACGATCAATCTTCTGTTTAGTACTTCAACATAGTGATTTCCTGGTAAGGATTCACTCGTGTCACATCAAGTAAATCTTATTGATTTATTGTCTAAATCTTATTGATTTAATGTCATGTTTTCTTTCTTTTCCTGCAATTTTACGATGCAGGTTTTGCCATGTGACATTCATCACAGAATAAACCGTTTGGTTTGCTCTACGATGGCTATTTTTGCAGGTTTCACTTCTTATGTCATGTCAGTAATGAAGGCACTATCCATCACTTATATTACTGGAAAAAATTGGATCAGTCTGTTGTCTGAGTACAAGCTGAATCCCTATGATGAATTGTAGTTTGGTTTAACAAAAACGCCACAATTAGTCCTTCTCACGTTTAAAAGAAATGAAGAAAAAAACTAGATCACTGTCACGGATCCTAGTCAAGTTAGAAAGCTGATCATAGCAGACCAGACACGATCTCCGCTGTCTCGCACAGATCGAGCACGGGCAGTTGCTCTAGCACTGACAGCGGCAGCAGCTCAGTCTGATCCAGCTGAGGATTGGGCACCGACCGCGTCAGCGGATCAGTCAGATCTACCGGAGGATCGGGCATCGACACCGGCACCTGCTCCAACACCGGCACCAGCTCTACAAGGAGCACCATCTCCGACAGCAGCAGCGCCTTCGGCACCTGCACCAACACTTGCACTTGCATCTGCTCTGGCCCATGGAGTTGCACCGGCAACAGACTGGGCTGCTGTTCGCACTTCATATACCAAACTCCTTACAAAAACCGACATGTCCACCTTCTTGGTAAGTATTGGCCACCCAAGTGCTTCGTCCTTTTTTCTGTCCATGTTGTTTCACATGATTCACTGTGTTGATCTAACTGTTTGGGTATGTCTTCTCGTTTGCAAACAGAGAATTCCTAGAGCAACGAGGGAGTCGTTCAACAATCCGGGCGACCGCGGCCAACTTTCTCTTACCATGCGCAACCTTGGTGTGAATGAACCTGCTCAATATACCGTAAGTACAAAGGATGGTCGCATGATGATTGATGCTAAAGGATGGTCAAGGTTCAAATCTAAATCATATCTTGTGGTAGGGGATGATGTCAAAATCGAACTTTCCCCGTAAGGAGAGCTGGTCCAAATCAACTTTGAAATTCTTCAGTAGCAGCACGCAACTACCGAACTGATCTATCCTCCGAGAGATTTTGATGTAATAATCTGGCATGGTGAAACAAGTGTCATGTGTGTCTAAGTAGTATGACAGTATTATTTATCACATGGTATATCGTTCATAGAATTGCAACTCTGATTGTTGGTTAGGAACTGTCGTTCGATTTCATTCCAACAATTGCCGTGATTTATTCAATTTTGTGTATTCGCCTTGCGACAGCATCTAAAACCAGTGCCGTACCGATCGCTTGCAATATAAAGCACTGAGGTAGAACACATGGGCCCCCAAACATGCAGGGTCGTCCTGCGGCCCAAAGTCCAGAACCGTGAGCCTATCTGAGTATTATATTCTCAGCTAAACCCCCATAAAAAAGCTGAACCCCCATAATGCCCGTGCGCTGCAGAGGGAGTATATTTCTCGGCAAGGTGAGCATGTGATATAAAAGATTTGTATATTTCTTTACAGAGGGAGTATCTCTCTGTCAAAAAATATATTTATGTGTAACTAGTTACTCCTGTCTTTCTACTTCCTTTTGCTGATATGTGGGGCAACCGGCAATGGGGTCCACGTGCCATATGGACAAATTAGAGTGCACAACTTCACGGTAGACACACCCAGGTCGTAGCGCCGCAGTAATGCCCAATGAGCCGTCAAAACAACCCCCCCTTCCAGCTTTAGCAATAAGCTGGACGAACGAAGCAACAATATTTCACTGGGCCTGAATCCCCTTCTCCCTCATCTGCTTGTTCAGAGAAAAACCCCGCTCAGCGATTGCATAGGGTTTTCTCATGGCGAACCAGGTACGAATTCTTCATCCATCCCCGATAAATCCAAGTCCCTTGGTCGCAGGTAATCCTAGGATGGCAGCCGCCGCCGTTGATGCATTTTTCTTCATACTGAATCTAGTGTGTTTCAGTTGCAGTGCCCAAAGTGCGAGTACCCTATAGATTTCTGCGCCTTCGGCGAGACGCCACACTTGTTCCTTCTCATCCTAACACAACATTTTGAAATGCGCACAGTATGTTCCTAGAATCCTCTTTTCTATCCGGGAGGGTGGGTTTTTTTGAACATGTTGTGTTCTCATATTATTTTTCCTGCAGTGTATTATTTGCTCTGCCAGAACACATGTACTCAAGATGCTCGGCCTTGCCATAACTGAATACAATAGTTTAATGGTCACAGTGAAGACAAGCCATGGATATTACTTCCGAGTTGGGTTCATGAACCAAGAAGATCACTGCTTTTTTTATGGCCGAACTTGGATAAACTTTCTCAAGTGTTACGGACTGAAAGTTGGCGCACGAATGTTGATGGAAATAGCAGAACCTAGTCTCATCTTCACTGCGATCTTCCACCCCGACGTTGTTCCAATTGTTCATCCATGTTACTTTTGTATCTGGTTCTTGCTTGTTGCCTCGATTACTTCTTAATCCACCTATTCTGTCTAACTAATTAGAATTTAACTTTAGAAGTAGCAACAAACCTCTCACGAAGATGCTACTTCTAACTAATATTTTCTTATAATTGGTGGCACGTGTAGGTTTTTTCAGAGTTAAGAAGTTTGCTCGTTTGTTACTCTGTAATAACTCGACTGTTACTAATGGCACTGAAGTTGACTGGATCGACATCCACAAGTTCCTACACTTTATTGATCGTCTTGAGGTCCTTGTGGGGCGTTTCAATGGTGGAAGGCCACGTGGGATATGTGTGCCACTACTGCACTCGTTGAACAAGTCCAACTGTGTCAAGAAACTTATGGTACGAGCTGTTTTCAGTTATATATGTTGTTCATAAACTATTGCTTATACACAGTTTTACAGTTGTGATCTTCTTGAAACAGGAACTGCCGAGTTCTATTGTTCCTATACAGATGCCTGACCATGGTCGGGTCAGACTTGCGCTTGGTCACAACATGATATTTATGTCGACCTACTCAATTCCCCTTGGAGGTGAAAAGATACTTATTCATGGGTGGTCTCAAATAATGAAGGCCCGTCCATCTTGGAGAATAGGATAGAAGATTATGTTCATGCTTTTCCATGGCTCTAAAGCGAATATCCTATTTATTCACCACGTTGCGAGATGAAGCCCTTTCAAAAGGTTGTGGATGCGCGGGGTGGCGCCTGGGCCTTGTCCTGGGGCTTGGCGGCCTCACCCTTGGTTAACTGTAGGCAAAGTAGCACTGTTCGAGGCATGCTTTGTACGGTTGAACCTGTATAAGTACTCATACTGCTTTAAGCTTTGGTTGTTAAGTGCCCCTGCTGGTTTCAATTAAGGTTGTTAAGTACTCCTGCTGCTTTTACAATCTGTCGTGTTTCTTCAGTCCTGTCTTCCTCCAGCCGCCAAAACCAAACCAGCACCGGCGGGGCCGCCTGCTTCCGCCTCCCACGGCTGGCTGCGCCTCAGGGCACGCATCGCCGCCCCACCATCTCCTAAATCGTTAAGACCGACATCCTCCACGTGCTTTGGTGCGCTTGCCGCGGCGCCGCCCTCTCGCGAGGTCAACATGGTCAACAAACAATAGGAATCAGCAGAAGTACATGGAGAGGATGACAGTAGGGGCCCACCAAGTCAGCGTATGGAAAAATAAAATGCTTCCTCCTAGTGTTTTCCTGACATCTGGTACCCACGACATTGTGAGCGTATATAGTCAATAGACAAGAGAACAACACAAGATCGGCTGACACCTGGGACGTAGCTACTCGAGCAGTATTTTTTTTGTTTGGTATTGTTAAGACGGAGTAGGGTTTGAACTGGGCTGTGGCCCGTCTAGCCCAGGCTTATATTTTATGTTCACCATGTGACCAGCCTAGCTATTTTTTCTTTGTGAAAATGACCCCAGTTTATTTTTTCTGAAGAATACCAAATCTAGGCCTACTTATTTTTCTATGCCCTGATGGGCTGCAACTCTTTCAAGACGCCTGCAAATCTTGAAAGTAATATGAAATGGGTTGTAAATATAAAAACAGATGACAAATTGGCAATTACTTTATAATTTCTGATTTTTTTTCACATTTTCAGATTCCTATTTCACTGGGCATTAACCTAATTTAAATATATCTTCAAAGTACTTTAAATCTAGCTCGACATTTTGGTATTAAAAATAGTTTGGAACCCACAGAAATATGCGAAATTGGCCATGGCCAACCAAAAAACGACTGCAATAAATTGCATAAGAAGTTGCCATGAGCTATATATAAATTATTAAAAAAAAGAGGGAGTGGTCTGACTTGTGGGCCTGTTTATTTGACGCGTATGCAAGATTTTTTTTAGTTATTATATACATCAACAAACAATTCTAGTAGACGTAACCGTTGGATGTCAATCCAACGGCCGTCGTGTTTCTTCAATCTCTGATCTTCTTGCTCCAGCCGCCAAAGCAGCGCCGGCGGGACCGCCTGCTCTCGCCTCCTTTGGCCGGTTGTGCTGCTGCGCAGGCCTCAGCGTCCCCTACTACTCCCACTGCTGGCCAGGGCATCCCTCTACTCACCAACACCCCCTGTTATTTTGCGGCGACGACAGCCTCACACCGCAGCTGAACCGGTGAACCCTCGTACTCCTCTCCGTGCGGGCTTCCACTGCCGCGTCTTCCCCGGCTCCGCGTCGTCCCCTTCCTAGGCCTCGCCGTCGTCCATCGCCGTGGTGCTCTCGGCGCGGCGTGGTCAATGTGGTCAACGACCGACTTCCATCGGAAGAGTACTGTACGTGGAGAGGCTGACAGCTGGGTCCACGACAGCCGCAAGGAAGTACCTCCTTATTACGTGGAAAATAATTATTCCTCCACCTGACAGCAGGGACCCACCGGACGGGCCACCAGTATTTCGCGAAAAAAACTTTCCCCCTGACTGCTGGGATCCACAGGACGGGCCATCGTATTTCATGAAAAAAACGTTCCCCCCGCTGTCAGCTTGGACCCACCGGAAGTGCCTCCTTATTACGCACAAAAAAATGAATACCCCCTGCTAGCTGGGACCCACCTTGGTGGGAGGCTGACTTGTGGGCCTACTAAGTTGACTGGTACGGACGCCTTTGTCAACTTTAGTCAATATATGAACGATTCTAGCTCCAGTGACCGTACGATGTCCATCTGACGGCCGTAGTGCTTCTTCAACCTCTGGTCTTCTTGCTCCAGCCGCCCAAAGCAGCACCGGTCGTGCCGCCTGCTCCTGCCGCCCGTGGCTGGTTGTGATGCCGCGGAGGCCTCACCGCCCCCTACTACTCCCACCTTTGGCCAGGCCATCTCTCTACGCACCCACACCCCATGTTATTCTGCAGCGACGGCAGCCTCATGCCGCAGCCGAACAAGTGAACCCTCATACTCCTCTACGCGTGGGCATCCACTGCCGCATCTTCCCCGGCTCCGCGTCGTCCCCTTCCTAGGACTCGCCCTCGTGCTCTCGGTGCGGCGTGGTCAATGTGGTCAAGGAATGGCTTCCATCGGACATGGACTGTACGTGGAGAGGCTAACAGCTGGGTCCACGACTGCAGCAAGGAAGTGCCTCCTTATTACGCACAAAATAATTATTCCTCCACCTCACAGCGGGGACACACCTGACGGGCCACAGTATTTCGCGAAAAAAATATTTCCCCCTGTCTGCTGGGACCCACCAGCTACATCTTCGCACACCTGGAAGTGCATCTGAAAAAAAATGATTCGCCCCCTGACTGTGGGACCCACCAGCTACATCTTCGCACGCAAGGAAGTGCGTCTGGGCAAAAAAAACGATTCACCCCCCTGACTACTGGGACCCACCAGCTACATCTTCGCATGCAAGGAAGTGCCTAACAGTCGGGACCCACCTGGTCGAAGCGTACGTAGTGTTGTCATTCTGGTCTTGAACGTGTACGTACATACTGGTGGATATAGAGGCGCACGTGTCGTAGTAGAGGCGTGCACGTAGCATGTACACGTACATACAGCGGCCAGGGTGCAAGAAAGAAAATATGGCCACCTATGTGTACATACAGGCAGGGTCTTGAACACCTACTCGCGCATATATACGTACGGCCAGGGCTCGTGTACATTGGCTGGGTCGGAACGGAGAAACAACGTCGTCGTTGTGTTCATGGGAAGGCAACGGGATGCGTCGTGTTCATCGGGAGGCAACGGAATGTGTGGTTGTGTTCATCGGGAGGGCTTGGACGGAACAGGCGATGGAAACGAGGTCTGGCGTACCGCAGAACAGAGGAAACGTCCTTGTGTTCCACCGGCCACGTTCGAAACAGGATCCTGTTCATCGGGAGGGGGTCTGGCGTACCGCAAAACGGAGGAAACGGACCTCCTACGGTCGAAACAGGGTCCTGTTGATCGGGAGGGGTGTGGCGTACCGCAAAACGGAGGAAACGGACCACCTAAGGTCGAAACGGGGTCCTGTTGATCGGGAGGGGTGTGGCGTACCGCAAAACGGACGAAACGGACTTCCTACGGTCGAAACAAGGGCCTGTTGATCGGGAGGGGTGTGGCGTACCGCAAAACGGACGAAGCAAACTTCTGTTGGAGCGCTACGGTCAAAACGGGAGTCCTGTTCATTGGGAGGAGTGTAGCGTACCGCAAAACGGGACTCCACGGGATACTGTTCATCTCCACCATCGACCTCCTCTAGCCTCCACCGACTACCATCGACCTCCTCCAGCCTCCATGGGCTCCTGTTCATCCAGCCTCCACCACGCGCTACTCCACCGGCTACTGTTCAACCACCCTCCAATGTCTACTGTTCATCCAGCCCTCCATCATCTACTGTACATCCAGCCGTCCACACCACGGGGTCCTGTTCAATCACCCCTCCACGGGCACCCCTCCACCGTCTACTGTTCATCCAGCCCTCCACACCAAGGGGTCCTGTTCATCTAGAGGTAACACCACTACTCACTATTCATCCACCCCCCACCCCCCCGCAACGCTCACAATTTATCCCAGAGGCAGCATCGATCGGCTTCAGTTAGCAGTAGTAGCAAAGGAATCACTCGATCGGGTTCAGTTAATACCCATCAATCGATTGCTCGGGTTCAGTAACGCGTAGCCTGTAGTGCAATCGCTCGGATTCAGTTAGAGCCCAACACCTCGCTCGGTTCAGTTAGAGCCAACGCCTCGCACACACGCGCGTACGTGTACGAGAGAAACGCACATCGCTCAGCCCCCGACCTCCCACCGTAACTGGCAACTCCCCGAAATTTTCCCCGCCCTCGCTTCTACCATGGTTTTTTCCGTCATGGACGGCCCAAAGAATGTCATGCAGCTGCGTCTCCGGCCCGCCCAGGACGAAAAGCCCGTTTTCTATCATGATTTTTTGTCATAGAAGTAGGATCCTACCACACCTATGATGATACCGGGTTTTGTCACAATTATCGTCATAGAAGTGTTATATGTATGACAGAAAAAAAATTCGTTCAGCACAAAATGTCATGGATGTGTCTTTTTTTTGTAGTGTCAATATGTGAAAAACTCGCAGGCAATGGATCAATGATGGATAATTATGTAGGATGGCATTCATCATGCAACAATTATAACCTAGGGTGACACAGAACTAGATCCAATTCATCAATATAATGTAGGCATGTATTCTGAATATAGTCATATGTGCTTATGGAAAAGAACTTGCATGACATCTTTTGTCCTACCCTCCCGTGGCAGCGGGGTCCTAATGGAAACTAAGGGATATTAAGGCCTCCTTTTAATAGAGAACCGGGACAAAGCATTAACACTTACTGAATACATGAGCTCCTCAAACTACGACAATCACCGGAAAGAATCCCAAGTATTGTCACCTTGGGGTATGCGGATTAACTCGTAATAGGTGTCTACAACTTGCAAGATCGAATCAAGAAAACAAATATATTCATGGAAACATAAAGGGTTCAGATCTGAATTCATGGCACTCAGGCCCTAGTGATAAGCATTAAGCATAGCAACATCAAACTCAGAACATAGTGGATACTAGGGGTCAAACCCTAACAAAACAAATTTGGTTACATGATAAATCTCATCCGACCCATCACCGTACAGTTGGCCTACAATGGAATTACTCACTCCCAGCGGTGATCATCATGGAATTAGCAATGGAGGAAGGTTGGTGATGAAGATGGTGACGAACCCCTCTCCGGAGCCCCGAACGGACTCCAGATCAGCCTTCCCGATGAAGAACAGGAGGCGGCGGCGGCTCTATAGCATAAAACGTGATGAATCCTTCTCTTTGATATTTTTCTCCCTGGATAGGATTATATGGAGTTGGAGTTGTGGTTGGGGGGTCTCGAGGGGACGCGCCCAGGGGGTAGGGCGCCCCCACCCTTGTGGTCTCCTAGTGGGTCCCCTTTGGTTGGTTCTTTCGCCAATATTTTTTATTAATTCCGAAAATATTCTTTGTAAATTTTCAGGTCAATCCGAAAACTTTTATTTTCTGCACTAAAATAACACCAAGGCAATTCTGCTGAAAATAGCGTCAGTCCGGGTTAGTTCCATTCAAATCATGCAAATTAGAGTCCAAAAAAAGGGCAAAAGTGTTTGGAAAACTAGATACGATGGAGACGTATCAACTCCCCCAAGCTTAATCCATTGCTTGTCCTCAAGCAATTCAGTTGACAAACTGAAAGTGACAACGTAAAACTTTTCCAAACTCTTTTTGATCTTATTGTTGCAAATATGTATAGCCAGTATTCTGGTTTTTAGCAAAGATTATGAACTAACCATATTCACAATAACATTTAGGTCTCACATTTACTCATATCAATGACACAATCAACTAGCAAGCAATAATAATAAATCTTGGTTAACAACACTTTTTCAAAACAATCATGATATAATATGACAAAGTGGTATCTCGCTAGCCCTTTCTGAGACCACAAAACATAAATGCAGAGCACCCCTAAAGATCAAGGACTGACTAGACATTGTAATTCATGGTAAAAGAGATCCAGTCACAGTCATACTCAATATAAATTAACAAAAATGCATACAAATGACACTGGTGCTCTCTAACTGGTGCTTTTTTAATAGTATGATGACTCAACAATAAAAGTAAATAGATACGCCCTTCGTAGAGGGAAGCAGGGATTTGCAGAGGTGCCAGAGCTCGAGTTTTAAAATAGAGATGAATATAATTTTGAGCGGTATGCTTTCATTCACTACTGCAGGATGCTGATAACATGACACTATGATCAGAGACCCTTCGAGAAACTGTGTGCAATGCAATAATCCCAAATGGTGGTGTCAGAGAACCATCAAAAAAGTCCAAAACATTTGCAATGACAGATGCATCAAACACGGTTCAGATATTAGTTGCGTGTGTGATGCACGGCATACGGTTCAGTTCAATGAACTATTTGCGATAAGGAGGAACAAAAGAAACAGGCAGCCAGATGAAGGCATGTGCGATACATAACATACGGTTCACTCGGATTAACTGTTTGTGATGAGGCAGAACAGTAGAAATGGACATCTAGATAAAGGTGTGTGCGATTGAGGGCATGCGCTTCAGAAGGATTAATTGTTTGCGATTAGGCAACAGAACAAAAAACGGTCAGCCAGATCAAAGATGTGTGCGATTGATGGCATACACTTCACACGGATGAACTCTTTGTGATTAGCCACAACAAACAGAAACAGTTAGACAGATCAATGTGTGTGCACTAGACGGGCACACATTCTAATTAAAATAAGCGTGCGCGATGGTAATAACGAGCGTGCACGGTTCTTGGAACAAGACGTGTGCTGACATTGCCTATTGCGGTGCACCAAACGCCACATACGCGGCCGAGAAAGCGTGCCCATGTTACGCCATCCGGGAATAGTGCCGCACTTAGAAATTATAGAACCATCAATAAATTTTGAGCTTGCATCCCGTCACCTTCCAAATTGCAAACCTGCTCACACCGATCAAAACCTAAACAGTTTCCCACTTAGGAGCGTATTAGTACTCGGTTATAAATACTGTTCTATGCCAAGATGACTGCACATTCCTTCCTCACCTCCTCATCCACAAAAGCAAACAAGTCATTCAGCATCATTCTCTTGCGTCTGCCATGGCCAGATTGAGTTCTCGGTTGATAGATTACCAACACGGAGAGGTGAGCATGGAAGCGGAAGCATGAGACATGTCCCGCTTAGCCGTGAAAGCAGCCAACATGTCCCGACGTGCCGCCGAAGCAGCACGGAGGTCTCGCACGCCGCTGAAGCAACACGGTGGTCCCGCCGCACCATCAATGTAGCAGACTGGTTCGATTGCGCCGCGGAAGCAGCAGAGATGTCCTGCGGCGTCGCGAATGCAGCAGAGATGTCCTCCTGCGCCACGGCAGCCTGGGAAAATCTCTCGCGGGCAGGCGAGGACTCTTACAGGCGCATGCATGCGATCGTCCATAGCCAGATGGATCAGATCTCCGGTTGGATGAAGTTGCAAGACAAGTTGAATGCCTCATTTGAACAACTCTGAGCCGACCGCGACTTGCTGAGTGCGAAGATCGCCGGAAGGGCGGAGCAGGCGGAGGAGACCAATGCCTTGCTGAAGAGGACGGGAGTCATCATCAAGAAACTTATGGACCAGAATGCCATGCTCCATATCGAGCGTAAAAGGCTGGTGGAGGATCCCGCGGTTGCTTCCGAGCAGCGTTTTAAGGACATGAAACTGATGAAAGAGATCATCGCCGCTCGTGGCGAGAACTAGTCTCCGCGACCTGCAACGCATCAAGAAAGTAGAGATCAGCGAGCCAGATCGTTGTATGTGTCTTCCTTCTTCTTTTTCCCTTGTGTATTTCGGGCGTAGCCGGATGTGGCTTTTTAGTTATCTTCCTAGATATCTAAGAAAATTATTATCCACTGTCATCGTGTTTATATTCATCATGCTTGCTATAAGTGGCAGTCGATGCTATATAGATCCGTCGGATCTTACATCAAGATCCATGCAAAACTTTCTCTTCAGATTTTCACTTTTCTCTCTTAAATCTCAGTCTAGTGAAACATAGCCACGCCGTGAAACAAGGGCTCGGGCGCCATTAATGGAGACGTTGGGAGGGAGGTGCACGACGGATAGAGGTCAAAGGGCTCTCCTCCCGGTGAGCACACGCAAGGGGCTAATCGCACGCCTCCCGTACTCAAATAGCTACCCCGCACGTCACCTACTAGCCAATAAAAAAAGGGACGCATGGCGGCACGTAATTGGTAAGTAGAACGCCCACGATTTCAATAATAGTTGTGTTTCCGACTTGTAACATGACAACACTTGATCCAAAATGACTTTGTTGATTTTTAATGTGTGCGCCTTTGCAAATCAGACAAAAAAATTACCACAACATGTTGCCATGTCGTGACACCATGCCAAGTTTCATGATTTTCAGGCATGTTTTGGATTTATGGGAACTAAAACCGAAGTTTCTCAATCTTTTCGGCCAAGCCACGACGCCCAGATGTTTGAATTTCATTCTCATTTCTTGCATGGGACCTAGAAATTCACCCTAGGACACACATGTGATTTTTCAACCAACTTTGGTGCACTGGAGCATGTGCTTGTAGTTCAAATTTGAATTATGCACATTAAATGCCTAGAAATTCAATTAATGTACAAAAAAGGCCAAACGAACCCGAAATAATTCCAAATTTTAGCATGATACTTCTATTTGGTCTAATTTGTCTGTGCAAACAAATTAAGGCGGGAGAAGGCAGTGTATACATCGTTTCGCAAACGGAGGTGACACGTTCCCTCTCGGAACCACGAGCCTTCTTGAGAGAAGCTCCGGTTTGCAAGCAGCTTATACCAAAGCTTGTCCCAATTCGGCCAAAAAAATTACCGTAGCATGTTGGTGCCATGTCATGATACCATGCCAAGTTTCATGATTTTCAGGCGTGTTTTGGATTTACATGAATTAAAAAATCAAGTTTCTCAATCTTTCCGGCTGAGCCACGACGCCCAGATGTTTGAATTTCATTCCCATTTCTTGCATGGGACCTAGAAATTCAGCCAAGGACACACATGTGATTTTTCAACCAACTTTGGTGCACTTGAGCATGTGATTGTAGTTCAAATTTGAATTGTGCACATTAAATGCCCAAAAATTCAATTAATGTATAAAAAGGCCAAACGAACCCGGAATTAATGTATACAAAAATGATATACATGCTTGGAAAACATGACGCCTGGCGCGGTGCCATGGTTTGGCCTCACCGTGCCCTGGTAAAATTTTGAGAATGTTTTCCTTATGTCATCATGCACGCATTTCATAAATCGAACCATCAACGAGGAAGTTCCATGGCTTCAAGGGGGGAATCACCAAGATTGAAGGGGGATCCATTTCCTTTGTCCTTTGTCCATGAGTTTTTTTATATGATGAACATACACCCTACAAATCACCACGTTCAAATTTGACACTTTTTCGTGTTCCTTTACCATATTTACGGGATTATTTGCATTCTCTAGGCATTAATGCACATAATTCAAATTCGAACAATCGATGCATGAAAAGGTGCACAAGAACAGTCTGGAAAACCATCCTCATGCCATTTAGTAAATTCTCATGCCTTTTACAAGGAATGGACAGATATTTCAAGGAAATGTGTGGCAATAGTCAACCATAAACGCGTCGTTCATTGGGTAACAACTATACAAAAATGAAATAAATGCTTGAAAAACATGACGCCTGGCATGGTGCCATGGTATGGCCTCACCATACCCTGGTAAAAGAACTAGAATGTTATTCTTATGTCGTCATGCACGCCTTTCATAAATCGAACCATCACCGAGGAAGTTTCATGGTTTTGAGAGGGAAACCACCAACATTTAAGGGGGATCCAAATTTCATTTGTCCTTTGTCCATGAGTTTTTCATACACCCTGCAAATCACCACATTCAAATTTGACACTTTTCCGGGTTCATTTACCATATTTAGGGGATTATGTGCATTTTCTAGGCATTAATGCACATAATTCAAGTTCAAACAATCGATGCATGAAAGGGTGCACAAGAACAGTTTGGAAAATGATGCTCGTGCCAGTTAGTAAATTATCATGCCTTTTACAAGGATTGGACAGATATTTTGATGAAATGTGTGGCAATAGTCAACCACAAACGTTTGTTTATTGGGTTTTCAACTATAGAAAAAATGAAATAAATGATTGAAAAACATGACGCCTGGCATGGTGCCATGGTATGACCTCAGCATGCCCTAGTGAAAATTTGAGAAGGTTTGGCTTATGTCGTCATGCACGCCCTTCATAAATCGACCATCGCCGGGGAAGTTCCATGCTTTCGAGAGGGAAATCACCAAAATAGAAGGGGAATCCAAATTTCCTTGTTCTTTGCCCTGGAGTTTTTTCTACGAAGAACATACACCCTACAAATCACTGTGTTCAAATTTGGTATTTTCCAGGCTCATTTACCATATTTAAGGGATTATGTGCATTTTCTAGGCATTTGGT
Organism: Triticum dicoccoides; assembly: GCF_002162155.2. Taxonomy (NCBI): domain Eukaryota; kingdom Viridiplantae; phylum Streptophyta; class Magnoliopsida; order Poales; family Poaceae; genus Triticum; species Triticum dicoccoides. The sequence continues at coordinate 370,909,859 of NC_041389.1, read as the reverse complement.
GCATATAAATCCAATCCAGCTACAGCAGCACGGATGTGATGTGACGGACGTGGATTGTCGTTCGATCGTGGCGCGTCCTACGGTGCACACATGCGATCTGCGTGGCTGGGGTTCCGGCCAATCATAATGCAGCACACAATAGCCTAAGCGCACACTATTTTCGTAAGCGACCGAGATGAACCGTGTGCAATAATGAACGAGCAAAATTGCAAGGGAAGCCAAATTTCCTTTGTCGTTTGTCGTTGAGCTCTTAAAAAACCACCGCACTGTATGGCTGCCTGGCCCCTCCATCCTAGATCTCTCTCCAAGCGTTGTTCATGGCACCACGACGCACAGTAATTGGTAAGGAAGCAATGGCATCCCGCGGCACCGCGTTCCTTGCCGCCTGCGACCGCACACATGGTAAGGAAGCGATGGCATCTCGTCACGCCGATTTCATCGCCGCCGGCGGCTGCACAGTTACGTGGGCGGACTTTGATGTTGCCATGGATGAATGGGCGGTGGATCTAGAGGCGGCCAAAGCCACACAGGAGGATCAGAAAAGGCAGAAAGCAGTCAAGAAAAGAGAGTCCCACCACCGCAAGAAAGAAGAAGTCGCATGCCGTGATGAGGCGAGCTTGTTGGAGATAGAAAAATGGTTGGCTGACGCTTACAAGGCCGGGAAGGAGAACGCCGATGTCTGGCCAGCATACCCCGATGGCAGCATGTGAGAAGTAGTTTAAGTTTGTAGTATTAGAGCAAATTACCAGTAGTACTTTAAGTTTGTAGTATTAACGTACAATGAGCATCCTTTGAGGGCTTTGAGCGTTGATTAGCATGTGTGACCATGTGCGCTTTTTTGCTTTAATCATTAGAAGATCACAAAACACACGGTTTCTATGCCGTACCTGTGTGCGATTTTTGCGTTAATGATCCATAAGTCTGTTACCTGTGCGATGGTTCCTAATAAACTAGATGTACCATTGACCGAAAAAATCGACTACACGTGTACAGTTTTTTGGAGACGGGAACTGCCAATTTTCTGTTTTCTCGCACATGAGTATTTTATGCGCTTCGTCTCCATTGTTTGTTTCCCCCGCCCAAGTTTCAAGTTTCACAGCAAAATTTTCATTAGGCGCGCGATTTCAGAATTTATTCCTCCAACCACATCCCCACCCATCAAATTTCCTCAGTATCTCCCCCTACTTCCCCTCCCCCCTCTCCCCCCCCCACCCGCGCCTCCCCCTACCGGCAGCTCAAACCGCCGCCGCCAAAACCACAGCTTCAACCACATCTACCTTCTGCTCGGATCCATTCAGGTAACCCACCAATCTCTATCACGGCCCCAGCCTGATTGCTTAAATGCCGCCTGCGAAACATCCTCATGCCTCCAAGTCCCCGCCGTCCCTACCTCCAGAGCATTGCCGCGCAAGCCCAACCACATATCACGTGGAGGTCAAGGAGCTGATGGCAGTCCATGGCGTGATGGCCGCTGTGCGTGTTGACCTGGAGGAACACCTCAACTCCGCCACCACCGACATGGTGCAGGCTCTGGCACAGAAGAAGTGCCCCGACGACTACCCCCCAGGACTTAATAGGTATATGATCTGACCAACTAAATCTTACCAATACCACTTGCAATGGTTATGTTTTGTACGGTTGATGTATTAAGCATGTTCGTGCCTTGTTTATTTCAGTACTGCACACTGTGTGATATTCAAGTATTAACTGTTCAGTTCAATTTCACCAATACCAGCAACAAACTTTGCTACCATGCTACTCTCTGCAACGAAGATATACTAGAGATGCTGCCCATTTGCTATTTTTGGTGGATGCTAACCCTGTTGTACTTAACATGCCTATCCATGTACTTACGCAGGGCCATAACGGGCAATGCTGTTGTTTGTCATCGAGGTTAGCTGCATCCCTTGTCTTATAGTATTTTACATCATTTGTGCAATTGCAGTTTGGCTTCTAACATTTACTTGCTTCTTGTAGGTACACATGTCGAGGGCACTGATCCACGCTTCGACATGGAGGAAGAGCTTGCCTCCGCTGCCGCTGACTTTGGGCGGGCTTTGGCCAAGATGGAGTGCCCCAGCAACTACCTCTCAGGACTTACCAAGTATGAACTCATCAGTTCAATCTTACCAATACCTGTTGCAATTAATGGCTATGTTTTGTACAGTTGATGTCTTAAGCATCTTGTAGTAAACATGCCTAACACGTTTTAGCTATTTTCCCTACCTTTTTATATACAACTGGGCCATTATCTGCTCTGGCAGCACCTGCCTTGTGATGTTTAACTCTGCCAATTGCATTTTTATCAGTACCGGTTTCAATGGCCATTAAGCCTGTTGCAATTAATAGTTGTATCCATTTTTAAACAGTTGTAGTTCAATGGCTACAAACTTACAAAACATGAATTAGAAGCCTGTTAAGCCTGTTGCAATTAACAGTTGTATGCATTTTTTAATCCATCCCTTTGCTACCGTGCTACTCTTTTGCAATGAAAATATCACTATAGATGCTGACGTTTTATTACCATTTGCTATTTTTGGTCGATGTTAACCTTGTCGTAGTTAACATTGGCTTTCCATGTACTTACACAGGGCTACAATGGGGGATGTTGTTGTTTGTCGTCGAGGTTAGCTGCATCCCATGTCTTATACACCATCTATTCCTAAATTTAAGCATTTTTAGAGATTCCAATATAGACTACAAAAGGAGTGAAATGAGTGAATCTAGATTCTAATCTAAACTATATCTATAATTCTATATACATCCTTATGTAGTTCATATTGAAATCTCTAAAAATACTTGTACTTAGGAATGTAGGTAGTTGTATTTTACATCATTTGTGCAATCTCATTTAGCTTCTAACATTTACTGGTTGCTTGTAGGTACGTATATGAGCGGTACTGATCCACGCTTCAATCCCTTTTGCATATGGGGCAATGAGATATTCATGAACAATCGTCAAGTGAGGAAACTAAGAAAGATTGTTAGGCGAAAGAAACGGATGATGGGAATTAAGATCTTTATTTACACTTTGTCCAAGACATCAGTGAACTTTGGGATGGTAAGTAATCTATTGCCTTTTCCCCCTGCCCACAACAAGTTACTCTATTAGACCTCACGACCTGATATTTTTCTCTTTTCAGTGGTTTCCAAAGCTATTTACTGATGATTACCTTGCAAACTACATGACCGGAGTGGAGGAAACTAAGGTTAAAGTATATAATTCATGATACCATGATAATGCTCTAGAAGTCTTCCTGTAGACGGTGAAGGATGAGAGGGCGATCGTCACAAGGGGTTGGACAAAAGTTGTTCGTGCCTATGTCATGCAGGAAGGCACATTATGGGCATTCCGCTTCTTCAACAACATCGGCAGTCAAAATGATTTACACTTGTCTCTTCACCTTTACCGCCTATAATATTGTGGTTCATCATAGTTAATTGTTGTATAATCCTGTAATTACTGAACACATTCTACTGACAATTTTATTTATGGATTCGTTGTTGAACCATTGTGCTAAGAACTTGAATTGCATGTTTCATATTTCAAAAATTCCAATTCGAATAATAAATTATAGCCAAAAAATGGTACAGGAGCAAATAAAATAATGTGCACACGGTTAGAAAGAAAACAACGTGTGTGATGAAAAAAGAAAACAAACGGTTCTTTGACGTGAAACGTTTGCGATGCCGTTCGGACACACACACGATTTCGTCTCATATGCATGTGCGATTCATGGTAATACGGCAAACGTTTCAAACCAGTGTGCGTGTGTGATATGAATACCAATCACACACAGTTACGAAAATGTACACGTTGGCGTTAGTAGAGGCATCACACACATTTTACATTCTTGAACTATGTGCAATAACGTACATATCACAAACATATCGGCAAATTAAATGTTGATGCCCACCTTTTTCACACGACTATAGCGGCCTAATCGTTTGGGATGAACATACGAACGGAAACGTTTCCCCTGGATTGACTGTGTGGGATGTACATACGAACAAAAATGTTTTCCCTGGATTCACTGTGTGGGGTGTACATAAGAACGGAAACGTACTCCTTGAATTGACTGTGTGTGATATACATACGAACGGAAATGATTTTCTGGGATTCATCGTGTGGGGCGTACATACGAACGGAAACAATGGGGTTTTCATGCCTCGCCCGATCACACACGAGCCAGCTTGTGTGCCAGGAGGGCCTATCCCCGACGGTTTCTGGGTCATGTGGGAAGGACCCCCCCTATCGCTCACACTCACTTGGCGACGGTTCCAAATGTTGTCGCATAAAGGGGTTTAAAACTGTTTGTATAGCACCGACGCGTACCAGTGGTTGTCAACATAACAACCAAGAGATCTCGGTATCTTCCATACAAGATACATTATAGGCGGTTCCCAAATAGAATGGTAAAGTTTTTACTCCCCCTCCACCAACAATCACACTCCACGGCTGGTCTGAAACAACGGGTACCATCCAAACCCTGGGGGAGTTTTGTTTGATAATTGTATTTTGATTTGATTTGAGCATGGAACTGGGCATCCCGATTACCAACCACTTTATCGTGAATGACAAGTGAATAAAAACTCATCGTGAGAATAACCCACCTAGCATGGAAGATACTAATAGCCCCCAGTCGCTACATGAGCGATTCGGGCATACAAAACAGATTATTATTTGAAGGTTTAGAGTTTGGCACATGCAAATTTACTTGGAACGACAGGTAAGTACCGCATATAGGCAGGTATGGTGGACTCATATGGAACAACTTTGGGTTTAAGGAAGTGGATGCACACAAGTAGTATTCTCACTTAGTACCAGTGAAGGCTAGCAAAAGATTGAGGGGCGACCAACTAGAGAGCAACAATGGTCAGAAACATGCATTGAGACTAACCAACACTGAATGCAAGCATGAGTAGCATATAAATCACCGTGAACATAAATTTCATGAAGGCTATGTTGATTTTTGTTTCAATTACATGCGTGAACATGTGCCAAGTCAAGCCACTTGAATCATTCAAAGGAGGATACCATCCTATCATACTACATCACAACCATTTTAATTTGCATGTTGGCACTCAAGACGAACCATTATAAACTCCTAGCTAATTAAGCATGGGATGAGTAACTATAATCTCTAATTGTCATTGCAAACATGTTTCATTCATAATGAGTCGAATCAAGAATGATGGACTAATCATATTTACAAAAACAAAATAGGTTGAGTTCATTCCAGCTTTTCCTCATCCCAATCGTTTCATCATATATCGTCATCATTTCCTTTCACTTGCACGACTGAATGGCAAGAATAATAATAAGCATGCACGTGCATTGGACTAAGCTGAAATCTACAAACATTTAATCAAAGGAGAAGAAAAGGTAATATGGGCTCTTTGTTAGATCAACAATAATGCATATGAGAGCCACTCAACATTTCATGGTGGTCTTCTCTTCTCGACCCAAAGAAAAGAAAAGAATTTCAAAGAAACACACTGAAATATATTTTTGAGTTTTGTTTTTCTGAAGAAAGCAAAAAACGAAAATGAGAAAAACTATTTGCACGGGAAAGCTTCCAACAAGCAAAATAAGAATGAAAAATCTTTTTTGGGTTTTCTTTTACTACTAATAAATAAACATAAAAAAGAAGCTACAACTATTTTTTTGGATTTTCTCAATGTTTTTAAAACACACAAGAAGAAAGCAAGAAAAATAAATAAACTAGCATGGATAATACAATGCAAAAGTATGAACACCGACAACTGAAATGAATGTGTGAACATGAATGTAACGTTGGTGAGAAATACGTACTCCCCCAAGCTTAGGCTTTTGGCCTAAGTTGGTCTCGGGCCACTGCTGGCCCGGCGGATATCCAAAGTTATAGTCGGGGTTGTACTGGGACGCGGCAGCTACTGCCTGAAGGGCTGCAGCATGGAGGCGAGCGGCCTCCACATCTCTCTCATACTTGTTCATTTCCTCTCTAGTTATAAAATATCTCTGTTTTACATGAAAGTTAAAGAAGGCTGGAGCAGGAAGGGTAATATGGACAACACGCTGCCTGTCAAAGATTAGTCGGTACATGAGGGATTGTTCGTTCCTCTCAAGAAACTGGTAGCGTACCATAGCATTATAATCAAGAAAATCAGGTGGTAAGTCAAAGCATTCTCCCTTATGGGGACCCCAAGATAATTAGCTAAACGGGTGGCATAAATACCTCCAAAGAGATCTCCATCTTTAGCATTAAGATGTAACCTCCTGGCAATAATAGCTTCCAAGTTATATCGTTTATCATCCTTCAGCGCACACTTGAGGATACTAAGATCTGATGCACAAAGGTGGCCATGATCATGTTTACCGTTAATCCATCTACCTATATAGAGAGCAAAATAGTGTATGGAAGAAAAGTGAATGCTCCCTATGGTAGTGATATTTCTAGTTTCTCCCACAGTGATGCTAGCAAGGAAATCGTTATATTCAGTGTTGCGAGGCTCACTATGAATGCCCCATTGTGGGATTTTGCATGCATCATTAAAATCTTCTAGGTCCATGGTATATGATTTATGTAAAGATCAAACATGATAGAATGAGTATTGCAATGGGATGTAAATTTAAATCTTCGCACAAATGAATCAGTGATGTGATAGTACTGCCGACACTTATCTGACACGAAGTCCTCAAAGCTAGCATTTTGTACGTACGCATCAAATTCCTCCTTGAAACCTACATGAACCATGAATTGATCCAAGGCCATTTGCAAGGCCGCACTAGAGCTTCCCTTGGTGGTTCAAGTTCTGGCTCACGTATCGCAAGCCTTGGGGCTTGCTTCCTTGAGGAACCACCTTGGTATATCTTCCTAAATATTTTTCTTCCTCCAAAAAATTTCTGAAATTTTTAGAGACTCAAAATAAAAGTGAACCAAACTCAACAAAATTGGTAGCAACTACTCCTACAAGTGCCTAGAGGCTATATCATGCATCAAAACTACTTGGGACCATATAAATTTGACATGCAAGCTCAAGAACAAGGTCACCATAGTAGCAAAAATTTGCAATATATAAAACACTAGAACAAAAACTAATTGGACCATTGGAGGAGTCACATACCTAAGAACAATCCCCCAGAACAGTTTTGCAAATGAAGATTTAAGCTAGGAGATAAAAAATGGTAGCAAGATGAGCAAGAACACGGGTTTGAGCAATGGGATCATTTTTTCTGAAGGAAGACGAAGTGGATGATGCTGGAATAAGTGAGGGGGACCCATAAGCCACCAGGGCGCGCCCCCTAGGCTTGTGGCCCACTGGTGCAACCCCCAGGTGTGTTCTCACTGCCAAAAATTCTCAAATATTCTATGAAAAATCATAGTAAATTTTTAGGGCATTTGGAGAACTTTTATTTTTGGAACATTTTTTATTGCACGGATAATTCAAAAAACAATGAATAATAGTATTTTTGCTATATTTAAACTAAATAACAGAAAGTAAAAGGTGGGTACAGAAAGTTGTGCTTTCTAAATTCATTCATCTCATGCTCATCAAAAGGAATCCATTAACAAGGTTGATCAAGTCTTATTAACAAACTTCTTTGAATGACATGAAACCGGAGAATTTTCGAATAACACTAAGTCCCCAACAACAAGAATATCATATTTCTTTTTGACAGTAGGGAGAGGGAATTCAAAACCTCCAATAGTAATAGTTGAAAATTTTCCAATAGAATTGATACTATGAACTTGAGGTTGTTTCTTCAGAAAGTGTACCATATGCTCATTACCATTAACCTGAAAAGTGGCATTGCCTTTGTTGCAATCAATAACAGCCCCTACAGTATTCAAAAAGGGTCTACTAAGGATGATCGACATGTTGTCGTCCTTGGGAGTATCAAGAATAACAAAGTCCATTATGATAGCCACGTTTGCAACTACAACAGGAACATCCTCACAAATACCGATGGGTATAGCAGTTGATTTATTAGCCATTTGCAAAGAGATTTCAGTTGGTGTCAACTTATTCGAATCAAGTCTACAATATAAACAGAAAGTCATACACTAACACCGGCTCCCAAATCACACAAAGCAGTTTTAACATAGTTTCTTTTAATGGAGCATGGTATAGTTGGTATTCCTTGATCTCCAAATTTATTTCCTATTCCACCCTTAAAAGTATAATTAGCAAGCATAGTGGAAATTTCAGCTTCCAATATCTTTATTTTATTTGTAACAATATCTTTCATATACTTAGCATAACGAGATATTTTTAGAATATCACTCAAAGGCATACACAAAAAGACAGGTCTAAGCATTTCAACAAAGCGCTCAAAATCCTCATCATCCTTTTTCTTGGATGTCTTAGGAGGAAAGGGCATGAGTTTCTGAACCCATCGTTCTCTTTCTTTACTATGCTTCCTAGCAACAAAGTCTCTTTTATCATAACGTTTATTCTTAGGTTGTAGGTTATCAAGATCAACAGCAGGTTCAATCTCCACATCATTATCATTGCTAGATTGAGCATCAACATGAACATCATCATTAACATTATCACTAGGTTCATGTTCATCACCAGATTGTGTTTCAGCATCAGAAATAGAAATACCATTTGGATTCTTGGGTGTATCTATGGTAGGTTCACTAGAAGCATGCAAAGTCATGCCATTTTTCTTTTTATTACTAGGAGGACTAGGTGCATCAGTGTTAATTCTCTGAGAATCTTACTCAAATCTTTTAGGATGACCCTCAGGATACAGAGGTTCTTGAGTCATTTTACCTCCTCTAGTCATAACTCTTACAGCATGATCATTGTTTTTACTATTCATCTCATTAAGCAAACCATTTTGTGCCCTAAGTACTTGTTCTACTTGAGTTTTTACCATAGAAGCATGTTTACTGATAAGCCTAAGATCATTAACATTTCTACACATATAATCACCCAAGCGTTCAAGCATATAAGCATTACATTTCAATTGTCTACTAACATAAGCATTGAAGTTTTCTTGTTTAACAATAAAGCTATCAAATACATCCAAGCATTGACTAGCAGACTTATTATAAGGAATTTAACCTTCATCAAATCTATAGAGAGAATTTACTTCTACTACCTGTGTCGGGGCATTAAGACCATGTATTTCTTCAATAGGTGGTGAATTCTTAACATTTTCAGCTTTAACACCTTTTTCTTTCATCGATTTCTTTGCCTCTTACATATCTTCAGGACTGAGAAATAGAATACCTCTTTTCTTCATAGTTGGCTTAGGAGGTGGTTCGGGAAGAGTCCAATCATTATATCATTACTCAATATATTACTCAATAGCACTTTAGCTTGTTTCACAGTTCGTTCTCTGAAAACACAACTAGCACAACTATCTAGGCTGTCCCTAGAAGCATCAGTTAGTCTATTATAAAAGATATTAAGTATTTAATTTTTCTTGAGAGGATGATCAGGCAAAGCATTAAGTAATTGGAGAAGCCTCCCCCAAGCTTGTGGGAGACTCTCTTCTTCAATTTCCACAAAGTTAAATTTTCATGTAAAGCAGCTTGTTTCTTATGAGCAGCAAATATTTTTCAGAGAAGGAATATATCATATCCTGGGGACTACGCACACAACCAGGAGCAAGAAAATTAAACAATAGCTTAGCATCACCCTTTAGTGAGAAAGGAAACAACTTAAGAATATAGTAGTAGAGAATGTTTTCCTCATGAGCAAATAGGGTGGCTATGTCATTCATTTTAGTAAGATGTGCCACAATAGTTTCAGATTCATAACCATGGAAAGGATCAGATTCAACCAAAGTTATTAACTCAGGATTGAGAGGGAGTTCATAATTCTTATCAGTAACAAAGATAGGTGAAGTAGCAAACTTAGGGTCATATTGCATTCTAGCATTCAAAGATTTTTCTTTCAGCTTAGCTAACAGTTTCTTAAGATCATCTCTATCATTGCAAGCAAAAAAGTCTCTAGAAGTTTCTTCATCCATAATGTAACCCTTAGGTACCTTAGGCAATTCATATCTAGGGGGAGAATCATAATCTTCAGTTTCAATAATATCATCAGTTTCAGTAATTTCATTCTCTCTAACCCTAGCAAGTTGTTCATCAAGAAATTCACCTAGTGGAAAAATATTATCAAGCAAAGCAGTAATATCATCATAAGCATCATGCATAGCAGAAGTGGCATCATCAATTACTTGCGACATATCAGAATTACTAGCAGGTGGTGGTGCCGCAAGCTTACTCAAAACAGAAGGTGAATCAAGTGCAGAGCTAGATGGCAGTTCCTTACCTCCCTCTCGTAGTAGAGGGATAGATCTTGGTTTTGGTATCCTTCAAGTTCTTCATAGTGAGCAACAGATATAAATACCAAGTGACTTCGAGAATAGAGCTATGCTCCCCGACAACGGTGCCAGAAAAAGGTCTTGATAACCCACAAGTATAGGGGATCGCAACAGTTTTCGAGGGTAGATTATTCAACTCAAATTTATTGATTCGACACAAGGGGAGAAAAAGAATATTCCCAAGTTTTAGCAGCTGAGTTGTCAACTCAACCACACGTGAAAGACTTAATATCTGCAGAAAAGTATTTATTAGAAAAGGAGTACGGAAGTAAAGGTAACGGTTGCAAAAGTGATAGTAGAAGTTTTATAGTGATTGTAACATTACCGACGGAAAAGTAACTTATATAGCAAAGATCAATATGTGAAAAGCTCTAGGCAATGGATCAGTGATGGATAATTATGTCGGATGGTATTCATCATGCAACAGTTATAACCTAGGGTGACACAGAACTAGCTCCAATTCATCAATATAATGTAGGCATGAATACAGTCATACGTGCTTATGGAAAAGAACTTGCATGACATCTTTTGTCTACCCTCCTGTGGCAGCAGGGTCCTAATGGAAACTAAAGGATATTAAGGCCTCCTTTTAGTAGAGAACCGGAACAAAGCATTAACACTTAGTGAATACATGAACTCCTCAAAGTACGGTAATCACCAGAAAGAATCCCAATTATTGTCACCTTTGGGTATGCGGATCATAACTCGTAATAGGTGTCTACAACTTGCAAGATCGGATCAAGAACACAAATATATTGAAGGAACATAAAGGGTTCAGATCTGAATTCATGGCACCTGGGCCCTAGTGACAAGCATTAACCATAGAAAAGTCATATCTACATAAATCTCAGAACATGGTGGATACTAGGGATCACACATGTCGGCGTCCTGGACTTGGGGGTATCTAGTCCTGCCTGCCTGCGGCCCACCACGTGGCTCCATCGACGGCCTGGTACAACCCAGCTTCAACAACAACATAGCAAGACCCTCGCGAGGGGCCAAGCCTCGCGAGGCGGACGACGCCAAGACCTCTGAAGGAGTTGGCCTCCTCAGGAGGGCTCCTGAGAGGCGGAGGGATCTATGCAGCTACCTCATGAGGCTCAGCTGACGTGAGCCATGATGACCAAGGCCAGGTGGGTGCCAGGCGGGTGCAGAGCGCAAGTTTCCTCTTCGGTGCAAGGGAGGCAAGCCACAGGCGCAAAGTCCCGAGGAATCAACCAAAGGTTTCCATTCTGGTGCAACGATACCAAGACCGCCAGGACGGCAAGACGGAGGTCATCGCCGAGCCCACCGCAGTGTCCCGACCAGAGGCTTTTTGCAGGCGAAGACTACTTTTGTCAGGATAGACTGTACTACTTGTCCCCTTTCAAATCCCGCCGTTGTAGAATCCCTTCCCGCTCATATTTGGGAGGAGGACCAAGGCCCTATATATAGGACTTAGCCACTACCATAAAGAGGGACCAAAATCAGAGCAAGTTGAGCACCACACCAGCTCAAGAACACCTCACCCCCTGAGGCTTTTTCATCCTTGTAACTAGTTCATCCATATCCCCTCGAGGCAATCCACCACACCACACTGGAGTAGGGTATTACACCACAACGGTGGCCCGAGCCAGTATAAATCTCTGTGTTTTTGTGTCACTGTGAGCTTTGCGTGCTAGGTTAGGGAGGATCGCGAGTAGGCAGGCTGGGCAGGTTGAGATCTCCGCACGCACCCTAGTGTTCGAACCTCTCACGGGTTGCCGGACCCTGAAATCCGACATTTGGCGTGCCAGGTAGGGGTGCGTCGGATCCTCTCTTCTGTTGTTCAACTTGTCTCTGCTCCAACATCTCCACGGCCGATGCGCGCATGGCTCGCGCCGAGTGTCGGGCTGCGGTCGCTGCCCGTGTCGCTCAGATGGCTCCAATGGGTGACGGCTGGCCCGCCACGCTCCTTCTCCGGTGGCCAATGCCACCATAGGCACTGTCGGCCACGAGCAGCAAGCTTCATCGCTGCACCCGTCGGTGCGCCGCGACGGCCGCACCGCTACTCCATCCTTAACTCTAGCACCTTCGTCATCCCACGCGCGCCGCGGGCAGGTGGACGTGCAGGCCGCCCTACTCATGGCGCGGGAGCTCCTTCGCTACCGTCCCGTGGGTGATCTCTACGAGGAGTGGCTCGAGCGCATCACTGAGCTCATCAGCGTCGCACATGGGCGCTCCAACGGGCCGGCTCGCTCGTTGCCTCAGCAACCACCTGCAGCAGGTGACGTCGTGCACGGGGATCCTCCTCCGCCCCTGGCCTGGGGTGCCATCATTGAGCCAAGGCGTGTGGCTCCACGGCGCGACCCGCAGCGCCCGGCGCCGGCTCATGATGACGTGAGCTGCGAGGTGGTGCAACGTCCCCAAGGAGAAGCACGCGTGCTTCCAGCGCCCCAGCACTAGGCTCGCGAGCCGCCACAGGAAGTGGTGGTGCGCATGCATCAAGACTGTGTTCCACCCCCTCGACGACATCCGGTGGCCACGGCAGGATGTCGTGCGTTCACTACAGAGCTCCGAAACGTCGTCTGGCCGAGCAAGTTCAAGCCTGACCTGCCTCCACGCTACGACGGCACCGCAGACCCCATCGAGTCCCTGCAGCTCTACGAGCTGAGCATCGAGGCAGCCAACAGCAACGAGAAGATCATGGCAAATTGGTTCCCGGTGGCCCTCAAGGATGGCAGGCATTCTTGGCTCCTGAACCTGACCAAGCAATCAATTTCTTCCTGGAAGGAGATGCGCAGCCGCTTCATCGCCAACTTCCAGGGCACTCGCGACCGTCCGCCGGCCGCGGGCGACCTGCACCGTGTCAAGCAGCAACCTGGAGAGACCCTGCATAAATATATACAGCGCTTCAACAATGTCCGCCTCAAGATTCCCAAGGTGTCGGACGAGGCCATCATCTCTGCGTTCACCGATGGCGTCTGTGATGTCAAGATGAAGGAGGAGCTCGCCATCCACGAGGACCTTTGCACTGCTTTGGAGATGTTTAACATGGCGAACAAGTGTGTGAGAGCTGAGGAGGGACGCCTTTCCCTCCTCGAGCTCCCTGATGCCGATCCAGAAGACAAGAAGACCAAGACCAAGGACACAAAGCGTACGGGGCCAGTCGTGCTTGCGGCCGAGCCAGAGACCGAGCGCAGCTGCGACCACCCCAAGTCATCCAAGGGCAAGCGGCCGTTCTGCGCCTTCCACAACATCTATAGCCACAATACCAGCAAACGCCCGGAGCTCAGGGCTCTCCGCGACGGGCGCCTCGGTCGACGCCCCGAGCGCAAGGATCGGGGCTACGGCCGCGGAGGTGGCCGAGGTGGAGGACGCTGGGACGGACGCACCCGCCGTTAGGAGTGGCGCGACCAGCCTCATGAGGACCGTTGGCAGGACCAGCCTCACGAGGGCAACTAGAGGGAGCGGCCTCATGAGGATCGCCCTCAGGGAAATGCAGCCTTGCCTCCTCTGCCTCCAACACCAAGAAGGAATGAAGATCACCACCAGAACGAGGGGGTTGGGGGCTTCCAGGAGCCGCGAGCCATCGCATGGACCTTGGGCGGCTCACAAGCCCAACTTCTCCCCGTGTCTTCAAGCAGTTTGCGCGCGAGGTCAATGCAGTGCTCCCCAAGCTTGAGGCAACTCCCCCTCTCAAGTGGTCCAAGTGCGCCATCACCTTCGACTCCACAGACCGGCTCAAGTGCGTGGCCACCGCTGGCGCGCTCCCCATGCTCTGCTCCCCCGTCATCAGTAATACGTCTCCAACGTATCTATAATTTATGAAGCATTCATGCAATATTACTATGTGTTTTGAATGATTATGGGCTTTATTGTACACTTTTATATTACTTTTGTGACTAACCTACTAACCGGAGGGCCAACCCATATTGCTATTTTATTGCCTGTTTCAGTATTTCGAAGAAAAGGAATATCAAATGGAGTCCAAATGGAACGAAACCTTCGGCATCGTGATTTTTTGGAAGAATATCATCTTGGAGGCTTGGAGATCAAGTCAGAAGACTCTCGAGGAGCCCAGGAGATAGGGGGCACCCCCCCTACAGGGCGCGGCCCCCTGTCTCGTGGACCCCTCGAGCACCCCCCAACCGACTTCCTTCGCCTATATAACCCTGTGTACCCTAAAACTATCGAATATGAAGATAGATCGGAGTTCCGCCGCCGCAAGCCTCTGTAGCCACCAAAAACCTCTCGGGAGCCCGTTCTGGCACCCTGCCGGAGGAGGATCCCATCACCGGTGGACATCTTCATCATCCCGGCGCTCTCCATGACGAGGAGGGAGTAGTTCACCCTCGGGGCTGAGGGTATGTACCAGTAGCTATGTGTTTGATCTCTCTCTCTCTCTCTCTCTCTCGTGTTCTGTCTCGTGTTCCCTCTATGGCACGATCTTGATGTATCCAGAGCTTTGCTATTGTAGTTGGATCTTATGATGTTTCTCCCCCTCTACTCTCTTGTGATGAATTGAGTTTCCCCTTTGAAGTTATCTTATCGGATTGCGTCTTTTATGAGAACACTTGATGTATGTCTTGTCGTGCTTATCTGTGGTGACAATGGGATATCATGTGCCTCTTGATGTATTTTTTGGTGACCAACTTGCGGGTTCCGCCCATGAACCTATGCATAGGGGTTGGCACACGTTCTTGACTCTCCGGTAGAAACTTTGGGGCACTCTTTGAAGTAATTTTGTGTTGGTTGGATGAATCTGAGGTTGTGTGATGCATATCGTATAATCATGCACACGGATACTTGAGGTGACAATGGAGTATCTAGGTGACATTAGGGTTTTGGTTGATTTGTGTCTTAAGGTGTTATTCTAGTACGAACTCTTTTATAGATTGATCCGACAGAATAACTTTGAGGTGGTTTCGTACCCTACCATAATCTCTACGTTTGTTCTCCGCTATTAGTGGCTTTGGAGTGACTCTTTGTTGCATGTTGAGGGCTTGTTATATGATCTATCTATGTTATTATTGTTGAGAGAACTTGCACTAGTGAAAGTATGAACCCTAGGCCTTGTTTCCTATCATTGCAATACCGTTTACGCTCACTTTTACCATTAGTTACCTTGCTGTTTTTATTATTTCAGATTACCTATTTTGCACTTGTATCACCATCTCTTCGCC
Organism: Triticum dicoccoides; assembly: GCF_002162155.2. Lineage (NCBI taxonomy): Eukaryota > Viridiplantae > Streptophyta > Magnoliopsida > Poales > Poaceae > Triticum > Triticum dicoccoides. Next base: position 370,894,388 of record NC_041389.1, on the reverse strand, counting down.
GAACTAGTGCACCTATACAATTTGCCATTGTATTGGGTGTGTTGGGGACACAAGAGACTCTTTGTTATTTGGTTGCAGGGTTGTTTGAGAGAGACCATCTTCATCCTACGCCTCCTACGGATTGATAAACCTTAGGTCATCCACTTGAGGGAAATTTGCTACTGTCCTACAAACCTGTGCACTTGCAGGCCCAACAACGTCTACAAGAAGAAGGTTGTGTAGTAGACATCAAGCTCTTTTCTGGCGCCGTTGCCGGGGAGGTGAGTGCTTGAAGGTATATCTTTAGATCTTGCAATCGAGTCTTTTAGTTTCTTGTTTTATCACTAGTTTAGTTTATAACAGAAAACTACAAAAAATGGAGTTAAGTTTGTCTCGTACACTTCGTCTTTTTAATATCTTTCGTGAGTTTGATGGAAAGGAAAATTGTGCTCAAGTGCTAGAAGAAGAATGCATTAGAATGTTTGGTATGAAATATGTGAATGATGAGCATGATTTCAATGTTGTTACTATGAATTCCTTGAATATCCATGATGCTAATGATATGCAAAGCCACAAGCTTGGGGAAGCTATGTTTTATGAATATGATATTTTTTGTCCCCCAAGTTTTAATGAGCAAATTTATTTTGATGAAAGCATGCCTCCTATTTATGATGACTATATTGATGAAAGTGGGTTTGGAAGAGTGTCAACTTTAGGAAGTAGTGATCCCACTATTTTGGAGAATGTTGAATCTTATTGTGATGAACATGAAAGTGGATTTGGAAGAGTGTCAACTTTATTTAGTGATGATTCCACTATTTTGGAAGAGGTTCCAATTGATTATGAGAACAAAGTTGCTATCTATGATGATTATTGTGATGACTTGTATGCTATTAAGAATAATGATAACCATGAAACTTTTCATCATGATTTTAGTTTTCAATTGGATTATGCCTCACATGATAATTATTTTGTTGAGTTTGCTCCCACTACTATTCATGAGAAGAATTTTGCTTATGTGGAGAGTAGTAAATTTTCTATGCTTGTAGATCATGAAAAGAATGCTTTAGGTGCTGGTTATATTGTTGAATTCATTCATGATGCTACTGAAAATTATTATGAGGGAGGAACTTATGCTTGTAGGAATTACAATAATGTCAAGTTTCCTCTCTATGTGTTGAAAATCTTGAAGTTATGATTGTTTTACCTCCCTATGATAGTTGATTATTGTTCCCATAAGTTGTTTGCTCACAAAATCCCTATGCATAGGAAGTGGGTTAGGCTTAAATGTGTTAGGCATATGCTTCATTATGCTCCCTTTATGTTTCAATTATTATCTTTTATGTGAGCATCATTGCCATCATCATGCCTAGCTAAAAAGGCATTAAAGAAAAGCGCTTGTTGGGAGACAACCCAATATTTATCCTTGCTGTTTTTGTGTGTCCACATGATTATGCTACTGTATTAATCATCTTTTGTAGCTTTTGTTTCAATAAAGTGCCAAGTAGAGCCTTTGGGAAGACTTGGGTGAAGTTTATGTGATCTTGCTGTAAAAAACAGAAACTTTAGCGCTCACGAGAATATCTGCCATGTTTTACTGGAGAGTGATTTTAGGTTGATTCTTTTTGAAGATGATTAGTAGACAAATTACTCATGTCCATCAATTTATTTAATAATTTTTGGGGTTCCAGAAGTATACGTTTGATACAGATTACTACAGACTGTTCTGTTTTTGACAGATTCTGTTTTCTATGTGTTGTTTGCTTATTTTGATGAATCTATGAGTAGTATTGGGGGGTATGAACCATAGAGAAGTTAGAATACAGTAGATGTTACACCAATATGAATTTATAATGAGTTCATTACAGTACCTAAGTGGTGGTTTTATTTTCTTATACTAACGGAGCTTACGAGTTTTGTTTTGAGTTTTGTGTGGTTGAAGTTTTCAAGTTTTGGGTAAGGATTCGATGGACTATGGAATAAGGAGTGGCAAGAGCCTAAGCTTGGGGATGCACAAGGCACCCCAAGGTAATATTCAAGGACAACCAAGAATCTAAGCTTGGGGATGCTCCGGAAGGCATCCCCTCTTTCGTCTTCGTTCATCGGTAACTTTACTTGGAGCTATATTTTTATTCGCCACATGATATGTGTTTTGCTTGGAGCATCATTTCCTTTTGTTAGTTTTTGCTTTATGTTAGTTAGAATAGTGTTTTGCATCTTTAGTTTCAATAAAAAAAAGTCAAGGATAGCCTTTGTCATGCTTATTTTGCAAGTTTACATGTTGCTGTTTGAAAACAGAAAGTTTACCGCTGTTGCAAAAATTCCCTAGAAAAGTCAGGGAATGGTATAAAGTTGAATATTTTTGCATATTGAGCTATGATGAATTAATTACAGTGGTAATTTTAGTTCATAATTTTTGGGGTCAGGGAAGTATTGATACTCTTGCATTCTTTACAGACTGTACTGTTTTGGCAGATTGCTGTTATGGTTGCATTGTTAGCATATGTTTGCTTGTTTAATGATTCTATTTGATGATAGGAGTATTAAATATGCAGAGGCATTTAGTATTCAATGTTGAATAATTATTTTAGTGATTTGTTACAGTAGAAAATGATAAGGTTTTGCATTGGTTTATACTAACCTATCTCACGAGTTCTTGTTGAGTTTGTTGTGAATGAAGCTTTTGATAAAAAGAGAAACCGTGATATGAGAGGAATTAAGGAGACACAAAAGTTCAAGCTTGGGGATGCCCAAGGCACCCCAAGATAATATTTCAAGAAGTATCAAGCATCTAAGCTTGGGGATGCCCCGGTAGGCATCCCACCTTTCTTCTTCAACAACTATCGGTTAGTATCGGTTGAGCCTAAGTTTTTGCTTCTTCACATGAGTTGTGCTATCCTTGCAATGTCATTTTATTTTGTTTTGCTTGCTGCTTGAATACAATACCAAGATCTGAAATTCTTAAATGAGAGAAAGTCTTCATATAGTTGCATAATTATTTCGCTACTCATTGGTCTTCACTTATATCTTTTTGAGTAGTTTGTCATTTACTCGTGTGCTTCACTTATATCCTATGAGTAAATTGTTGAATGAGTTGATTGTCATAAATCTGAAATTATATATGTTTCATTTGCTTATCCCATGGGGAGTAATGACTTCACATCTAAGAAGTAGAGGTTGTAAATTAATTGACGATTAGCAATCATTGTATTAGTCATTTGAACAATTCATGAAAGAATATTGAAGGAAGAGAGGTTTCACATATAAATATATTATCATAGACATCTTTTATAATTGTGAGCACTCATTATGTATGACATGCTAAAGAGTTGATGTTGGACAAGGAAGACAATGTAATGGGTTATGTTTTCTCGCATCTCAGTTAAAGTATATTGTCATGGATCATTCAAACATGTTGAGCTTGCCTTTACCCCTCATGCTAGCCAAAATTCCTAGCACCAAGTAGAGATACTACTTGTGCTTCCAAATATCCTTAAACCCAGTTTTGGCCATGAGAGTCCACCATACCTACCTATGGATTGAGTAAGATCCTTCAAGTAAGTTTTCATCGGTGCAAGCAATAAAAATTGCTCTCTAAATATGCATGACTTATTAGTGTGGAGAAAATAAGCTTTGTACGAACTTGTTATGGAAGCAATAAAAGCAACGAACTGCATAATAAAGGTCCATATACAAGGGGCAATATAAAGTGACGTTCTTTGGCATTAAGATTTTGTGTATCCAACCCTAAAAGCGCATGGCAACCTCTGCTTCCCTCCGCGAAGGGCCTATCTTTTACTTTATGTCTTTTACTTTATGCAAGAGTCAAGGTGATCTTCACCTTTCCCTTTTTCATTTTATCCTTTGGCAAGCACTTTGTGTTAGGGTGATCCTGATATATATATATCCAATTGGATGTACGTTAGCATGAACTATTATTGTTGACATCACCCAAAGGTGAATACGTTTGGAGGCAACATTATAAGCCCCAATCTTTCTCTGTGTCTGATTAAAACTTCATAACCACAAGTATTGCGTGAGTGTTTGCAATTGTAGAAGACTATATGATAGTTGAGTATGTGAAGTTTGCTAAATCAAAGCTCTGACATAGACTCTTCCTGAAAGTAAGATGAATTGCAATTGTTTGATGACTAATAATAAAGTTTGCTAGTTTTCCAGAAAGTTTATGGTCTATGCTTTAACTTGTGAATTGCTTGTTACTAGTTCGTGAAAAGTTTTATGAGATGAACTATTGTTATGACATATTATCATGCTAGAAAAGGTGATTGAAATTATCATTGATCAAACTTGTGCACCTTCTAGCATTCACACTTCATAAATTCTTTATTTATCATTTACCTACTCGAGGACGAGTAGGAATTAAGCTTGGGGATGCTGATACGTCTCCAACGTATCTATAATTTATGAAGCATTCATGCTATATTACTATGTGTTTTGAATGATTATGGGCTTTATTATACACTTTTATATTACTTTTGGGACTAACCTACTAACCGGAGGCCCAGCCCATATTGCTGTTTTATTGCCTGTTTCAGTATTTCGAAGAAAAGGAATATCAAACAGAGTCCAAACGGAATGAAACCTTTGGCATCGTGATTTTTTGGAAGAATATCATCCTGGAGGCTTGGAGATCAAGTCATAAGACTCTCGAGGAGCCCAGGAGATAGGGGCGCCCCCCCCCCCTACAGGGCAC
>NC_041389.1:370877567-370889275 GCF_002162155.2 Triticum dicoccoides | reverse complement strand
GACTTCCTTCACCTATATAACCCTATGTACCCTAAAACTATCGAATATGAAGATAGATCGGGAGTTCCGCCGCTGCAAGCCTCTATAGCCACCAAAAACCTCTCGGTTGCCCGTTCCGGCACCCTGCCGGAGGGGGATCCCATCACCGGTGGCCATCTTCATCATCCCGGCGCTCTCCATGATGAGGAGGAAGTAGTTCACCCTCGGGGCTGAGGGTATGTACCGGTAGCTATGTGTTTGATCTCTCTCTCTTGTGTTATGTCTCGTGTTCCCTCTATGGCACGATCTTGATGTATCCCGAGCTTTGCTATTGTAGTTGGATCTTATGATATTTCTCCCCCTCTACTCTCTTGTGATGAATTGAGTTTCCCCTTTGAAGTTATCTTATCGGATTGCGTCTTTTATGAGAACACTTGATGTATGTCTTGCCGTGCTTATCTGTGGTGACAATGGGATATCATGTGCCTCTTGATGTATGTTTTGGTGACCAACTTGCGGGTTCCGCCCATGAACCTATGCATAGGGGTTGGCACATGTTCTTGACTCTCCGGTAGAAACTTTGGGGCACTCTTTGAAGTACTTTTGTGTTGGTTGGATGAATCTGAGGTTGTGTGATGCATATCGTATAATCATGCCCACGGATACTTGAGGTGACAATGGAGTATCTAGGTGACATTAGGGTTTTCGTTGATTTGTGTCTTAAGGTGTTATTCTAGTACGAACTCTTGTATAGATCGATCTAGAAGAATAACTTTGAGGTGGTTTCGTACCCTACCATAATCTCTACGTTTATTCTCTGCTATTAGTGGCTTTGGAGTGACTCATTATTGCATGTTGAGGGCTTGTTATATGATCTATCTATGTTATTATTGTTGAGAGAACTTGCACTAGTGAAAGTATGAACCCTAGGCCTTGTTTCCTATCATTGCAATACCGTTTACGCTCACTTTTACCATTAGTTACCTTGCTGTTTTTATTATTTCAGATTACAAAAACCTATATCTACTATTTATTTTGCACTTGTATAACCATCTCTTCGTCGAACTAGTGCACCTATACAATTTACCATTGTATTGGGTGTGTTGGGGACACAAGATACTCTTTGTTATTTGGTTGCAGGGTTGTTTGAGAGAGACCATCTTCATCCTACGCCTCCTACGGATCGATAAACCTTAGGTCATCCACTTGAGGGAAATTTGCTACTGTCCTACAAACCAGTGCACTTGCAGGCCCAACAACGTCTACAAGAAGAAGGTTGTGAAGTACACATCAATCAGGAACGTAACCGTCACCAAGACTCTCATTGATGGCAGAGCAGGGCTCAATGTTCTCTCTGTTCAGGCGTTCGACAGACTCCAGGTGCCATACTACCAGCTGCACCCCACCAAGCCATTCTCAGGAGTGGCCGACGGATCGACACACCCGGTCTGGCAAGTTCACCTCCCTGTCACCTTCGGCGAGCACAACAACTACCGCACCGAGCTCATCGACTTCGACGTTGCCAACATTCGCCTTCCCTACAACGCCATCCTAGGGTACCCAGCACTGGCCAAGTTCATGGCGGCCACGCACCACGGCTACAACATCCTCAGGATGCCAGGAAGTGGCAGCATCATCACGGTCGCCTGTTATGAGAAGGATGCCGTGTGGTCCCTCAAGCGCGCTTTCCAGGCTGCAGCAGTTGAGAACCGAGAAGACGACGACGACGTCCTCCCTCCCGAGGTCGCCCCCAAGACAAAGAAGCTGTAGCTGAGCCAGGGGTCTCGTGAGGAAGCATCACCCGAGGACGCAGCACTGAGTCTCATGTCTCCGGACGCGGCGCCTTCGCCCATCACATAGGAAGGCACGCTCGGCGCCCCTCTCAGGCTGGGCTCGGAGGCTCTAATCTGGATGGCCTCGGACCTGGCTAATGTCACGAGAGTGGCGCTCGGGCACTGTGTGGAGGCTCTCTTTAGAGCACGCTTCCCAGGAGAAGGCAGCAGGTGTGAGGCACCAGGATCAGGAGTTCATCAGCGAGGCAATTGAGGAGATTCAAGAAGGAAGGGTTCTGCAAGGTGATCGTCGCCTACCGCGAGGCGGAGCTCGCTGCCCTGGCGAGGGTAAGGAGTTCCGCATCTGCATCGACATCCCTGGGATCAATAGGGCCATGTCTCGACAGCTCATGTGGTCGTCTCGTGTTGGCCGATGCGAGGGACCGCCGCACAGCTACATCTACATACCTTTTGGCCTGGCGGGCGCGGCTGAGGCGTTCAAGCATTGCATGAGGGACGCTCAGGACGCCTACAAAGCCAGGCACCAGGCGATCCTGGCGGAGATGGAGGAGCACCTTCAGGAGCCTCCCGGTCCATCCGAGTCTCCCGAGGCCCGGCACTGGCGCGGCTCATGAGGAACGGCTTCAGCAGCGCGCGTTTTTTGGCTACTTCAACAACTCTTCAGCAACGGTACCAGGTGACATCTCCCTAGTTCGTTCAATATGGGGGCGCCCCTCAGGCTGCATCATCCCCAGGCCGTGTGGGTCCGTCCCTACGGCGTGTATCATTTTGCATTCACCAGGACTATCTAATCGTTTTCATGAATTTATCTATGGTTGTCACCTCGTGACCTCCACCTCATGACCCTGATGTGTTTGACTAACTCCATTTCTTCACAACACATACATCGGCACGGCGCTTGTGCTCGGGTCCATCCCTGCAACGCTGATAAACCCGGGGATCAAACTCTGGTTCATGGCCCGCTTCACATACACCACCTCGCAGGGTCCTCGGTGCCTTCATCTCATGCCTGGGGCTCTGGCCCTCCTTTGCCATCTAACTTGCAGGATCACTCTACAATGAGCCAAGGGTCGGCCCGGACGACCACCGTCCAGCCTCGCGAGTCGCTTGCACATTAAAGGGGGGCCTCCTGAGCATCGCGTCTCAGGAGCTCCTACTGGCTCTCCAGCCCTCACCCCCTGGCCTTGACCACGGCATCGCGACCTGGCATACCAGCGGTGGCTGAGCTTGCTCGAGGGCCGGGTCCCAAGGATGTAGAGCACCTTGGCAAGCGGGGCAGGAGGGTGGCCAAGACGGGATGCGCCTAATGGTACCGTTGGCGCGACGGCAAGCATTGCCTCTCCGATGGGCTCAGACTGCAAAAGATAAGTCTCGGCTCGCTACGGCACTAGTTTCACTCCACACGCCTCGCCCCGCAGTTCCACTTGGGCGGTTCAGCTCTCCTTTTCAATATCCTATACAGCTGCTTGCACGCCAAGGGGGACCTCGTGAGCATCGCGTCTCATGAGCTCTTACCAGACCTTGGGTCGCTCACTTCCTAGCCTTGACCACGACATCGCGACCTGGCATACTAGCGACGGCTGAAGCCTACCTGGGGACTGGGTCCCGCTGGGGTAGAGCGCCAGGCTGTCTAGGGAACAGAAAAGGGAGGAACTTGGCCGGATTGGAATACGCGGGTCCATTACAAAGTCAAAAGGAACAAACGATACTATTGAATACATCTCGGTCCTTACAAGCCCCACGGGGGCTGATTTTCATCTCGCGCAGGAGAAACGACTACAGGGCCATACGGTCGCTGGCAACGTCGGGCGGCAGCCGCAGCAGCATTCCGACCCCTATGGGAGCTCAACGGCACGTAGCTGTCGTCACTCGACTCTGGAGAATCGCTGGGCTCAGGGGAGTCGCTGGATTCCCAGGAGTCGTCCCTGTTGTTGGACGAAGCGCTGAAGGGGGCAGCCGCATACCCGGCGCCCATCACGGCATCCCTTGAGCCGTCTTCTCCGGGGCAGCACTCCAGCTGCTCGCCCCGCTTGTTGAAGACCTTGAAGAAGAAGGTGCCCGCATTGTCATACTCGAAGTGGATCGCCAGGGCTCCCTCTACTCGGCAAGCCCTGGCGACCTCGCCCCATCCTCGCGTCATGAAGACGTCTCCGGATGACATCACCTCGACCTCAGCCCCGGTGGCCAGGGTGCAGCAGCCACAGCTCCATCGGTCCCCTTGGAGGCAGATCGCTGGCGAAAAACTGAGGGAGCCGGATCCAGGTATCAGGAGGCATCACCGCCCACACCACGAACTCAAGCGATCTATTCTCGGTGTGGGTCTATGGTGCGGCCGGCAATGGTGGCCCTACCATCTTTGTGAGGTGCCGTTCGACGGCACACTCCTTGACATTGCGCCCGGGTGTACAAGGGGAGGGGGAAGCCAGGCGGAGGCCTCGATTGCCAAGGTCTGGCCACCTCTTGCCTCGCGCCAGCATCATCGTGGAGGTGGAGTTGCTTCTTCGATGTGAGAGGGTCTGGCACCTCTCTTGGAGCCTTCCCCTTCTCTGATGCAGAGAACCTCCTGATCGGCGCCATGAGAGCAACACGAGGAAAGGAGAAGCAAACGAGAGCAAGAAGAAAGAGAAATGGACAGGGGCTCCATCCGCTCGCATGTTTATAGGCGGGAGAAGGTAAATTGTCAGCCTCCCACGATTTCTAGTAATGATGACCCTTTCTGCATGCAGCATGCAGTTGTCACGTCGGGCAGTTGCCGAGGCAGCATGGGGAAACGGAGTCGCCCATGTCCAATCAATTGCCACGCATCATCAAGGCCGCAGGCGGTTAGGGCCCGCAGCGCTCCGCACTTGCCCTTTGGCTTCGCCTGGAAGCCAAGTTCGAGCGCGCCTTGGGCCTGGGGGCTACTGTCGGCGTCCTGGACTTGGGGGTATCCAGTCCTGCCTGCCCGCAGCCCACCACGTGGCTCCATCGACGCCCTGGTACGACCCAGCTTCAACAACAACACAGCAAGACCCTCGCGAGGGGCCAAGCCTCGCGAGGCGGACAACGCCAAGACCTCTGAAGGAGTTGGCCTCCTCGGGAGGGCTCCTGAGGGGCGAAGAGATCTATGCAGCTACCTCATGAGGCTCAGCTGACGTGAGCCATGACGATCAAGGCCAGTCGGGCGCCAGGCGGGTGCAGAGCGCAGGTTTCCTCTTTGGTGCAAGGTAGGCAACCCACAGGCGCAGAGTCCCGAGAAATCAACCAAAGGTTTCCATTCTGGTGCAATGAGACCAAGACCGCTAGGACGGCAAGATGGAGGTCATTGCCGAACCCACCGCAGCGTCACGACTAGAGGCTTTTTGCAGGCGAAGACTACTTTTGTCAGGATAGACTGTACTACTTGTCCCCTTTCAAATCCCGCCGTTGTGGAATCCCTTCCCGCTCATATTTGGGAGGAGACCAAGGCACTATATATAGGAATTAGCCACTACCATAGAGAGGGGACGAAATCAGAGTAAGTTGAGCACCACACCAGCTCAAGAACACCTTACCTCCTGAGGCTTGTTCATCCTTGTAACTAGTTCATCCATATCCCCTCGAGGAAATCCACAACACCACACTTGAGTAGGGTATTAACCCACAACAGTGGCCCGAACCAGTATAAATCTCTGTGTCTTTGTGTCTCTGTGACCTTTGCACGCTAGGCTAGGGAGAATCGCAAGTAGGCAGGCTGGGCAGGTTGAGATCTCCGCACGCACCCAAGTGTTCGAACCTCTCACGGGTTGTCGAACCACGAAATCCGACAAAACCCTAACAAAACTAACTCGGTTACATGATAAATCTCATCCAACCCACACTACAAAAAAAATGCACTTCTGTGATGATACGTGTTTGTCACAGTAGGTCACGTTTTTTGTCATGCATGTACATCCATGACGATTTTATGACAGAATCAAGATAGTTATACCTATGCTGTCGTAGAAGTGTTCCATGACATTACCAAAATTATCATCATGGAAGTGTCCACTTCCATGACAATAAATCGCGCGTCACAGAAGTGCTTTCATCAAGGGTGACCGACACGTGGCATCCACCATAATGGAACGTCGTTAAGCTATCGGGTCCGGTTTTGGATCCGATAACCCGTTAACAGCCCGGAACAATGGGGATTTTCCATGTGTAAAATCATCATTGGCCGCAGGAAACACGTGTTGCCTCACTGTTGGGACAGATTTCATCCACTCATTGGACAGGAGGCGCCTATGATAGGTCGACACGTGGCACGACCCAATAGTGGCCCATTTCGGTGAAAAAGGCCAGCCTAGTAAAAATTAGCAGGCCGGCCCATATAAGGCCTACTTCTGTCAGGTCCATTTAAGCCCACGGCCCATACGAGATGTGCCAATTCGGCCCGTTAAAGATTTGACACCATTGCAGCCCATCGCCAGTTCGAGCCCGTTAACAGCCCGCTATATATTTTGGCTCAATATCGGCCCGATTAGATTTCGGCCTCTTAACGTCCATTTAATGGATGGGCCAATTTTCAGGATGTACATCTTTCGGCCTTTTAGCGACCCATTTAAATGTTGGGCTAATTTTCGGCCCGGTGTGTCTTTCAGCTTGTTGATGGCCCATAAATCGGATGGGCCATTTGTTGTCGGACCTGAGTTTCAGCCTTTTAGCCGCCCATTTAAGTGTTGGGGCAATTTCTAGCCCGGTGTCACTTTCATTGACGGCCCATAAATCAGTTGGGCCATTTGTAGTCGGACCTGAGTTTTGGACTTTTAGCGACCCATTTAAGTGTTGGGCCAATTCCCGGCCCTGTGTGCCTTTCGGCCTCTTAACAGACCATAAATGAGTTGGGCCATTTGTAGTCGGACCTTAGTTTTGGCCTTTTAACGGCCCATGCCCTTCATGGTCCAATACCAGCCCGGTTTCTCTTTCGGCCTGCTAAAGGCCCACAACACAGTTGGGCCATTTACAATATGACCTGACTTTCGGCCTCTTAGCGGCCCATGGTCTTCATGGTCCAGTATAAGCCCGTTGTCTCTTTCGTCCTACTAAAGGCCTACAGTATAGTTGGGCCATATGTAGCCCAAACTTAGTAACGGCCTGTTAACAGCCCATGAAATAAATTGGGGCCACCTGTTGCCCGCTTCGATGTCGGCCTGTTAACGACCCGGGAGGTAAGAGGGCCGACCATTAACTTTCGGCCTAGTAACGGCCAATTAACTTAATGGGCCCACTAAAGTTCGTACATGTCTTTAGGCCAAATTAGATAATTTGAGCCCATTACAACGAGCAATTATGCACAGGACCAAAACCGATCAAGCAAAGGTACGGCATACAGGGAATAATGTTGCACATCCAGCATATATTACAGGAAATTACATCCACTGGGCAATCAAAGATTGATGCCAGTGCAAATAAATGAGCAGGACCTAACCATCTACAACGTCACAATCTGCAAGCTCAGCACAGATGACGCCCATAAGCATGTGGGCAAGTTCTTGCTGCTTTGCTACACTATCTCTGAAAACATTGATCAGTTGTTGTGTCGCACGACTCTGCACCTCTGATTCATCCACCATTTCCATCATTGCTTCAGCCATTAATTGGCTCACAAACATACATTTATTCCATTGCATTCGAGACAGAGGATACTGAACAGAGTCAGATGGCGATTTTGGCAGGCTTGTATTATTGTTAGTGGAGAGTGTCTCGACCACTGCATCATAACATAAATTAGGACAGGGACCAAACAGATTAATCATGAGTTATTGCCATATTACCTGGCCTAGATTTATTGGAAAGAAACAATGGGGTTGCCTTGCTGTTTTCAGAGTTTGTCTTCTTATCTTCAGCAGCCTGCACAAAATTAGCACACTAGCATTGCTATCATTGGCCAAGTAAGAAAATAGGAAAGCAACATTGACACAACGAACGTTTGGGCAACTAGCCTACACCAAATTAACACAATATGGCACAGCTATCATCAGCCAGGTAAGGTAGTACGAAAGCAACATTGACACAATGAATGAATGGGCAACCAGAGAAGCACTACAATTCAGTAATGTGCGTGATATGAGATAGTACATTCATGCAGCTCAGTATGCAAAACTACCAGGCAGTTTTTCTTACAAAAATCAACATTGGCGCCTTTAACATTTTGCTACAACTAATTTTAGATCAGATAAAGGTTAGATTCATGCCGATTAACAAAATACATGTTGATGTAAAAATATAGTGATATACAATAGGTACTTACACCAGCATTGGAGCACAGAGAATTCCCGCAAGATATTTTCCTCGAACACGATCCCAATGGAGGAAGTCTTCTATCGTTTAACCTTATTTTCTAAAAGAGAGATGGGTAAGAAACATGTAGAAAATATGATCAAAATGCTATAAAATTTCATGATGCGAGGATACGCACACGCTTCTTAGAATGGAGTTGACATTCTTTTGCTGGACTGGAGCGGACTAGTTCTTTGGCCACTGGAATCTGCTTATTATCAATGGGAGTTGGGTTTCTCTGTGCTGGAGCAGTATCTATGAAAAATGGAGTTGGTTTATTATCTCCTGGCATTTGGATCTTTTGCAAAGACCTGGTTTGTAACCCTTCAGATTCTAACATAGCCGTCTTCCCCTTGCATGCCTTATATGTAAGAATGGTGATTCAGTTATAAAACATTCTACAACAGAGATGGAATAGGTACTGAAGAATATAAAGGCATGACATACTAACATGTATTCCCTCCATCCAGCAATAAATGGATGGGTCTAGGCGTATTTCAGTTCTAGATACATCCAGTTTTATCCATTTTTGCGACATTTAATCCGGACGAAGGGAGTATGATGTAAGAGTTAGGGATACAACAGGACAACACAGTAAAAAAACACTGAAAACCCCACTACAGAACCAAAGTATTCAAACCCACTGATATGAGATAGTACACTCATGCAGCTCAGGATGCAAAACTACCAGGCAATTTTCACAAAAATCAACATTGTGGCCTTTAATCATACATTTTGCTACAACTAAATTTAGATTAGATAAAGGTTGGATTCACGTCGATTAACAAAATACATGCTGATGTAAAAATATAGTGATATACAACAGGTACTTACATCTACATTGGAGTTCAGAGAATTCCTGCAAGAATCTTTCCTCATAAACGATACCATTGCAGAAATTCTTCTATCTGTTAAGCTTATTTTCTAAAAGAGAGATGGGTAAGAAACATGTAGAAAATATGATCAGCATGCTATAAAATTTCTTGATGCAAGGATACGCACACGCTTCTTAGAATTTAGTTGACATATTTTTGCTGGACTGGAGCGGACTAGTTCTTTGGCCACTGGAATCTGCTTATTATCAGTAGGTGTTGGGTTTCTCTGTGCTGGAGCAGTATCTATAAAAATTGGAGTTGGTTTATTATCTCCTGGTGTTTGGATCTTTTGTAAAGGCCTTGTTTATAACCCTTCAGATTCTAACATAGTCGTCTTCCCCTTGCATGCCTTGTATAGAAGAATGGTGCTTTAATTATAAAACATGCGACAGCAGAGAGATGGAATAGGTACTGCAGAATAGAAAGGCATGCCATATTGACATGTATTCCCTCCATCCGGAAAAAATGGATGGGTCTAAGCATATTTCAGTTCTAGATACATCCTTTTTTATCCATTTCGGCAACATGTAATCCGAACGGAGGAGTATGGTGTAAGAGCTAGGGATACGACAGGACAACACAGCAAAAAAACACTAGTTGAATGTAAAACTATATGCTAGCAGAATACGTACAGAAATAACTAAGGCAACATACACGTGTATGATTGGGAAAATAAGATGGCATTGCAACAGAGCACTAGAACAACACTTCAATGTAAAAAAACATGGTATGGTAGACAGATGAAGTACATACTGATGAATAACAATGCATAAGATATTCAGAAGCATGATGTCCAAATTAAGCAGATGGCATTGTGATAGAGTAGAATGACAGTATTTGAATTTGAAAACATGTTATCATGAATGGAATAGGTATTGAAAAACAGGAAGGCATGACATATTTACATGCATGATCAGCATGCTAAGCACATGGCATTGCAACAAAGTAGATACCCTCCAGGACATTATATGCATGTTGTACCCATATCACAGGACAAGTTAGAGCAAGGACCTTGTGGGGTGAAGAGGATTCATCATCTTTCTACAAGTCTTCTGAAGAACTGCATTTACATGTTCCATCATATTGGGTATCATTGACATCAAGTTTATTGGCCTTTACATTGCTCAGTGAGGTTCTTGTGGATATATCAGTGTGTGCAATTATATCTGGCATGCATGGAAGACAACTAGTAGTTAGATTTATGTAATGAGTGCATGTAGGAGATGACATAAATAGTAGGACCGGGGTTAACTAGCAGCAAGAGGTCTCATAAACTAAAGGGAGAACACAGATGAAAGCTACAGAATATGTATCATTTGTACTCGAGATTAACTAGATGGCACACAAAAGTATTAAAGAACAACATAGGTAATACTAGAAGTGGTATAATACTATAATCATCGGCCTGTGGGATAGCATTGGCTAATGGATGATAACTATGGAACAGCGTCACCTAAAGAACAAGTATCTTAGCTGAATTATGGAACAGCGTGAACTCCTGAACAAGACCCGTAAGAGATCAACATGAATATATAGTGAAATGTGATGATCTATTTTCCATGGTTAGATGAATAACAAAGCCATAAATGTTGCACACAAGTAAGATGAGGGTACAACCTATCTGGCTGCCATCCATAGGAGTGAGCATCATGTGCTGACTTGTCGATGGCCCTGCAGTTGTTGTGGTTGTCCATGTCGGGCACGCGCATTCGATGCAGGGAACTGTTGAGTGGGGACTATAGCTCCCTTCTGGTGTATGCTTCCCTTGTTGGAGCAGCCGCGGTGAGTCGGAAGACGGTGTGTCTGAAGATGCAGATAACGCATAATGTTAAGAACGACATATCTCTTTGATCTGAAGAAATACACTAAGAGATCAACTGCAAGGTACGAGAGTGGTCACACGTCTGTTGACTGAAGACTAAATTGGGGTCACACGATTTTATTTTATTTTGGTACTGTCCGATCTAGGCCGGATGGCTTAATGGCCTTCCTGTGCCTCCCGGCTGACACTCTTCGGAATCTTCCCCAAAGAGCCAGCGACCAATGGCAGAGCAGCTTGCCTCCGCCGTCCGTGGCCCCGGCGAAAACCCCGCTCCCCGCCCCACCACACTGCCGTGGTTGCGCCACCCCTAGGGCAATCCACAAAGACTCCCCGTCATCCAGATCTGGCGGCGGCAGTACCTTCAACCCACGCAACTCTAAAAGATAGCCATCTAAGCGCTGCTTCTGCGGCAAACTTGCGGCCCCGCACCCTTACGTTAGACACCAGCCAATCGGCAGCCTAAGAGCTCCGCCGCCTCGAGGGGTGTTGCTTCCCATTGGGAATCGATTGGCCCAGAATAAAAATTCAGACAACTGATGCCTAAATAAAGTAATTTGAGATGAGGGTGCGACCTATCTGGCGGCATGGTGAAGTAGGTAGGTCCAGCTGCCGAGTCGGTGAGGCCGATGCGGTTGCGGTGGCGACTGGTGGCAGGGAAAGAGCGATGTTGCGACGGTCGACGGCTACGTGGAAGCAGCGCCAGGACTCTGGACGGATCCGAAGTTGGAGCTGCTCCGGCGCCATGAACAACGGCGGGGGTGAATCGGCTCCGGTACGGTTCACGCGGCCGTCGCCGAGGCAGCACCAGCAGCACGGAGGAAGAGGCACATGGCCCAGTGCACGACGGCAATTGGACAGCGTCTCCGGCATTAGGGAGGAGGGCGGCTGTGAAATTGCTGCGGTGGGGGCGCCATGGAGGTGGGGCTAAGGTTTCGCGGCTCGGGAGAAGGGAGCTTCCCG
>NC_041389.1:370874134-370877340 GCF_002162155.2 Triticum dicoccoides | reverse complement strand
ATGTCTTACGGACGCATTTGTCTGAAATGTGAGGGGGGGTTACAGTTCTACCCTTGCCTATAGGCTTCTCGTCTTGGGTGTGTGTACTGAGGGTTGGGGATAGTAGAGTAACTTTGCTTCTCCCCAAATAGTGGGCAGGAGCGATTTCGGGCGAGGAGGGTGTGTTTTGAACTATAGTGGGCGCGAGCGATTTCGGGCGAGGAGAGCGCGTTTTGAAATAGTGGGCACGAGCTATTTCGGGCAAGCAGAGCATGTTTTGCCGGCCATGGTTTATGAATTATTTGGCACATGTCATTTCGGCCGAGGAGAAGGCACACTTGGATGAAGTTATGAACCTACCCTCGATGTACAATGAGCCAATTGATGTTTGTCCCACATAGGACGGTAATTTCGCGTTTCCCATTTATTTGCTCGGGCGAATTCCACCGAGCAGAGAGGATGTTTAACGGTTCGTTCAAATTTTGGGAGAACAAGCATCCACGTCTACTTTACCAAGTCGATTCGAATCAAATTTTGAAATATTAGCTTGCCACTTCTTTTTTAGATGGAGAGATGATGCTTGGGAGTAATGTGTTTTTACATGCTCGTTGCTAGCGATTTACTATATGACAAATAGTTGACCCACTCAAAAACACGAGTCAAACCTAAAATGAAATATCTCGATTCAATGAAATAGCTCATTCAGTAGGTCAAAATAGTGAACTAAATCCAAAATTGAACACCTCAATCGAGTAGCATTTTGTACAGTATTATAGTACTCCATGAACATGTTGAAAGTCAAACCAATGAACTTGTTTGATATACGCATATATCCGTTCATGTGTGGATTGCAGACAACATGTTCTCCAATTTAAATATTTGAATGCATGTTTATATCGAAACATGGTTTATATCAGTCTTTGATGCATAAAACACGACCTCCCCCTCTCCCGGACTCCTGTTCTCTCTCTCTCTCTCTCTCTCTCTCTCTCTCTGTCTCTCTCTCTCTCTCTCCGACAATCTTCAATTATGTCGCACGCATCCGATACAAAAACCTTGTTGGTCCCTCTCCCTTTCTCTCCATCTCTCTCTCTCTCTCTCTGGGGGGGGGAGGGGGTCTTTCTAGTTCGCATGCATATATACACCATTTATAGGTCTCTCTCACACACTATGTATGATACTCTAGCTAGTCCAAGATGGATATCTTGGGTGCACTCATCGTACGCACACAAATTCCTTGGCTCTTTGCCCGTAACTCTCTCACGCACCACTATGTCGTCTCTGAGCTCTTCCCCCCCTCTCTCAAACTCTCCATCCACCTGGGTCACACATACACATGCATATCTCACTCGCACTTGATAGGCCCATCTAAAACTCTATCTCTCTCCCTCATTCTCTCTCCATCTCACACGCACACACACACAATCTCATGCCCAGCTAGCCAACAATGATGGTATCTCACTCAATTGGAGGCACACGCAGTCCCCCCTATATGTATATGACTAGATAATGTTAGTCTCCATCACAAACATGTGCATGGTCTATCTCGATTTCTCTCGGGGCATCTTTCTATCATGCACGCACTCCCTCGATCTCCCACCCAAATAGTCCCCTCACGATCTCGAGGGGATCTCTCTATCACAAACACACCCTCTCTCCCTCCCCATGCATCCATGCCATCCAGGTGTCCCTCTCGACCTTTTTTCCTTGTTGGCCATACCTCTATTGGACATGTGCTACAGTGGTGTCTCTCTCCGTTGCAAACAATCACACACTAGCTATCTTCGTGTATCTCCTCGCCTCGCTTTTCCATCTCGGAGATGCATGTGTGATATGTTCGCATAAGAAACAAAAAAACACACACTCTCTCTAATTTATCGTTTGTTGTCACTTTTTCTTTCACACACATACTCTTTTTGCACACTTACTCATTCTCCTTCACACGCACTTGATCTGTCTCGACTGAGGCACTCTCCTCCGTCCATAGCATATAGATTTATTGAAAAGTCAAACATCACAAAGTTTGACCATGTACGTGGAGAAAAAGAATTACATCTACTACGGCAAACATATACCATTAGATTCACCATGAGATGTAGTTTTGTATGATGTATCTTTGGTATTGTAGATATAAATAACATTTGCGTAAACCTGATCAAAGTTTCCAAAGTTTGACTTCTAAAAATTTTACATGCACTGCATTATCGAGCGGATGGAATATCTCTTTCCCCCTCTCAGCTATTTGACGCACCACTCAGCCTTATCGGGGCTCATCAATCTCTCTCAAACTTTATTGGTCAGTTTGGTTCATGACCTGACCCTCATGCCTTGATGGCTGGTACTGCCTTGTGTGGACGTGAGATGTAAAATATTTCTGCCTGGCCAGGCTTGTGTGGTGCTGAAGCATTTGGTTCATGCCTGGGCCAGGCAAAGCATCAATGTCCCATCAATCAATCCATGCATCAATTATTTAATGCTAATATCCATCCATGTTGATGTTGGCCTCGTGGCTGCACGACCAGGCATGGCCAGGTGTTCGAAATCGGTCGCTTGGGCCAGGCTACTTGCAGTGTCTGGAGTTCACCCAGGCTAATTAAAGTGCAAGGGAACCCAGCCCAGACGGGCTTTCTTTTTCACAGGGTAGCAACCAAACAAGCGTGCATGAAATCCAGCCACAACCCCAGGCCACGCAAAAGATGCTCAGGACGCAAGCCAAACTGGCCTTATATCTCCCTGGTTCACACATGCATACACATGTCTCGCTCGCGCTATACATATAGACCCATCCAACACTCTCCGCCCTTGTTCTCTCTCCATGTGACACGCGCCCCCCTAAGTACCATAATCCCTCACTCCATCATAGGCACTGTTTGGATCCATGGGTTAGAGTTAGTTTGGGTTAGTTTGGAGTCAACTAACCCAAAAAGATCCAAACAAGAGGGTTAGTTTGGGTTAGATGCATCTAACCCATCCAAAAAAACTAACCCATCCAAGAGGTGCTTATTTGGGTTAGTTCTTCTCGGGGCCACTAATAAACACTTTTTTCTCTCGCTCTCCCCGCAATAGATCCCTCCCCACTTCCTCGAAGCTTCTCGTCCTCTCCCTCCCTCCCTCTCACACCACCCGTGAAGGTGCCTCGCTATATCCGCACTCCATCTAACCCTGCCATCCAAACACCTCTTTACTTAGAGTTAGTTCAGGGTTAGTTAAGGGTTAGAATCTAACTC
>NC_041389.1:370855973-370873946 GCF_002162155.2 Triticum dicoccoides | reverse complement strand
GTATGATTATCTATTACTAGCCATCAGGAACACACGTATTGTCTCCTTCCATCCATACGTCTTCTCGATATCTCTCGGGGCATCTTCTATCGCGCACACACCTTGTCACTCGATCTCCCACCCATGTAGTCCCATCACGATCTCCAGGGGATCTCTCTACGACAAACATACACTCTCTCCTCCCCATGTCTGAATTTTCTCCGTACGTCTCTCTCGACCTCTCTCCCTTGTTTGTCAGACCCCTCTTGGCCACGTGCTAGGGGTCTTACTCTCTCGGTTCCAAACAACCACACACTATCTCCTCACCTTGCCTCCGTTGTCAAAGATGCATGTGTGATATGTTTGCATAAGACACACATGCTTTTTCTCTACTTTTATCGTGTGTTGTCCATGTCTCTTTCACACATGCACACACACTTTTTTCACTCTCTCTCTCTATCTCTCTCTCTCTCGTTAGGGACTCTGTCACGTCCATAAGCATATGGATGTTTTGAAAAGTCAAACCTCAGAAAAGTTTGACCAGGTATATGTGGAGAAAAATATTTACATCTGGAATGATCAATATATTCATCACAACATGTACTTACTTCATACTATCATTTATCTTTGGTATTGTAGATATAAGTAATTTCTTTACAAACTTGGTCAAAGACTCAAAAGTTTGACTTACAAAAATGTTGGAACTACATTATCGAACGGAGGGAGTAGCTCTTTCTCTCTCTCTCTCTCTACTATCTCTCACGGGCCTCCCCTCTCACTCAAACTCTCTATACCGATGGATTATATGCTCACTGTGTCAGCGTATAGCTCCGTATATTGTTTAATTGACCAGTCAGTCAATCCACATGCTGCCTTGTCAGCTCGTGTTCTGTATCTTGGTGCGCTGGCCCATGTGGCAGTGGGTGAAAATAAGTAAACTAGAGGCCCATCTGATACGCGGTGAAGTAAACAAAGTTGAAACCACTCGGGGTAGCACCCCGCATGCTAATAAATTGAGGGCGCATTGAGGACAAACTTCTTGCGCGTGAAGGATGCACTCGCGCACAATTCACCACTACGCGGTGGCATGCACAGAAGGACGCACTCGCGCACACCCAGCACACAACACACACCAGCACACGTGTACACCAGCATCGCCACCGGTTGAGATGGACGGCGAGGCAGCCAACAAGCAGAGGCGGCTCGAGCCAAAACCGCATCCGGCGCGCCTGGACTTCATCAGCAGCCTCCCCGATGACATGCTGCTCATCATCATCGGTCTCCTCCCCACCAAATCTGCCCTGCGGACCGCCCTGCTCTCCCGATGGTGGCGCCCCCTCTGGTGCTGCATCCCCCTCAACCTCACCGTCGACAGCTGCCTCTGCGACGGGGATTGCAAACGCATGGCCGTAGTCTCCAAGATCCTTTCATCGCACCCTAGCCAGCCAGACGCCTTGACATCCGCATGTTCAGTACCAACTGCAAGGTCCAACCCAAGTTTGACGAGTGGTTCTTATCCCCCGCCCTAGATCAGCTCGAGGAGCTCAGCTTTGAAGCTGGACGATGCTGCTCTCTGCCGCCGTCCGTGCTCCGCCTCACGCCAACGTTGCGCCGCGCCAGCTTCAGCTCCTACTATCTTCCCCAGATTAATGCCGCGCCCGCCCTTCTTCTCCCTCAACTCAAGCATCTCGACCTCTTCGACGTTGTCATCTTGAAGAAGGCCATGGAGCACCTGCTCCGCAGCTGTACTGCGCTCGAGTACCTTCGTCTTGAGCAGATCCACGGGTTCATTAGCCTCCACATCGCCTCGATGAATCTCCGATGGATTTATGTGTCTTGCTGGCCCCGCAACAAGACATCAAAGAGATCACTCCAGCTGTTCCACGTTATGGTCATTGAGAATACGCCTTTCCTTGAGAGATTGCTTGTATCGGATCTAGAAGGTCCAACAAAAATCAGGGTCATTGACGCGTCGAAATTGACAGTGTTGGTGTACTCGTCTGCCAAATTCTCCGAACTCTTTATTGGATCTGTAATCATTCAGGTACAGCACTCATCTTCTTCTCTGTCTTCTTGAAATTCATATTTTTAAATTTCTTCTTGATGTATTTACGACCGTCTTCCAGAAAATGATTCCCACAAGCTTGACCCAGTCCATGCGCACAGTGAAGATCTTAGCACTAAAATCTATCGGCCCCAATATGGATCAAGTTATTGGATTCCTTACATGCTTTCCGTGCACGGAGAAGCTACTCATCGAGGTGAAACTTCTTTCCTATAAGTAAACGGTAATCACAACGTAGCTCAATTTTTTTGTAATTTTCCCAAATTACGATGACAAGTGTAGTGTTCAAAACTGCATCTACGCACTGCATCAAAAGAAATGTTTTTAGTATTTTTTTCCCACGTGATCACCTGCATCATTTTTATGTTGTACTACTATAGTAGCCTAGGCTAGTCATAGTGGAAAGTAACTTAGACTACTCCAGTAACTCTATGGTTACCCTAAGAGCAAGTACTACCTCCGTCCTGGTTTACTCTTCCAATTTTGTAGTATCAAAATTTTACCATAGATTTAACTGACAAAATGTTAATGCATGTCACTAAGAACTATATCGTTGGATTCGTATTTGAACATAATTTCAAACGGTGTAATTTTTAGTGACATGCATTGGCATTTTCTTAGGTAAATCTATGGTCAAAATTTTATACTGAATACGAGGTAGTATTCCCTCCGTCCCAAAATTCTTGTCTTACATTTGTTTAGATACTGATGTATCTAACACTAAAATGTAACTAGATACATCCGTATTTAGACAAATTTAAGACAAGAATTTTGGGACGGAGGGAGTACAAGAGTGGGCTATGTAGGCCAAAACATGTGCCAAATTCACTTGTGATGCATTTGGCATCGATGCCCCTCCATTGCTCACCAGGTGCCCCAATCTAGATCACCTACTTTGCTCCGGTGCCAAATTAACTCACACAATGAAAAAACACTGCGTGGGAGAGAGAGGACTGAGGCAATAAAAAAACACTTGTTTGGGAGAGTGAGAGGCTGGTGTAGTTGGTTTGATTGATTTGTTTATACATGTGGGTCTGTGTGCACAGCGGTGCCAACTCTCTCACATCGCGAGAGCGGTGCCAAAATCTTTTGATTTGACATCGATGCGTATTATGTGGCATACTTTTGCGAAATATGGCATCGGCCACATAGTGGAAGGCAACAAATGCCCAAGCTCTTCACGTGCTCCTAGTTAAATGAGAGAAAACAGAAAGAGAGAGAGAGAGTGAAAAAATATTGCTAGCCAGCCAACCCTATCGTATGAGCGAATGATATCGGTACCTCTTGATGACACGGCAATCTTATGAAGCCAGCTGCTCTAATATGTCCTCTTCTTTTGCAGATAAAAAAAGACCCGAAAGTGAAAATTGTGCTGCACTATAACAATCTCATCGAATGCCTTGATCTCCGTCTTATAGAAACTGATTTGATCGACTACCGAGACAGCACATCTGAGATTAAATTGGCCAGGTTCTTTGTTCTGGAGGCAAGTGTGCTCAAGGTAATGAGGTTTGGCATTCTTTGGCGCAACAATGAATGGCATGCTGATCACCGCAAGCGTCTAAGCCTAAATGACAAAGTCTCCGCAGAAGCTGAATTTGTTTTTGAAACATCAAGTGGCCAGAGACTCGAAAACTTATTTGCCCATTAGTGACTTGTCAGGGCGGTTGATTTTAGTTTGTACGATAATGCTGCATCCACCTAAAGTAACGAAAGTTCTTACGTAAACTTCCTAGTAATTCCCTCTTCGTAGGTGCGGCATTACTCCTAACATTTGTAATATCAGTTTGAAACTTGTAATATTGCCATGTCATATTCCTGCATTTTCAAAATCCTGCAAATCAAACAGGTCCTGAGTTGGTGATGATGTTGTGCCTCCCATCTTTCACCAATAGCCGTCGGATCTAGATCTAACGCATACAAACCAAGCTTCTCCATTTTTGCAAAAAGATGCCCGCACTTGTTCCCTATTTACAAATAACTCCTTGTCGCTCACAATCAGCCTTATCTCCTCCCCACCACATCTAGAAGGCCGTTGAAAAATCTGGCGCGATGGCCGCTACCGGAGCCGTCCACCCCCAATCTTGGTGTTCCGTGTAATGAACGGGCATCTACGCACGGGAAATTATGTCGAACAGGGCTAGTTGTAAGCAGGCTAGCTCTACAGCCATGATGACAGTGACTGCAGACGATCAGGCTGACTATGGTATGCCGAACACGGCGCCTATACTCAGGTGTCATCTCCGGCGCAGGGTCTTGTCACTTCACTGTGAGGAGCAGCACGTAATAATTTGACCAACGGGTAGTACAGTGCTAGTACTCCTACTACTACATTGGTAGTACTACTACTAGTACTAGTAGCACCACCATCTGGATTTAGGAGTACTACCACGTCCATCTGGATTTTAGTATTTGACTAGCAATATCTAGTAATGCATGTCACAAAAAATGTACTACTCCCCCTGTAAATAAATACATGGTGTTTTATTCCTATCGGCGAGAGAACTTAATGTTTTTTTGCTAACTAGAGTACTAATAGGATTACATGCAATGAACTAAACACTGCATGTCATGTTTGGTAGTCTCAAGTCATTGAAAGCATGCACGGCCCACATCTCTCATTGGTTGATATGTCACGAAATAAGAAACAAGGAGGGAGTTAATGCACCGTGCCTAAGAGTTTTGGGATTATTTGGTTTTCGTAATGTGACTTAGGCTGGTTGTAATGTTACACAACTTTTTTGTTTACATGCATTAACATTTTATTAGTTAAATCAAAGGTCAAAACTTGGCGCAAAATGCAAAGGGAACCAATAAACCAGTAAACATCAAACTTCTCTCGTTTGGCCCCAACTAGAGGTCCGATCTCCGGTGAGATGACTATACTGCACCGGCACGGAGGGGGACGCAGCTTCATTGACTTACGACAACTGCCTTTGGGTGAATGACACATGGGCCAAGGGGGTGGCTGGCCCACCTATCATATAGCCAAAGGGAGGTCCAGTAGAGGGCCGAGGAGTAGTACGAAATCTTGCACACCTACGCACGCTAACCAAGGGCAAGAGTGATCACTCGAATCGCAAGATCAGTTGACTAGAAGCTAAGCTAGACCCATGAAGGCGATGAGCGCGAGCATCAGCCGGCTGTGCCAGACGATCCACGACGCCGGCCTACGGCCCGGCACCGAGCAACGTCTCCAGGTAGTATTGCTTGAGGCCGCTAGGGCGAGGGGCCGCTTGGACGACAGCTTCGTCTCCATGTTCGACGAGGTCCTCGTCGGTTTCCGCGACAAGTTCACCGTCGTCAAGAAGCTCGCGGACGACTTTGACGTAAGCCTCCAGCCGACGCGCCCAGGCTCTGTGATGCCTGCCACCCTCAACGGCCACTATGGTGACAACCTCTTTGACGCAATGGTGGCCCTGCGACTGCCCGCCGTCGCGCCGGAGAATGTCCAACTCGAGGCCGCGCTCGCCGCGCAGCGCCTGGCGCAGCAAGACACCATCGACATAATCACCCACGTCTACGTGCAAATCGTCCACAAGGACTACTACATGCAAGAGGAGGACGATAGGACGTTGGCCTTCTTGGACCGCAGGGCAACCTTGGACGGCACTGTTCAGAAGCACGTTGAGCTCGCCACCAACACCGTTGCTCCTCACACGTCGGTTGGTGACCCGGCACACTAGGGCGTGAGGATGTCGTTGATGGATCTGTATGTATTTTTATCTTTCCGTCAAATCCATGTAGTAGTATATGATACTACAGTAATTATCTTACCTTTCGCATCAACTTCATACTTTTCGTACGTACTCCATGCATGAACGGCACCAGAACCAAACTTCTCATTACTCTAGGCAAAATCGTTATTTTCTATCTATCGGTCGCGCCATGGAGCAGAACCAAAATTTACAAGTTACGAGTTCAAAAGGAAAAGCCTGCCGTGTTCGCGTCGCACCCCCACACGGTTGGTCCGGCACGCCGCTCAAGCGGGAATGCGTGTGGTGTTGCATTTTCAGGGCTCCTTTCATTCAAAGGAATTCCACGGGACTTTTGGAGGGTTAGAATACTTAGGATTTTTTTCCTACATTTGTCGTTTGATTCACAAGATTGAATCCTATAGGATTTTTTTCTGTGGAATCAAGTGTACTACATTTCATTGGAAATCTAGCACCCACTCCAACCTCTTTTTTCAATTCCTTTGTTTTTCCTGTAGCATCAAACACTCTAGGCTAATCCTATAGGATTCAAGTGGACATGCCACTCAAATCCTGTATTTTCCTTATTCCAGCGTTTTGAAAATCCTGCAAATCAAAGAGGGCCTCACTTACAAGTGGGACAGCAGTTGAGCAAACCGACTATCGGCAAACCCCCACCCCGCCCACCACGTGATGGCTGAGAAAATAGGAGGGAGAAGAGATGGCTGTAGCACGGACTCCAAGAAAATTGGTGTCGAATGGGACTCGTGTGGGTGGCGTGTGCCGTACTGCTAGACGTGAATGCTAGTTATGGCCCATGCCACCCCACTATATCGAGCCTATATCAAGGTACGTAGAACAAATTTCCTGCAGTCCATGCTCAGCCCTCCTCTATCTCTCTTCTCAGCCAGCCAGCGAATGCGCGGAGCCCATCGTCTGTTTGCTCACATGCGGTCCCACATGTTAGTGAAAATGCAAGCAGACCCACTGAACCTGCACATCTTTCACCTTGACGTGCTGGTGATGAAAAACAAATCCAGTAAAGATCTTCGGTGGCCACTTTTGGAGTTACTCAAGAGTAGTACGATTATATTTACAGTTTAACCCAAGATGCACATCTCGTGGCTTCAACTACCACTCTATTTTCTTTCATGACACGACCTAGATGCTGGATGTCCCATGTGTCGGCAAAAGGAGGAAGAACCCGACCAAATCTTTGGTTGTGCTCTCGGATTAGACTAGTTGTGCTAACTTAAAAAAATTATTATGTACTCCCTCCGTTCCAAAATACTTGACTTCCATTTGTCCAAAAATGGATGTACCTATATACTAAAACATGTCTAGATACATATATATTTTGACAAATAGAAGGCATGTATTGTGCAGCGGAGGGAGTAGAATGGATGCAAGTTTTTGTATTGGGAACAAGAGTACATCCATATCTTGATAGATGTTCTATCACTTTTAGCTAGCACAGAAGCTAGAGATGAGATTAGTGCACTTGTTGATACTCCTACTAGAATAGAGGCTAGACATGAGACTAGATGCGAGGAAGCAACATCTACTTCTTTACACTCGAAGAAGAAAGAAGCACGCAAGATCGAGCCTCCGCAGATCAACAATGAATGCATCGAGAAGGCACTAATCCAACTTACAGGAGTAGTAAAATGTATTCTTGTGGTTCTTGTTTTATTTGTTCTTGCTTTTCTAGTCAAAATTATCGTTGGAGTTCATGCAAAACGGAGGTCCGTTTGGGGTCGTGCGTTGGAGTTGGCCTTACAAGTGGGACCGCAGTTAAGGAAACCGACTATCGGCAAACCCCCACCTCGCCCGCCGCATGATGGCTGAAGTTAGAGAAACGACGAGGTTGAAGAGATTGCTCTAGCACGGACTCCAAGAAATAATATGGTGTCAGATGGATGTCGTGGTGGTGGCGTGGGCCATACTCCTGGACGTGAATGCTTGTTCTGGCCCATGCCACCCTACTACTCCTACTACTTACTCCTACTATATAGTACTAGTATCGAGGATTCGAGGTGCTGGTTACGTACAGCGAACACATTAACATATGGCTACAGTAAAAATACCTGCCCGACGCGCGAAGCATGTGAAGCTAGTACAAATAGTGTACTAGTATTGTTGATTTGCCTCATCCGATAACCTGTTGCAATGCACGTACAATTATGTATTCGGAAAATATTTTTTTGCCTTGTCGCACCACTCACTCAGAGAAGCGACTCGAAAACCATTCATAAATTTTGTAAGTTTATCATAGGCATATCATTTTATTACATACAGCAGGTCATCAACCCACATCGACAACCAGGATACATTATAAATACTAAAGTTTTCACCACACAACAAATAACAAGCAATGAAATGAACTTCAACTCAACCATTCCTCGGTGTTGGAAACGCTTGCTTTGAACCAAAAGTGATTCTCTGGGACGGGCCATCCATTGTAGATCTAGAGACCAATGCAGGACTGATCATCCAGGCTGAAGCGGCCTACTATATCAGTACCAGGGTAGGGAAACACCCAAATGTCCAAGGTATAGACACAGTTGCTTCTCATAAATGGTAGTAACATTGTGTCAACAGCAGTTGGATCTCCTTTCACCATCATTGGATAGTTTTGTCCAAGGAAGAGTGAGTTTTCTCCAAGACTATCAATTCTGTACCAGGGAGAAGGAGTTGACGCTAGCACACTAGTATCCATCCCGAATACCATGCAACGGGTGTTGGAATAGGTCCGGAGAGTGCGACCATGGGAGACTACACCTGCTTCCTTAGCACTAACATCATTAGTGGGTTGTATACACACAAGAAGAGGTGATCCATTGGAATTAGTTGCCAGGCGCCAAAGAGTATATGGGCGCTGCTTGTCCTCATGCTCGTGATCATCACCATTGTCATCTCCCCCTTGGTTATAAAAATTTTCAAGTATAGGTGGTGGAATGTTCACGGGACCTTGGAAACACAAGAAGAAGGTTAATTAGTAAAGGGAAACTTGCCAACCCGCATGCACGTGGATGAAACAATTATAATTACGGTGGAAGACAAACATACCGAAACTACGAGGATGCCATGCAAAAACAGTGCCACGAGTGGTGGCAGCAAACACAAGGCCCTCGTATTGAATTGCATCACAGTACTCATCCGTGTGCAGAAACTAATTTTTGAGCAATATCCATCGAGTCAAACCACCAAGGATGGCAACAAGCTTGTCGAAGATAGCAACAACTTCATAGTTGTTGTAATTCCAAGAGCGGTTGGGAACTCGACAAATTGCTATCTTCCATAGAAGACAGTCACCATGATTGTATTTGAACGTGCGTACAATACCGGTGTGCTCAACCTTTGGGCAGTCTGCTGAGATTTTTGGAAGTGGAACCCAGTCACGAGTGTACACATTCACAAGTTCCCACTCGCAGTTGGACCCAATGTAAACAACCCAATCTCCATTTGCACCTGCTCAAGCCTTGCCCTCAAGCGATGGCATCTTAACATCATTCATATCATTATCAAGCGGCATCAACTTGCACAGGGCGAGGCCTCCGCCGTGCTGGCGCCAGTCATCAGGGTCACGGCAAAGAAGATAGGGGAGATCAAACCGCTCCTTGACTCTTGGGTTCCTTGTAATGATGTTATTAGTTGAGTCGAGAATGGGCTTGAACGAACCTGCCATGCTAGCTGAGGTGATGACGTCGCACCGATCAATGAGTTCCTCCACCACGTCATCTTTCAGATCGGGGCAAGAATAATGGGGTCGTTTCCGGCCTGTTCCCTCCATGGAGAAGACGATCGAACAATGGCAGAAGAAAGGGTGAAGGGCTGAAGGAAAATGGAGGAGGGAGAGGAAGAGCATGCGACAGCAGTTCCAAATCGAGAGGGAAAGGAGAAGAGTGGGTGGACGGTTGCCAGTTTGTCACGGTTCACGAAGAGGCACCCCAACCTACACGTTCGTTCGGAAATACTCCAACTACTCGCTGTCGTCTCACTGATATGTTGGAACGGGACCACATGTCAACGAAACATGGTGTGTAATTTCTCGTGCAAAATGCGATCTGGCCGCGTTGGCCCGAGGTGCCGCATTAGTTATCGACCTTTATTTTTTTAATGGCGTGCCGTTCAGTTTTGAAGCACGACTAACTGGTACTGTACGCAGAGAAAATATAAACTACTCTGCCACTACTCCACCTCCAGTACTAGTAGTATAAAAAAGATATATAAGCTGGAGCTTCAGCGCTTTCTTGCCAAGGGCTGCCCACTTGCTTCTCACACTACCACCTTCTCTCTAGATCTAAAAAAGATGGCCCCTCTCTCCCTCCTCACCGGTGGTCACAGATCCGCTGGGGAAGAAAAGGACGTGCAGCATTGACGCACTTGTCATCGGCGAGCGAGGTCACGCACTGACGACAAGCCGTCCTCTCAGACCTAGCACCCTCGCGGGATGGCCTCCGTCCCCAAGCTTGCTGCTGTAGTGTGTGCGGAGGACGACGACCACGAGCGAAGCCACTTCCCGTCGACCCTCAGGTATGCTACCTCTTTTTGAACCATACCCTTGTTCTATTGCCCCATCTGCCACGTCATTGCATGTGGATCTTTTCCCACTCCACCATCTTCGCAATTTCCTATCCTCTCCTCTACTGGCCACGTAGGCGAAAACCATAATTTGCACTATTAAAGGAAACCCTACTTCATGCAGACTAATCCATGTCTGGGTTGAATAAGGAAAGGAAGGGAGACTGTACTGTCCAAGAGAGTAGGCATCGAACCCGCATCTAGGTTGAAAAGGGGAAAATCCGTAGCTAAGGAACAAGTCTCGTGTCTCTTGGTTGAAGAAGGGTAGAAAGGCATGACAACGCAATAGAGAATGACCAGGTCGATCGGTTTGTTGTCCTCACATAGGAAAAAGGTGACTAAAGAGAACAAAAATGGGACGTAATCCACATATGCTGCCTGGATATTTGTTACTCTAGACAACCATACCTCCATCACCAATATGCGTCCGTGGAGGTACATCGTACTGGTGCGCCCACTGTCCGAATGGGCCTCCCATGCTCTTATTGCCACTTTTTTGCTGTTAGTATAACGCCAGCAGTCAAGTCAAGCAATGGTACTGCTAAAGTGATGCCACATTTAACTAATGCCACTCTCAGTCTAATGCCACCGATAAATTTAAGCAATGCCATTTAATGTCACTGGATTATTTCAGGGTTAGTTGTTGATTGTGGATGTATTAAAGATTTTTCAGCTAAGGCATTCTAATGCTGTTGCACAGCCAGTATACCAACGATGAAACTTGTTACTACCTTCAGATTTTTGCACTATTAGTGCTTATAGATTACATACCTCACTTTAATGCTCATGCACAGCTAGTATACCAATGCTGAAACTTGTTACCTTTTCATTTTGTATTGTTAATTCTTATAGAAATCTTCCAGTGCTAGAGTTTATTGAAATCTGTTCAGTAAAACCATTGTATTGTACCCTGTAATAAACTAACTACTCTACTGTTGCACCAGCCACTGGATTAGTGTATATTTGTAGTATTCGAATGGTGTAGAGTTCACTCAAATTATCCTGGTAAAGCTAGTCACACCTTTGTTAAAATTAATGTTCATTATGTTATCGGAGGAGGTCTGTATGTTTGTCTCTAATGCCTGTCGACTACATACCTGACATCATGATGTAATGTTAAGTCATTTCCTTTTGTACAGTGTCACTGAATTGTCAAGGCGGTGATGGCATTTTATTTTAGTAGAACTGCACAAAATTTGCTTAAAAGAAGAGGAAAGGTCAGGAATGGCTCAGTTTTTCATAAAAAACTATGTATGCCTTCCTGACATCAGCTGATGTTGCTTTATTTATTCCTTCAAACAGGTTTTTAGAAATAGTCTTGCTACCTTTTCCCATTAAGAAATTGGAATGCTTATATTTGTGAGTCTATGCTTCAACTAATGCCACTTTTATAGTAATCACACTTTCAATATCTATGCAAACAGGGATGCTCGATTTTAGTGGAGCTGCACAAAAAGTCCAACTGGTTCAACATTAGGAGCATGTTTTTTTCCAAACCTTTATATCCAATTGGTGGCACCATGAGCTGTTCATTACGAAGGTACATGGTTTGCTACTATCTTGCTACTCTTTTTGTACTGTCATTAGATAGTAATACTAGTGGTTTGCTAGTTGCTTGATATGTTTACTAGCTGCTTGATATTTGTGCAGACAGAGATGTCTGCCCGTTGCTATTTAGCAAACAAACAAAGTGTCCGCAATTTTGGTTGAACTGCACAAGAGAATAGTATAGTCACTGTATGCAGTGCCATTTGAAAATAGACACAAAGATTGGATGGTCACTTCATGGACTGCAGAAAAGTAGTAGTATACTATTTACTGGCCAACAGTTGGTGCTTCATTGCTTTGGTTTGATTATTCAATGGGCATCATTTTACCTAAGTTAAAGTTTGTATTCCGAAAATAGTCTCGCGGTGTGATCGAGAGAAGACCAAATCATATTGCAGTGGATGTTCCTCCATCATGTGTGGTTCATTCTCATGGTTCCAGCTGTTGGTGAAACCGCTTACGTTTGCAAGAGTAATTGTAGACTTCACAAACAAATTTGTCTTTCAGTCTGTACTGAATGTTGGCCAAGAGAAGCATCCATGTTAGTAGGAAGAACACATGTTTTTTCTAGATCTTTGCTTTTGGAGCTACATATTTGTATATGATCTGTGAATCATTGAGATGCATTAACATGTTGATCTTATGTATGGGAATCGTACTAGTTAGTTTTAGTTGCGACACAAGATCCGAAGTGGATGATCTTTGCTTTTGGAGCTACATATTTGTATATGATCTGTGAATCATTGAGATGCATTAACAGTTACTTATTTCTGTTCGCTTAGTGTTTACAAGTTACTGATCGATCACTAGCTAGCCTACAAATGCGCTCCTGGCAGTTTTATTTGCGACGGAAGATGCAAAGTGGCAGTTTTTTGAATAAAAATGCCTACCTCTGAAGAAACTGACAAGCTACACTATCGATCCTACACGGATAAAAATGCCTACCTCTAAAGAAACTGACAAGCTACACTATCGATCCTACACGGATAAATAGCGGATCACGCATGTACTACCTCCTTTCTGGTTTGCAGGGCTCAATTCAAGAAACGACCTACTCGATCCTACACGAATAAATAGCGGATCACGCATGTACTAGTACCTCCTTTCCGGTTTGTAGGGCTTAATTCAAACCTCTCACCAACCAAGGTAATCCCTCCGTCCAGCTTTATTAGTCCTGTGAGCAAAGCAGCAAGACCAAGGCATGGCAATAATTAACGGCATGCAGAAGTTTAAGCCTAATTAATTCCAGCGATTTAAGTG
Source organism: Triticum dicoccoides (assembly GCF_002162155.2). NCBI lineage: Eukaryota > Viridiplantae > Streptophyta > Magnoliopsida > Poales > Poaceae > Triticum > Triticum dicoccoides. The sequence continues at coordinate 370,860,815 of NC_041389.1, read as the reverse complement.
GCTGCATGCGTGCCCTCGGCTGCGACTCGTTGCATGCTGCTTCGCATACTGCCTGTGAGCGATTTTGAGTGCCTGCATGCAGCCGGCCGTAATTAAGGCAGCTAACTGATGTGAAAAAAGAGATGCTTTAATTGTTGTGGTCTTTTTAAATCCGTGGAATCATTATTGACAAGGAGGGAGATGATTCGAGTGCACTTGTTTGACCGCCATGCCGGCGTGCGACCCAGACGGGACGGGACGGCACAGTCATAATTTTAGTTTCCCTAGTTTTCCACGGCTAGCTGGCGCGCTAAGCCATTATGCATTGAATTCTGATGACTGCCGCGCTACCTTCCCCCTATAAGTATTGTTTCCCGGCCTTCTCCGGTGCCACCATGACCCAACTCGCCATATCCTCATAAGCCCCAACCGGCCCGACGTCGCTCGCCACGTCCGCCATGCCCCCGCCCGTCCGCGGTAGGCGACGCCGGAGGCGGTCACCGCCGGAACTAGTGTTTGGTTTTTCACCGGAAGGCAGACGGAGGGAGGAGGCATTCTATCTGTCTTTAGATGGCAATGCGCAGATCAAGGAGTTGTTGGAGCGCGACCACATGGCGGAGGAGCAGGAGTTGTTGGAGCGCGACCGCCTGGTGGAGGAGCAGCGTATCACCGATTTGAGCCGCCGGCGGGACATGGAGCAGCAGTGCACCGATGCTCTGAGTCACGAGCAGAGCGCCCGCAACTGGGCTGACTAAGTGGAGGCCGGCGCCCGGCAAATAACCCTAGAGGCGGTCGGGCACGCACGTGTTCGCGACGCCGATTTTTACTACCAGCTCATCAAGTGGGTTTCCCGCTTGGAAGCCGAAGCTTCGGTGGACTACGTCGGCATGGAAAGGGCCAACACATGCGAGTAACGCGCCCTATCGCACCTCTGGCAAGTTCAAGGCGAGGCGCAGGACGCCGGTGTCGGCATTTAGCGTGCACCACAGATGGCGGCCGGCATCATCTAGTTAGCTAAGAGTAAGTTAGTACTTGTACGCTACTAGAGTATTAGTGGGAGTAGATAGTTAACTTGGCTATGGTGGTTTTCAATGTGGAAGTTCAGTACTCTATATGTGGATCAGACCTGTTACTTTGCTCTGAATGTTGAACTTTTCGTTTGAACGTATGGAATGGGCTGTTATTTTTTTAAATGGGTTGTATTTGTCCTCCACGGGTTTAGAGGCTGACTTGTGGGCCTAGCAAGTTGATGCATACACAATCAGGAGATGATTGTACGTGGAGAGGATGACAACAGGGGGCCGCCAAGGTCATGGCAGTACGCAAGCAAGTGCCTCCTTATTTCAAGCCAATAAAAAATGGCTCCTGCTAGTGGATTTCTGACATTTGGGTCCCATGCCATTGTCAACGTAGTCAATAAATGAGAGAATTGCACAACAAGCGGCTGACACCAGGGACCCAGCAGCTCGCCCAGTTATTTTTATTTTGGGTTAATTTGATAAATGCCACTCCAAATCTGGTGTATCCGAGAAATGCCACTGCAATTTCTAAACTTTGAAAAATGCCATTTCATGCCATTTCTAGTGGCATTTTTTGAAGTCTGGAGTGGCGTTTTTCAAAGGTTGCAAACTGCACTGGCGTTTTTCAAAGTTTGCAAAAATTGCAGTGGCATTTTTCAAAGTTTGGAAATTGCAGTGGCATTTTTATGAATCGCCATAAATGGAGTGGCATTTATATAATTTGTTTTTGAGACGGAAGCAGGGTGTCAACTGGGCTATGCGGGACACTCTGGCTTGTCTAGACAGCCTTTTCTTCTATGTTCACCACAGACCAGCCCAATAGTTTTTTTTCTTTCTAAAAATGGCTAGCCCAGTTTTTTGTGGTTTGTCAAGTAAGTCACTTTATCAGGCCTGTTGGGTTGCAAATCTTTCAAGACGAGGAGAGCTTCATTCGCCTGGTCGAGAAAATGGCCTATCGGTAATGAGAAATGGGTTGTACATTTTTAAAACACATCAAACCGGCAATTAGTTTCAAATATCTTTTTTTATTTCGAGATTTTAAATTGCATTGATTTTTATGCGTGGACAATTTATTGGATTTTATATTGATATACAGTTATTTTTAAAATCAGTCTAAATGTGACTCGAAATTTTGGGATTAAAAACAGTTCAGACCGCATCGACATATGCAAAATTTCGTATAATTTTTTAATCGTGGCCACAATATGGGCTGTAATGCTAACAAAAAGAATATGGGCTCCAAAAACCTGTAAGATTTAGCAAATGGGCTGTAAATTATTTGAAATAATGGCAGATGGGTTGTATGCTGTTTTCCACAGATTTGAGGCTTTCCACAGATGGCATGTATATTGTTGGATGTCCATCCAACGGCCGTCGTGCTTCTTCAATCTCTGCTCTTCCTGCTCCAGCCGCTCAAACAAGCGTCGTCGGGACTGCCTGCTCCCTCCTCCCCGCGGTCGGCTATGCTGCTGCGCAGGCCTCACCGCTCCACCGTACTCCCATCGCTGCCTAGCCATCCCTCTACTCACCCACAGTCTCACACCTGCTGTTATTCTCCGCCGACGGCAGACGAACCAGTAAACCCTAGTACAGTCGTACTCCCCTCCGCGTGGGAAACAACTGCCGAGTCATCCCTGCCTCCGTGTCGTTCCCTTCCTAGGCCTCGCCGTCGTCCATCGCCCTAGTGCTCTCGGCGCGGCCTGGTCAACGTGGTCAACGACCGACATGCATCTGAAGTGGACTATACGTGGAGAGGCCGACAGCTGGGTCCATGGCCACATGCAAGGAAATGCTTCCTTATTACACGCAAAATAATGATTCCTCCACCTGACATCTGGGACCCACCGAAAGGGCCTCTGTATTTCGCGAAAAAAATGTTACCGCCACTGACAGCTCGGACCCACCAGCTATATCTTCGCACGCAAGGAAGTGCCTCCTTATTACGCACAAAAAAAATGAATACTCCCCCTGCTAGCTGGGACCTAGTATAGTGGGCCTACTAAGTATACGGGGACGAAGGGCTTTGTCAACTTAGTCAATATGCACGATTCTAGCTCGACTGCCGTACGATGTCCATCCAACGGCCGTAGTGCTTCTTGAACCTCTGGTCTTCTTGCTCCAGCCGCCCAAAGCAGCGCCGGTCGTGTCGCCTGCTCCTGCCTTCCGTGGCCGGCTGTGCTGCCACGGAGGCCTCACCGCCCCCATACTACTCCCACCGCTGGCCAGGCCATCGCTCCACTCCACTCACCCACACCCCCTGTTATTCTGCGGCGACGGCAGCGCAGTCGAACCAGTGAACCCTCGTACTCCTCTCGCGTGGGCATCCACTGCCGCGTCTTCCCCGGCTCCGCGTCGTCCCCTTCCTAGGCCTCGCCGTCGTCCACCGCCGTGGTGCTCTCGGCGCGGCATGGTCAATGTGGTCAACTACCGAATTCCATCGGAAGAATACTGTACGTGGAGAGGCTGACAGCTGGGTCCACGACAGCCGCAAGGAAGTGCCTCCTTATTACACGGAAAATAATTATTTCTCCACCTGACAGCAGGGACCCACCGGACGGGCCACCAGTATTTCGTGAAAAAAACATTTGCCCCTGACTGCTGGGACCCACCTAACGGGCCGCCGTATTTCACAAAAAAAACGTTCCCCCTGTTGTCAGCTTGGACCCACCGGAAGTGCCTCCTTATTACGCACAAAAAATGAATACCCCCTGCTAGCTGGGACCCACCTTGGTGGGAGGTTGACTTGTGCGCCTACTAAGTTGACGGGGACAGAGGGCTTTGTCAACTTAGTCAATATAAACGATTCTAGCTCCAGTGACCATACGATGTCCATCCAACGGCGGTAGTGCTTCTTCAACCTCTGGTCTTCTTGCTCCAGCCGCCCAAAGCAGCGCCGGTCGTGTCGCATGCTCCTGCCTCCCGTGGCCGGATGTGCTGCCGTGCAGGCCTCACCGCTCCCTACTATTCCCACCACTGGCTAGGCCCTGCGGCGACGGCAGCCTCACACCGCAGCCGAACCAGTGAACCCTCGTACTCCTCTTCGCGCGGGCTTCCACTATCGCGTCTTCCCCGGCTCCACGTCGGCCCCTTCCTAGGCCTCGCCGTCGTCCACCGCCCTGGTGCTCTCGGTGCGGCATGGTCAACGTGGTCAAGGAACGACTTCCATCGGACGTGGACTGTACGTGGAGAGGCTAACAGCTGGGTCCACGGCCGCAGCAAGGAAGTGCCTCCTTATTACGCGGAAAATAATTATTCCTCCACCTGACAGCGGGGACCCACCGGACGGGCCACCGTATTTCGCCAAAAAAACATTTCCCCCTGACTGCTGGGACCCACCAGCTACATCTTCGCACGCAAGGAAGTGCGTCCGGGCAAAAAAACGATTCGCCCCCCTGACTGTTGGGACCCACCAGCTACACCTTCGCACGCTAGGAAGTGCGTTCGGGCAAAAAAAACGATTCGCCCCCCTGACTGCTGGGACCCACCAGCTACATCTTCGCACGCAAGGAAGTGTGTCCGGGCAAAAAAAACCAAAAACGATTCGCCCCCTGACTGCTGGGACCCACCAGCTACATCTTCGCAGGCAAGGAAGTGCCTGACAATCGGGACCCACCTGGTCGAAGCGTACATAGCGTTGTCATTCTGGTCACGAACATGTACGTACATATATAGTGGTCGATGTAGAGGCGCGCACATGTCGTAGTAGAGGCACGTACGTGTCGTAGTAGAGGCGCGCACGTAGCATGTACACGTACGTACACCGGCCAGGGTGCAAGAAAGAAAATACGGCCACGTACGTACATACAGGCGGGGTCTCGAACGCCTACTCGTGCATACTGGGTCG
>NC_041389.1:370819143-370855740 GCF_002162155.2 Triticum dicoccoides | reverse complement strand
AACGAAGAAACAGCGTCATCGTCGTGTTCATGGGGAGGCAACGGAATGCGTCATGTTCATGGGGAGGCAACGGAATGCGCCGTGTTCATGGGGAGGCAACGGAACGCGTGGGAGCCAACCGGCTGGGTCGGAATGGAATGCGTGGTCGTGTTCATCGGGAGGGCTTGGGCGGAACAAGCGATGGAAACGAGGCCTAGAGTACTGCAGAATGGAGGAAACGGCCTTGTGTTCGACCGGCCACATTCGAAATGGGATCCTGTTCATCGGGAGGGGTCTGGCGTACCGCAAAACAAAGGAAACGGACCTCCTACGGTCGAAACGGGGGTCCTGTTGATCAGGAGGGGTGTGGCATACCGCAAAACGGAGGAAACGAACCTCCTACGGTCGAAACGGGGGTCCTATTGATCGGGAGGGTGTGGCTTACCGCAAAACAGACGAAACGGACCTCCTACGATCGAAACAGGGGTCCTGTTCATTGGGAGGGGTGTGGCGTACCACAAAACGGTACTCCACGGGATACTGTTCATCTCCACTGTCGACCTCCTCCAGCCTCCACGGGCTACCGTCGACCTCCTCCAGCCTCCACGGGCTCCTGTTCATCCAGCCTCCACCGCGCGCTACTCCACCGGCTACTGTTCAACCACCCCTCCACCGTCTACTATTCATCCAGCCCTCCACACCACGGGGTCCTGTTCAACCACCTCTCCACGGGCACCCCTCCACCGTCTACTGTTCATCTAGCCCTCCAGCACACCACGGGGTCCTGTTCATCCAGAGGCAAAGCCACCGCTCACTGTTCATCCACCCCCCCCCCAACGCTCACTGTTCATCCAATCGATCAGCTTCAGTTAGCAGCAGTAACGAAGGAATCGCTCGATCGGGTTCAGTTAACAGCCATCGATCGATCGCTCGGGTTCAGTAACGCGTAGCCTGCAGTGCAATCGCTCGGGTTCAGTTAGAGCCCAACGCCTCACTCGGGTTCAGTTAGAGCCAGCGCCTCGCACACACGCGCATACGTGTACGAGAGAAACGCGCATCGCTCGGCCGCCCGACCTCCCACCGTAACTGGCAACTCCCCAAAATTTTCCTCCCCCTCACTTCTACCACGGTTTTTTCCGTCATGGACGGCCCAAAGAATGTCATGCAACTGCGTCTCCGGCCCGCCCAGGACGAAAAGCCCATTTTCTGTCATGATTTTTTGTCATAGAAGTAGGAGCCCACCACATCTATGATGATACCGGGTTCTGTCACAATTATTGTCATAGAAGTGTCATATGTATGACCAAAAAAAATTCATTCGGCCCAAAATGTCGCGTTTGTGTCTTTTTTTTGTAGTGCCAACACCGTCCAGCGAGCCTACAATGGAATTACTCACTCCCGATGGTGAGCATCATGGAATTGGCGATGGAGGAAGGTTGGTGATGAAGATGGAGATGAATCCCCCTCTCCGGAGCCCCGAACGGACTCCAGATCAGCCCTCCCAATGAAGAACAGGAGGCGGCGGTGGCTCTGTATCGTAAAACGCGATGTATCCATCTCTCTGTTTTTTTCTCCCCGAATAGGGTTATATGGAGTTGGAGTTGAGGTCGGGGGGTCTCTAGGGGACCCACAAGCTAGGGGGCACGCCTAGGGGGTAGGGCGTGCCCCCACCCTTGTAGTCTCCTGGTGGGTACCCTCTGGGTGATTCTTTCGCTAGTATTTTTTATTAATTCCAAAAATATTCTCCGTAAATTTTCAAGTCAATCCGAGACTTTTATTTCTGCACAAAAATAACACCAAGGAAATTCTGTTTAAAACAACGTCAGTCCGTGTTAGTTCCATTCAAATAATGCAAATTAGAGTCCAAAACAAGGGCAAAAGAGTTTGGAAAAGTAGATACGATGGAGAGGTATCACTCGTCCACATAGTCTCTAACCGAATGGTTACCCTAGCATAGGTTGCAGAACTCACTCTTCTTCAGACTCATTGCTCCAGCTAAAACATGTGTGGTGCGAAATGCTTGCTGGAACTAATGCCATGTCACATTGGCCATGAGGAATCTGGTGGTGTAGTTCTCCCACCACGAAGTTGTTGGTCCATCAAGTTGATGTGCGGCAAAGTGCACCTTCTCAGCGTCAGTGCATCCATCAGTGGTCAGCTCTCTTCCGATCTTGCGGAGCCAGTCATCTGCGACAATTGGCTCAGTGCTGCTAGAGAGCACTAGCGGGTTCAACCTTATGAAACGGGCAAGTTTGTCAGGCTGCGATGGATTGTTGTTGTTGGTGTTGTTGTTGTTCTGGTTCTGGATGAGCATCTGCATGAGGGTGTTCTGGTTTTGAATCAACTGGTAAGTACCGGGTGTCGGTGCAATGAACATTCACGTTTGTTGACCAGACTTGTACACAGGCGTGCTAACCAACATACGAAGCAAGGACAAGCTAGGGAAGCAGCTCTTCATGAGATCAAGGAGCAGATCACCAAGACCAAGACAAGCAAGATAGCAGAGCATTACCTTGGGAGATCCTCCCTTGTCGGGCAGGAGAGCCTGGCTAGGTCGAGGCCGCCTCAAGGACAAGTCCAAGATTTCCCCACGGGCTTGTCGGGTCCGCCAAGGCACCAGCGCTCCACCACACAAGAGACACAAGTCACTTATCGGTGCGGTGTCGAGCTCCCAAGTGATTAAGTGGCTTCCATTGAGCACGTAGCAGCCCATTGGAAGATAGATTACCCTCATCTGACACCCGTCTAGAGGCGTGTCAAACAGATAAGCCGAAGATGATTAAGCGGCATGGCAGGCTTGCCGGGTTTCATCCTCAGCATGACACCTAGTAGTGCATTTAATGCACTTTGTCCTAACTATCAAAGTTAGGTATGATAGCACTATTAGCTATCTAATCACTAGGTAAAGACTGTTTTTCTCACTATGGCTACCCCTTGAGCTATAAAAGGTGGTCCAAGGAAAACTAGCAAAGAATTCGGACCCCTGCACACTTGTACGTGCGTAGCTGCTCACCCCAAGGTCACCTTGTTGGGCTTGAGCGCTGTGTGTTCATCATGTTCCTCCATCCAATCCACCAAAGCAGGAGTAGGGTTTTACGCCTCATGATGACCCAAACCTGGGTAAAAACTATCGGTGTTACCATCGTCGTGTTGTTTCATTGCATCCGCTCTTTGTGCAACGTGACCTCACCCTTGCCGAACCACAAAGGGGCTGGTGGCCCCATAGGTGATTGTTGGGGAATGTAGCGATAATTCAAAAATTTCCTACGTGTCACCAAGCTCAATCTAGGAGATGCTAGCAACAAGAGAGAGGGAGTGCATCTTCATACCTCTTGAAGATCGCCAAACGGAAGCCTTACAAGAACGCGGATGATGGAGTTGTACTCGCGGCAATTCAAATCACGGAAGATCCGATATAGCGCCGAACGGACGGTGCCTCTGCGTTTAACACACATGCAGCCCGGGGATGTCTCCTCCTTCTTGATCCAGCAAGGGGAGAGGAGAATTTGAGGGAGAGCTCCGGCAGCACGACGGCGTGGTGGTGGAGCTTGTGGATTTTCTATAGGGCTTCACCAAGCTCTACGGAGGAGGAGGAGGTGTTGGAGGAGGGAGGGGTTGCGCCAGGGAAGGGGTGATGCAGCCCTCCCACCCTCCCTCTATTTATAGGGTGAAGGGGAGAGGGGGCCGGCCCCTCTAGATCCCATCTAGAGGGGGGCGGTGGCCAGGAGGGGGAAACTTGCCCCCCCCCAAGCAAGGTGGAGGTGCCCCCTCCCCTAGGGTTTCCAAACCCTAGGCACCTTGGGCCCTTGGGGGGTTCTACCTCTTGAGCACTGCATTGGTTTTCCTTGAAGAGGAAAGGGTGATGCAGCAAAGTAGCATAAGTATTTCCCTCAGTTTTTGAGAACCAAGGTATCAATCCAGCAGGAGGCTCCTCAGAAGTCCCACGCACCTACACAAACAAATAAGAACCTCGCAACCAACACGATAAAGGGGTTGTCAATCTATTCACGACCACTTGCGAAAGTGAGATCTGATAGAGGTAATATGATAAGATAAATATTTTTGGTATTTTTATGATATAGATTGGAAAGTAAAAGATGCAAATAAAAGTAGATTGAAAACTTATATGATAAAAGATAGACCCGGGGTCCATAGGTTTCACTAGTGGCTTCTCTCAAGATAGCATAAGTATTACAATGGGTGAACAAATTGCTGTCGAGCAATTGATAGAAAAGCGCATAGTTATGAGATTATCTAGGCATGATCATGTATATAAGCATCACATCCGTGACAAGTAGATCGAAACGATTCTGCATCTAGTACTATTACTCCACACATCGACCGACTCATGCCTGCATCTAGAGTATTAAGTTCATGAAGAATAGAGTAACGCATTAAGAAAGATGACATGATGTAGAGGGATAAGCTCATGCAGTATGATATAAACCCCATCTTTTTATCCTCTATGGCAACAATACAATACGTGCCTTGCTACCCCTGCTGTCACTGGGAAAGGACACCGCAAGACTGAACCCAAAGCTAAGCACTTCTCCCATTGCAAGAAAGATCAATCTAGTAGGCCAAACCATACTGATAATTCGAAGAGACTTGCAAAGATAACTTAATCACACATAAAAGAATTCAGAGGAGATTCAAATATTTCTCATAGATAAACTTGATCATAAACCCACAATTCATCGGATCTCGACAAACACACCGCAAAAAGAGTTACATCGAATAGATCTCCAAGAAGATCGAGGAGAACTTGGTATTGAGATTCAAAGAGAGAGAACAAGACATCTAGCTAATAACTATGGACCCGAAGGTCTGTGGTAAACTACTCACAACTCATAGGAGAGGCCTTGGAGATGATGTAGAGGCCCTCCGTGGTTGATTCCCCCTCCGGCGGAGCGCCAGCGAAGGCTCCAAGATGGGATCTCGCGGATACAGAAGGTTGCGGCGGTGGAATTAGGTTTTCGTGGTGCTCCTTGATGGTTTCAGGGTACAGGAGTATATATAGGAGGAAGAAGTAGGTCGGTTGATGCTCAAGGGGCCCATGAGGGTGGGGGCACGCCCACCCCCAGGGGGCGCGCCAGGCACCCTCGTGGCCGCCTCGTTTGTTGCTTGACGTCCACTCCAAGTCCCATGGATTGCGTTTGTTCCAAAAAGATCACTCCCGAAGGTCTCATTCCGTTTGGACTCTGTTTGATATTCCTTTTCTTCGAAACACTGAAATAGGAAAAAAACAGCAATTCGGGTTGGGCCTCCGGTTAATAGGTTAGTCCCAAAAAATGATATAAAACTGTAAAGTAAAGCCCATAAACATCCAAAATAGGTAATATAATAGCATGGAACAATCAAAAATTATAGATACGTTGGAGACGTATCAAGCATCCCCAATCTTAATTCCTGCTCATCCTCGAGTAGGTAAATGATAAAAACAGAATTTTTGATGTGGAATGCTACCTAGCATAATTCTCAATGTAATTTTCTTTATTGTGGCATGAATGTTGTCACGCCCAATATGCGATACTATCCTCAAGAGACTCGAAGGTCCCACCAAGGATAGAACCGCATATTGAAACGCTTTGCAAGGTGGATATCATTACATCAACATTACATAATAGATGGGGATATATACATAAGGCATACAATGCCACATGAATACAACATCATCTTACATAAGAGCACCATCCGACTATGGATGAAACACAAACAGAAACTCAAACGACATCCACCCTGCTAGCCCAGGTTGCCGACCTGGAACCCATCCCGGATCAAAGAAGAAGCAGAAGAAGAACTCCAAACAAGCAAACATTGCTCTCGCGTCATGACCATCGCGTAACCTGTACCTGCAACTGTTGTTGTAGTAATCTGTGAGCCACAAGGACTCAACAATCCCATTACCATGGGTATCAAAACTAGCAAAGCTTAAAGGGAAAGGAAGGGGTAAAGTGGTGAGGCTGCAGCAGCGACTAAGCATATATGGTGGCTAACATACGCAAATAAGAGCGAGAAGAGAGCAAACGGAACGGTCGTGAAGCTAGCAATGATCAAGAAGTGATCCTGAACTCTACTTACGTCAATCATAACCCAAAACCATGTTCACTTCCTGGACTCCGCCGAAAAGAGATGATCACGGCTACACACGCGGCTGATGCATTTTAATTCGGATCTGGTGTCAAGTTATCTACAACCGGACATTAACAAATTCCCATCTGCCCATAACCGCAAGCACGGCTTTCGAAAGTTTAAACCCTGCAGGGGTGTCCCAACTTAGCCCATGATAAGCTCTCGCGATGAACGAAGGATATTCCTTGTCCCAGGAAGACCCGATCAGACTCGGAATCCCGGTTTACAAAACATTTCGACAATGGTAAAACAAGACCAGCAAGACCACCCGCTGTGCCGACAAATCCAGATAGGAGCTGCACATATCTCGTTCTTAGGGCACACCGGATAAGCTAAGCATACAGGTACCAACGTAATCCAAGTTGCCAAGGAATGGTCCCGCACGGTGCTCTAGTTTGGACCAACACTCGGACGAGCACTGGCCCAGGGGGTAAAATAAAGATGACCCTCGGGCTCCGGAAACCCAAGGGAAAAAGGGCTAGGTGAGGCAAATGGTAAAACCAAGGTTGGGCCTTGCTGGAGGAGTTTTATTCAAAGCGAACTGTCAGGGGGTCCCATAAGTCACCCAACCGCGTAAGGAACACAAAATCCAGGAACATAACACCGGTATGACGGAAACTAGGGCGGCAAGAGTGGAACAAAACACCAGGCATAAGGCCGAGTCTTCCACCGTTTACCAAGTATATAGATGCATTAATTAAATAAGAGATATTGTGATATCCCAACATAAATCATGTCCACCATGGAGCAATCTTCAACTTCACCTGCAACTAACAACGCTATAAGAGGGGCTGAGCAAAAGCGGTAACATAGCCAAGCAATGGTTTGCTAGGAAGGGTGTCAAAGGTTATAGGTTCATGGCAATTTGGGAGGCTTGAAGAACAGTTGATAGGTAGCGCAGCATAGCGATAGAACGAAGCAACTAGCATAGCAATGATAGTAGTGAGATCCAGGGTAGCGGTCATCTTGCCTGAAATCCCGCAAGGAAGAAGAACGAGTCCATGAAGAAGACAAACGGGAGCAGTCGAACGAATCCTCACAATCGCAACATTACCGGAACTAAGAAGCAATGCCGCAAAGAAACAAACAACATGGTAAATGCACAAGCATAAACATGGCATGATGCACAAACAAGTATGATGCATGTCCGGTTTAAAGAGGCATGGCATGGCAAAGTGCAACAAACAATACTACAAGTTAAGTGGAGCTCAATATGCAACGAGTTGCATATTGACAAAACACCACATGGACATATTTAGTTTTATCGCGTTTATGCTACCCAACAATATTAAATGTTATTAAACATGGCAAGGGGTGAAGCACAAGAAAACTACCTATCTAGGCAAGTTTAAATGAGGCCGGAACTATCAAACAACAATTCCGAAAAATCCCCATATGCAATATTCAAATTTAGTACTGTCCTGACCTAAACCATATTTTAAGGTTGTTAAACAGGAAAATAAAGTGGACCATGTTAAACTAGGCATTTTTCCACCCCATTTACATATAAAGTTTATTTAAAACCGAGCTACGGTTATTTAGTTATGAAATAAATCATTTTAGCATGGCATTTAAGCAAAATTAAATAAACAGTAAGTTAAACGTATTTAACATGGATGAAAGTGGCAAATTATTAATCTACACAAACTTCTAAGCATTTTACATGTTTGAAACATTTTAATAGGATGCACGGTTGAGGAGTTATTATATGCATGAACAACAAGGGGTTTTCTGCAATTCTGTAAATCCTGGGATAATTAGCAAATTCGCAGACAAGTAAAAAAACATCTACAGGCCGAAACTGGCTGGGCCAACAGGAGCAGGGGCGCTGGAGGAGCTCACCCTTGGGCCAGGGCCCAAGCTGATGGAGAGGCCGAGCGAGGCCGGATCTGGCTTGGGTTGGGCCTTGGAGGCTTGGCTGGAGGCGAACGAGGCCTCATGGTCCACGCGTGCGCGGTCAACCCAAGCGGTCGGCTTGCTTGCTCGAAGCAAAGAGGCAGGGGGCGGCGAGGAAGGCCTGCTGGCGATGCGGGACTTGGCGCAGGAGGGCTTGCCGCGATGGGACTTGGCCGAAGCACAGCGGGATCCGGGCAAGGGTGTCGGAGATGGTCGGATCCGGGCCAGTTTGGGTCGGGGAGGCGTCGACCCTCTGGTTTGAGGAGGAAGCGAGGCGCAGGTCTCGAACGACGACGGTGGCGATAGGAGCTCCGGCAGGCAAGGGCGCGACTTGGGGAGGCGCAGAGGGAGGTCCGGCGAAGCAGGGATGGCGGCGCGCGGACCTGAAGCAGCCCGGGCCGAGGACGACGAGCTCGGCAGTGCCCTGGTTGGTCCTCTACGAAGCAACGAGGGAGAGAGAGGTTAGAGACGAGCGAGGAGAGGGAAACAGGAGGAGGGGCATGGACGGGGACTGCCTGGGTGGAGCTCGACGGCGTCGGCTCGCCGGCCGGCGCGACGGGGCGGACGGGGTTGCCTTGATCCAGATCGGGGGATGCTGGCGACGGGATCTGCGGGAACCGCAGGGTTGCAGGATGCTCTCTGGGCCGTCGGATCTGAGATCTGGCGGTCCAGATTGAGTGGGGTTTGGCTGGTGGATATGACCAAGTGGAGGCAGGGGACTGGGTACGCGCGGATTGCGAGGAGAGAGCGGCGGTGGCTGCGGGATTGGAGGGAATTGGTCTGCCTAGGGTCTAGGGTTTGACTCGATTTGGAATGAGGTAGGTTATATAGGGAAAGGGGATGGTTTAGGGTAGATTTGGGCCCTCCGATTAAATCGGACGGTCGAGTATAAATAGGCTAGGGAGTCCAAATAAGAAAATGGAGATGTTTTATAGACGTTAGAGGATGATCTGGATCCAACGGTCATGACCAAGTGGTTCGGGTTCGGGGCAAGTTTTGGACGCGTGCAAGAGGGGAGTCGGGGGCTGTGCAGAGAGGGTGGGCATTTAGGCAAGAGGGGAAAACAAAGACAATGGGGTCTGATGAAAGGCCACGGGGACAAGGGGGGTTTTGTTGGTCTCGGAGAAAGAAAGAAGAGAGGGGTCAAATTGGTCTGAGAGAAGGTCAACAAGGACAAGCGGTCTGACAACAGGTCAACGAAGACAAAGAGAGAAGCAATAACTACGAACGGCTACGAGGTTTTATGAAAACATGAGGATGCAATGCGGATGATGCGATGATGAAATGCATGACATGAACAAGATGCAAAACAAAAGACAAAAACCCAACCACGAAGGAAAAAGCATATCGCATCTCCGGAAAAGGCAAGAGTTGGAGTTACGAATATGTTAAGTTGTATCTGGGGCGTTACAACAGTCCACCACTATGAGAGGATCTCGTCCCGAGATCTAGGATGGCACCAGAGGGAAAAGGAAGAGGAAGATAAGAGGTAAACTAAGTTGCTTCTTCGACCAATGAGTGAAACCATGAACCTTGAGAGGTTGAACAAATTGAATGAAAAAAACAACGAAGATGAACAAAGTTGAAAACACTCCGTTAAAAAGAGGAACAAGGGATACGATGAGTACCAAGAGGTTTAGTGATAAGATAGATATTGAAACCACTCCGGTTAAAACTAGATAGAGAAGGAAGAATTCGGGCAGCACTTCGGTTGAAAAGAGATGCAATACTTGATAAGATGAAAAGAACTTGAATGGAGGACACGACACGCCGGTTAAATGGATAAGCATGAAAAGTACATGACCTTCACAATTCTACATGATGAGTGAAAAGAGCAACATTACAATGCCTCCGGAAGAAAGAATAGAAGATAGATCATTGGAATAACAGAATTGAGAAGGAAAATGCCAACTTCTGCCACAAATGAGCTTGGAAAGCACCCTTTGAAGAACGTTATAACGGAGTTGTTGGAAAACCAACAACGAAAAGAATAAGCTTGTAGTGGGCTTATGGAAACATCTCAACACTTGAGGTGAAATTCTGCCACTAACGGAAAAAAATTGCTTGCTTGAGATCAACGAAGAGATGAAAAAACTCTTTCACCGAGAAGGATATGGAGAAAGCTTGGATCATTGATAAGCACCACAAATAGCAACATTCCTTAGGGAAGGCTTTAGGTGAAATATAACCCAAGATAACTCCAAGGAAGAAAGTGATGGGTTTAAAATACCTCATTCTTGACCACATGTGAATCACGAAACATGAATAGAAATTGTCAAGAATGATATAACACCACCTCAAAAGATAAGATAGAGTGAATTGCACTTCGGAATGCAAGATGAAGAATGGTTGAACTCCTCTGAAAAGAATCTCGATGAACACTTCGAGAAGGAATTAAATCCTTGATGAACCATCATGTAGAGCCTCCATGAAGAACTACGGTAATAAAAGGATGATAAAAGAAAGAGAACTTGAAAACACAAGGTGAACGATGATTTAGAAGGAGTTTCATGATGATATAACCGAGAGAAGTTGGAACTTTGGAAAGAAAAGATGAACACTAGAACCGAGAATTACTTCCTGATGAACAAACTCCGGAAGAAGGAATTAATCACTTGGATGAAACAAGAATAAGAATTATGTCATGCGTATCCTTCACCAATTTAAATTGATGACAAACATTGGATTTGGCATACTAATTCTTCTTTAGGGATTAAGGATAGAGATAGCGCAAAGTTGGGAAGGTCTTCAACGATCCACCGGTAGGATTGGAAAGAACGAATGAATTGATACGATAACAAGGGAAGAGGAAATCTTGAACGAACCACCGTAAGAATTGAAAATGAAAGTAGCAAAGGCACAATTCACGGGGAATAATTGGAAAACGAATGAAGATACTTGAGGGGATTTAGATACATGAGAACAAAGAAATCATGAACTGATTAGAGGGTATTTGAACGATGCACCGATAAGATTTGGAGAATGATAGCTACACGCTGAGAATGAAGAATTATGACATGATGGCCTTCGGAGGAAAGAAATGGAAACAACTCATGAAATGCTCCGGATGGTAAGAAAAATGAATATCTGACAAATGGAATAATTCGAGAGGATAACATCAAGCTAGAACCACGAATCATCGAGAGAAGGGCAAGATTTAGAGGAAAACTCTTCTTCTATCTTGAAATGACGATGAGGAAACAACACCAAAAATTGTAGAGACACACCAGAATGAAAATTAGAAAGGTTGAACCAACGACGAAAGAATTTGAAAGATCTTGGAGAAAGACATTTGACTGATGATAATTCATTCTTGCATCAAACTTTGAAATGAATTTGGGAATAGCTCCGGGAAAATTAGGAGAGTCAGGTAAGATCCTGGAAAAAGACCTGTGGGTCAGGGCCCACTCAAAAGATACACCTTCGAAAAATTACTTGAAAGGGAAATTGCACCGGTTGAATTAAATGACTTGAATGAGATAACAACCTCGAAATATCTTAAACGGATTGAGAATGGAAACACAAGTCTTGTGAAATATCTTCAGCACTCCAGGACAAATGAATAGGAAGAAGTGAATGATTAAGAGGTGCATCGACATGAGAAAGCATTAGAAACGAGGAAAGGAATATGATCAATACTGAAAGCTTGAATTGGATCCACCGGAGAAGAAACAACAATGAAGGATGACGAACTTGAAACTGTTGAGCATCTTCATGGGAAATCACCGGATAAGAACATTGAAAGAAAAGAATGAAGAGACTTCCCACAAATAAAAGGATACATGATTAAGAAATCTGAGTCCTTGAAGAAAAAGGGTGGGAGGGCGGGAAAACAAAGGCAACTTGGGATGGATGAAACCAACACCGGTGAGAAAACTTAGAGTTGATCTCGCGAATGTTGAAATGATCGGATCCACCTGAAGAGAAGCACACCGGTTGGAAATAATTGGCATGACAATCTCGATGATCAAAAGGATTAGTACTCCCATAGAAATATGAGAACACCGCTTGAAAGGTATGGAATCAACACTTGACTTCGAAGCAACTCGAATACCACAAATAAAACAAAACAAAGGATTTGGCTTGCAGAATAAGCCGGAACAAATACATATGATAGAGATTTACCCAATCCCATATCATGCATCTGTCGGAAAGATATTCTAGGAGCTACTTGAATTCCCACCTATAAACTCCCAAAACTTTCTGGTTATGCAATCAGGTGTTGGGGATACAGGGGAAGCAATAAATATCTCACCCAAACTAACAATACCTACATCCAAGCTGTATCCATCCGTCAACACATAACCAAGAAAACTCCGGAAATCGTGTACCTCAACCTTCGAAAAGCATCCGTTATACGAGTTATGGCAATACTCCCGAACTCCCGCCCCAGTACTGGGTGGCGTCGAGGTTATCTCACCAACAACTGCATAAAAGAGATTTTCGATGTCGGCAAAACTCAGGTATTCCAGAACTGCAACGATAAAATTGTGACGACAACAACTCGGAGCTCAACTCCCTTGGTCACTGCCACATAAAAGACAGGAGGCACCAAGAACAATGTTCTCGTCACAAAACCATCGGAACGATTCCAAGATACCCGCGTGATCCTAAAAAAATAAAAAAAATAGTGAAATTTGAGGAGAGGAAAGACAAAACATCTACGTCAGAAGACCTCACCAGAGCGATGAAGGGACTGAGGAGTAAAAAGAATCCTAATCTCCGATATATATAATCCTAAGACTCAAAATAGTTTTTTTTTCTAGACTCAACAACGGCCAACAATCAAGGGGGCTCCTATGATCGGTCGAGGCTCTGATACCAACTTGTCATGCCCAATATGCGATACTCTCCTAAAGAGACTCGAAGGTCCCACCAAGGATAGAACCGCATATTGAAACACTTTGCAAGGTGGATATCATTACATCAACATTAATAATAGATGGGGATATATACATAAGGCATACAATGCCACACGAATACAACATCATCTTACATAAGAGCACCATCCGACTACGGATGAAACACAAACAGAAACTCAAACGACATCCACCCTGCTAGCCCAGGCTGCCGACCTGGAACCTATCCCTGATCGAAGAAGAAGCAGAAGAAGAACTCCAAACAAGAAAACATCGCTCTCACGTCATGACCATCGTGTAACCTGTACCTGCAACTGTTGTTGTAGTAATCTGTGAGCCACAAGGACTCAGCAATCCCATTACCATGGGTATCAAGACTAGCAAAGCTTAAAGGGAAAGGAAGGGGTAAAGTGGTGAGGCTGCAGCAGCGACTAAGCATATATGGTGGCTAACATACGCAAATAAGAGCGAGAAGAGAGCAAACAGAACGGTCGTGAAGCTAGCAATGATCAAGAAGTGATCCTGAACTCCTACATACGTCAATCATAACCCAAAACCGTGTTCACTTCCCGGACTCTGCCGAAAAGAGACGATCATGGCTACACACGTGGTTGATGCATTTTAATTCGGATCTGGTGTCAAGTTATCTACAACCGGACATTAACAAATTCCCATCTGCCCATAACCGCGAGCACGGCTTTCGAAAGTTTAAACCCTGCAGGGGTGTCCCAACTTAGCCCATGATAAGCTCTCGCGATGAACGAAGGATATTCCTTGTCCTAGGAAGACCCGATCAGACTCGGAATCCCGGTTTACAAGACATTTCGACAATGGTAAAACAAGACCAGCAAGACCACCCATTGTGCCGACAAATCCAGATAGGAGCTGCACATATCTCGTTCTCAAGGCACACCGGATAAGCTAAGCGTACAGGTACCGACGTATTCCAAGTTGCCAAGGAATGGTCCTGCACGGTGCTCTAGTTTGGACCAACACTCGGAGGAGCACTGGCCCGGGGGGGTAAAATAAAGATGACCCTCGGGCTCCGGAAACCCAAGGGAAAAAGGGCTAGGTGAGGCAAATGGTAAAACCAAGGTTGGGCCTTGCTGGAGGAGTTTTATTCAAAGCGAACTGTCAGGGGGGTCCCATAAGTCACCCAACCGCGTAAGGAACACAAAATCCAGGAACATAACACCGGTATGACGGAAACTAGGGCGGCAAGAGTGGAACAAAACACCAGGCATAAGGCCGAGTCTTCCACCGTTTACCAAGTATATAGATGCATTAATTAAATAAGAGATATTGTGATATCCCAACATAAATCATGTCCACCATGGAGCAATCTTCAACTTCACCTGCAACTAACAACGCTATAAGAGGGGCTGAGCAAAAGCGGTAACATAGCCAAGCAATGGTTTGCTAGGAAGGGTGTCAAAGGTTATAGGTTCATGGCAATTTGGGAGGCTTGAAGAACAGTTGATAGGTAGCGCAGCATAGCGATAGAACGAAGCAACTAGCATAGCAATGATAGTAGTGAGATCCAGGGTAGCGGTCATCTTGCCTGAAATCCCGCAAGGAAGAAGAACGAGTCCATGAAGAAGACAAACGGGAGCAGTCGAACGAATCCTCACAATCGCAACATTACCGGAACTAAGAAGCAATGCCGCAAAGAAACAAACAACATGGTAAATGCACAAGCATAAACATGGCATGATGCACAAACAAGTATGATGCATGTCCGGTTTAAAGAGGCATGGCATGGCAAAGTGCAACAAACAATACTACAAGTTAAGTGGAGCTCAATATGCAACGAGTTGCATATTGACAAAACACCACATGGACATATTTAGTTTTATCGCGTTTATGCTGCCCAACAATATTAAATGTTATTAAACATGGCAAGGGGTGAAGCACAAGAAAACTACCTATCTAGGCAAGTTTAAATGAGGCCGGAACTATCAAACAACAATTCCGAAAAATCCCCATATGCAATATTCAAATTTAGTACTGTCCTGACCTAAACCATATTTTAAGGTTGTTAAACAGGAAAATAAAGTGGACCATGTTAAACTAGGCATTTTTCCACCCCATTTACATATAAAGTTTATTTAAAACCGAGCTACGGTTATTTAGTTATGAAATAAATCATTTTAGCATGGCATTTAAGCAAAATTAAATAAACAGTAAGTTAAACGTATTTAACATGGATGAAAGTGGCAAATTATTAATCTACACAAACTTCTAAGCATTTTACATGTTTGAAACATTTTAATAGGATGCACGGTTGAGGAGTTATTATATGCATGAACAACAAGGGGTTTTCTGCAATTCTGTAAATCCTGGGATAATTAGCAAATTCGCAGACAAGTAAAAAAACATCTACAGGCCGAAACTGGCTGGGCCAACAGGAGCAGGGGCGCTGGAGGAGCTCACCCTTGGGCCAGGGCCCAAGCTGACGGAGAGGCCGAGCGAGGCCGGATCTGGCTTGGGTTGGGCCTTGGAGGCTTGGCTGGAGGCGAACGAGGCCTCATGGTCCACGCGTGCGCGGTCAACGCAAGCGGTCGGCTTGCTTGCTCGAAGCAAAGAGGCAGGGGGCGGCGAGGAAGGCCTGCTGGCGATGCGGGACTTGGCGCAGGAGGGCTTGCCGCGATGGGACTTGGCCGAAGCACAGCGGGATCCGGGCAAGGGTGTCGGAGATGGCCGGATCCGGGCCAGTTTGGGTCGGGGAGGCGTCGACCCTCTGGTTTGAGGAGGAAGCGAGGCGCAGGTCTCGAACGACGACGGTGGCGACAGGAGCTCCGGCAGGCAAGGGCGCG
This sequence comes from Triticum dicoccoides, assembly GCF_002162155.2. Lineage (NCBI taxonomy): Eukaryota > Viridiplantae > Streptophyta > Magnoliopsida > Poales > Poaceae > Triticum > Triticum dicoccoides. The sequence continues at coordinate 370,840,058 of NC_041389.1, read as the reverse complement.
ACTTGGGGAGGCGCAGAGGGAGGTCCGGCGAAGCAGGGATGGCGGCGCGCGGACCTGAAGCAGCCCGGGCCGAGGACGACGAGCTCGGCAGCGCCCTGGTTGGTCCTCTGCGAAGCAACAAGGGAGAGAGAGGTTAGAGACGAGCGAGGAGAGGGAAACAGGAGGAGGGGCACGGACGGGGACTGCCTGGGTGGAGCTCGACGGCGTCGGCTCGCCGGCCGGCGCGACGGGGCGGACGGGGTTGCCTTGATCCAGATTGGGGGATGCTGGCGACGGGATCTGCGGGAACCGCGGGGTTGCGGGATGCTCTCTGGGCCGTCGGATCTGAGATCTGGCGGTCCAGATTGAGTGGGGTTTGGCTGGTGGATATGACCAAGTGGAGGCAGGGGACTGGGTACGCGCGGATTGCGAGGAGAGAGCGGCGGTGGCTGCGGGATTGGAGGGAATTGGTCTGCCTAGGGTCTAGGGTTTGACCCGATTTGGAATGAGGTAGGTTATATAGGGAAAGGGGATGGTTTAGGGTAGATTTGGGCCCTCCGATTAAATCAGACGGTCGAGTATAAATAGGCTAGGGAGTCCAAATAAGAAAACGGAGATGTTTTATAGACGTTAGGGGCTGATCTGGATCCAACGGTCATGACCGAGCGGTTCGGGTTCGGGGCAAGTTTCGGACGCGTGGAAGAGGGGAGTCGGGGGCTTTGCAGAGAGGGTGGGCATTTAGGCAAGAGGAGAAAACAAAGACAATGGGGTCTGATGAAAGGCCACGGGGACAAGGGGGGTTTTGTTGGTCCCGGAGAAAGAAAGAAGAGAGGGGTCCAATTGGTCTGAGAGAAGGTCAACAAGGACAAGCGGTCTAACAACAGGTCAACAAAGACAAAGAGAGAAGCAATAACTACGAACGGCTACGAGGTTTTATGAAAACATGAGGATGCAATGCGGATGATGCGATGATGAAATACATGACATGAACAAGATGCAAAACAAAAGACAAAAACCCAACCACGAAGGAAAAAGCATATCGCATCTCCGGAAAAGGCAAGAGTTGGAGTTACGAATATGGAAAGTTGTATCTGGGGCGTTACAAATGTTCAGATCCAAATGATTCAAAATAAAAGTTCATATTGACATATGAAATAGTAATAGTTCAAGCATACTAATAAAGTAATCATGTCTTCTCAAAATAGCATGGCTAAAGAAAGTTTATCCCTACAAAATCATATAGTTTGGTCATGCTCCATTTTCTTCACACAAGAATGCTCTCATCTTCCACACACCCAATAACAAGCCAAGCAATTTTTTCATACTTTAGCAATCTCAAACTTTTTCAACTTTAACGCAATACATGAGCATGAGCCATGGATATAGCACTGTGGGTGGAATAGAATATGATGATGGAGATTGTGTGGAGAAGACAAAAAAGAAGAAAGTCTCATGTTAATGAGGCTAATCAACGGGCTATGGAGATTCCCATCAATTGATGTCAACATGAGGAGTAGGGATTGCCATGCAACGGATGCACTAGAGCTATAAATGTATGAAGTCTCAACAAAAGAAACTAGTGGGTGTGCATCCAAGTTGCTTGCTCACGAAGACCTAGGGCATTTTGAGGAAGCCCATCGTTGGAATATACAAGCCAAGTTCTATAATGAAAAATTCCCACTAGTATTTGAAAGTGACAACAAATGAGACTCCCTATATGAAGAACATGGTGATACTTTGAAGCACAACTGTGGAAAAAGATAGTAGCAATTGTCCCCCCTCTTTTTGGGCCTTTCTCTTTTTTTGGCCTTTCTTTTTTTCTTTTTTTATTTGGCCTTCCCTTTTTTTATTTGGCCTTTTTTAAGGGACAATGCTCTAATAATGATGATCATCACACTTCTATTTATTTACAACTCATGAGTTACAACTCAAAACTAGAACAAGACATGGCTCTATATGAATGCCTCCGGCGGAATGAATCAAGAGTGACATGTATGAAAAATTATGAAGGTGGCTTTGCCACAATACGATGTCAACTACATGATCATGCAAGGCAATATGACAATGATGATGCGTGTCATGATGAACGGAACGGTGGAAAGTTGCATGGCAATATATCTCGGAATGGCTATGGAAATGTCGTAATAGGTAGGTATGGTGGCTGTTTTGAGGAAGATATAAGGAGGTTTATGTGTGATAGAGCGTATTGTATCATGGGGTTTGGATGCACCAGCGAAGTTTGCACCAACTCTCAAGGTGAGAAAGGGCAATGCATGGTACCGAAGAGGCTAGCAATGATGGAAAGGTAAGAGTGTGTATAATCCATGGACTCAACATTAGTCATAAAGAACTCATATACTTATTGCAAAAATCTACAAGTCATCAAAAACCAGGCACTACGCGCATGCTCCTAGGGGGATAGATTGATAGGAAAAGACCATCACTCATCCCCGACCGCCACTCATAAGGATGACAATCTAAGAACACCTCATATTTCAAATATGTTACACAACGGTTACCATACGTGCATGCTACGGGACTTTCCAACTTCAACACAAGCAATCTTTAAATTCATAATTACCCAACTAGCATGACTCTAATATCACCACCTCCATATCTCAAAACAATTATCAAGTATCAAATTGATCATAGCATCCAATTCATTTCCCATGATAGTTTTTATTATACCCAACTTGGATGCCCATCATTCTAGGACCAAATTTTATAACCATAGAAAATACCATGCTGTTCTAAAGGACTCCCAAAATATTATAAGTGAAGCATGAGAGGTTGAGAATTTCTAGAAAATTAAACCACCGCCGTGCTCTAAAAGGTATAAGTGAAGCACAAGAGCAAAACTATCTAGCTCAAAATATATAAGTGAAGCACATAGAGTATTCTAATAAATTCCAAATCAAGTGGGTTTCTCCCAAAAGGTGTGTACAGCAAGGATGATTGTGGTAATCTAAAAGCAAAGACTAATATCATACCAGATGCTCCAAGCAAAACACATATCATGTGGTGAATAAAAATATAGCTCCAAGTAAAGTTACCGATAGATGAAGACGAAAGAGGGGATGCCTTCTGGGGCATCCCCAAGCTCAGGCTTTTGGTTATCCTTGAATATCTTGGGGTGCCATGGGCATCTCCAAGCTTAGGCTCTTGCCACTCCTTATTCCATAGTCCATCAAATCTTTACCCAAAACTTGAAAACCTCACAACACAAAACTAAATAGGAAATCTCATAAGCTCCGTTAGTGCAAGAAAGAAAAACCACCACATAAGGTACTGTAATGAACTCATTATTTATTTATATTGGTGTTAAACCTACTGTATTCCAACTTCTCTATGGTTCATACCCCTCGATACTAGCCATAGATGCATCAAAATAAGCAAACAACACACGAAAAACAGAATCTGTCAAAAACAGAATAGTCTGTAGCAATCTGTAACTTTAGAATACTTCTGGAACTCTAAAAATCCTACCAAAATAGGAAGTCCTGGTAAATTGGCCTATTGATCTATATCAAAAATAATAAATGCAAAAGCATGTTTATGTGATTTACTAGAACTATTTTTGTGCGCACAAATGTTCCTATTTTTCAGCAGAATCAAATTAACTATCACCGTAGGTTATCCTATAGGTTCTACTTGGCAAAAACACTAATTAAAACATGAAAACACATCTATACAGAAGCTAGATGAAATATTTATTACTAAACAGAAGCAAAAAGTAAGAAACAAAAATAAAATCGGGTTGCCTCCCAACTAGCGCTATCGTTTAACGCCCCTAGCTAGGCATAAAAGCGAGGAAAGATTTAAGTAGTGCCATCTTCGGCATTCAATTAATAAGTAGCTCACATAAGGTAATTTAACTTTCTTTCTTGGAATGTGTTCCATGCCTTTCCTTAATGGAAATTGGAATCTAATATTCCCTTCCTTCATATTGATAATTGCACCAATCGTTCTAAGGAAAGGTCTACCAAGAATAATAGGACATGAAAGATTGCAATCTATATCAAGAACGATAAAATCTACGGGCACATAATTCCTATTTGCAACAATAAGAACATTGTTGATCCTTCCCATAGGTTTCTTAATGGTGTAATCCGCAAGGTGCAAATTTAAAGAGCAGTCATCAAAATCATGGAAACCTAGAATATCACATAAAGATTTCGGAATCGTGGAAACACTAGCACCCAAATCACACAAAGCATAGCACTCATGATCTTTAATTTTAATCTTTATAGTAGGTTCCCACTCATTGTAAAGTTTTCTAGGTATCGAAACTTCCAAATTAAGTTCTTCTTCATAAGATTGCATCAAGGCATCAACAATATGTTTGGTAAAAGCTTTATTTTGACTATAAGCATGAGGAGAATTCAACACAGATTGCAACAAGGAAATACAATCTATTAAATAACAATTATCATAATTAAATTCCTTGAAATCCAAGATTGTGGGTTCAATGCTATTTAAAGTCTTGACCTCTCCAATCCCACTTTTACCAAATTTAGCATCAAGATCTAAAAACTCTGAATCATTGGGACGCCTTTTAACTAAAGTTGACTCATCTCCAGTCCCATCATTATTAAGATTCATATTGCAAAACAAGGATTTAATAGGGGACACTTTAATAACTTTAAGATCTTCATCATTATTTTCATGGAAACTAGAAGAACACGCTTTTACAAAGCAAACTTTCTTAGCACGCATCCTAGCGGTCTTTCTTTGCACTCATCAATGGAAATTCTCGTGGCTTTGAGAGACTCATTGATATCATGCTTAGGTGGAATAGATCTAAGTTTCAAAGAATCAACATCAAGCGAAAGTCTATCAACGTTCCTAGCCAATTCATCAACTTTAAGCAATTTTTCTTCAAGCAAGGCATTAAAATTCTTTTGAGAGATCATAAATTCTTTAACGCCATTCTCAAAATCAGAGGGCATATTATTAAAATTTTCATAAGAGTTGTTGTAGGAATTACCATAATTATTAGAGTATTTACTAGGGAACGGTCTAGGATTAAAGTTTCCTCTATAAGCATTGTTACCAAAATTATTCCTACCAACAAAATTCACATCCAAAGATTCATTATTATTTTCAATCAAGGTAGAAAAAGGAATATCATTGGGATCAATAGGAGCACTCTTAGTAGCAAACAATTTCATAAGTTCATCCATCTTTCCACTCAAAACATTAATTTCTTCTATAGCATGCACTTTTTCACTAGTAGATCTTTCAGTGTGCCATTGAGAATAACTAGCCATAATGTTACCAAGGAGTTTAGTAGCTTCTCCTAAGGTGATTTCCATAAAAGTGCCTCCCGCGACCGAATCAAAAGATTTCTAGAAGCAAAATTCAATTCAGCATAAAAAATTTGTATGATCATCCATAAGTTCAAACCATGAGTAGGGCAATTGCGAATCATTAATTTCATTCTTTCCCAAGATTGGGCAACATGCTCATGACCAAGTTGTTTAAAATTCATAATATTGTTCCTAAGAGAGATGATCTTAGCGGGAGGAAAATACTTAGAGATAAAAGCATCTTTGCACTATTCCATGAAACAATACTATTCTTAGGCAAAGACGAAAACCAAGTTTTAGCACGATCTCTAAGTGAAAACGGAAATAACTTCAATTTAACAATATCATTATCCGTATCTTCTTTTGCATATCACACAAATCAACAAAGTTGTTTAGATGAGTAGCAGCATCTTCACTAGGAAGGCCGGAGAATTGATCTTTCATAACAAGATTCAACAAAGCAGCATTTATTTCACAAGATTTAACATCATTAAGAGGAGCAATCAGAGTGCTAAGGAAATCATTATTATTGGTATTGGAAAAGTCACACAATTTGGTATTATCTTGCACCATCGTGACAAGCAATCCAACACACAAGCAAGCAAAAAGGCAAGAGAAAGAGAGAGAAGATTGGGAAAGAGAGGGCGAATAAAACGGCAATGGTGAAGTGGGGGAGAGGAAAACGAGAGGCAAATGGTAAATAATGTAATGCGAGGGAGATGAGTTTGTGATGGGTACTCGGTATGTCTTGACTTGAGCGAAGAGCTCCCCAACAACGGCGCCAGAAATCCTTCTTGCTACCTCTTGAGCACTGCGTTGGTTTTCCTTGAAGAGGAAAGGGTGATGCATCAAAGTAGCGTAAGTATTTCCCTCAGTTTTTGAGAACCAACGTATCAATCCAGTAGGAGACTCCTCAGAAGTCCCACGCACCTACACAAACAAACAAGAACCTCGCAACCAACACGATAAAGGGGTTGTCAATCCCTTCACAACCACTTGTGAAAGTGAGATCTGATAGAGATAATATGATAAGATAAATATTTTTGGTATTTTTATGATATAGGTTGGAAAGTAAAAGATGCAAATAAAAGTAGATTGAAAACTTATATGATAAAAGATAGACCTGGGGGCATAGGTTTCACTAGTGGCTTCTCTCAAGATAGCATAAGTATTACGGTCGATGAACAAATTACTGTCAAGCAATTGATAGAAAAGTGCATAGTTATGAGACTATCTAGGCATGATCATGTATATAGGCATCACGTTCGTGACAAGTAGATCAAAACGATTCTGCATCTACTACTATTACTCCACACATCGACCGACTCTTGCCTGCATCTAGAGTATTAAGTTCATGAAGAACAGAGTAACGCATTAAGAAAGATGACATGATGTAGAGGGATAAACTCATGCAATATGAAATAAACCCCAATTTATCCTCAATGGCAACAATACAATATGTGCCTTGCTGCCCCTGCTATCACTGGGAAAGGACACCGCAAGATTGAACCCAAAGCTAAGCACTTCTCCCATTGCAAGAAAGATCAATCTAGTAGGCCAAACCAAACTGATAATTCGAAGAGACTTGCAAAGATAACCAATCATACATAAAAGAATTCAGAGGAGATTCAAATATTCCTCATAGATAAACTTGATCATAAACCCACAATTCATCGGATCTCGACAAACACACCGCAAAAAGAGTTACATCGAATAGATCTCCAAGAAGATCGAGTAGAACTTTGTATTGAGAATCAAAGAGAGAGAAGAAGACATCTAGCTAATAACTATGGACCTGAGGGTCTGTGGTAAACTACTCACACTTCATCGGAGAGGCTATGGTGTTGATGTAGCAGCCCTCCGTGATTGATTCCCCCTCCGGCGGAGCGCCGGAAAAGGCCCCAAGATGGGATCTCACGAGTACAGAAGGTTGCGGCGGTGGAAATAGGGTTTCGTGGAGCTCCTGGATGTTTTCAGGGTATGTGAATATATATAGGTGAAGATAGTCGGTCAGGGGAGCCACGAGGGGCCCACGAGGGTGGGGGGCGTGCCCACCCCTCTAGGGCACGCGTCCCTGCCTTGTGGCTTCCTTGATTGCTTCTTGATGTCCACTCCAAGTCTCCTGGATTGCGTTTGTTCCAAAAATAACTCTTGATGGCAACAATACAATATGTGCCTTGCTGCCCCTTCTATCACTGGGAAAGGACACCGCAAGATTGAACTCAAAGCTAAACACTTCTCCCATTGCAAGAAAGATCAATCTAGTAGGCCAAACAAAACTGATAATTCGAAGAGACTTGCAAAGATAACTTAATCACACATAAAAGAATTCAGAGGAGATTCAAATATTTCTCATAGATAAACTTGATCATAAACCCACAATTCATTGGATCTCGACAAACACACCGCAAAAAGAGTTACATCGAATAGATCTCCAAGAAGATCGAGGAGAGCTTGGTATTGAGATTCAAAGAGAGAGAAGAATCCATCTAGCTAATAACTATGGACCCGAAGGTCTGTGGTGTAGAGGCCCTCCGTGGTCGATTCCCCCTCCGGCGGAGCGCCGGCGAAGGCTCCAAGATGGGATCTCGCGGATACAGAAGGTTGCGGCGGTGGAATTAGGTTTTTGTAGTGCTCCTCGATGGTTTCAGGGTACGGGAGTATATATAGGAGGAAGAAGTAGGTCGGTTGACGCTCGAGGGGCCCATGAGGGTGGGGGCATGCCCACCCCTAGTGGATGCGCCAGGCACCCTCGTGGCCGCCTTGTTTGTTGCTTGACGTCCACTCCAAGTCCCGTGGATTGCATTTGTTCCAAAAAGACCACTCCCGAAGGTTTCATTTCGTTTGATATTCGTTTTCTTCGAAACACTGAAATAGGCAAAAAAACAGCAATTCGGGCTAGGCCTCCGGTTAATAGGTTAGTCCCAAAAAATGATATAGAAGTGTAAAGTAAAGCCCATAAACATCCAAAACGGGTAATATAATAGCATGGAACAATCAAAAATTATAGATACATTGGAGACGTATCAGGGGGCGCACCATCCCACTAGGGGGCTGGTTCCCTCCCATGTTCAGCCCATTAAGTCCCCCGGGGCAGGTGGCCCCACCCGGTGGACCTCCGGACACCTTTCGGTGGTCCTAGTACAATACCGATAACCCCTGAAACCATTCCGGCGACTGAAACTAGACTTCCCATATATAAATCTTCACCTCCGGACCATTCCGGAACTCCTCGTGACGTCCAGGATCTCATCCGAGACTCCGAACAACCTTCGGTAACAACATACAATTTCCCATAACAACTCTAGCGTCATCGAACCTTAAGTGTGTAGACCCTACGGGTTCGGGAACTATGCAGACATGACCGAGACGTTCTCCGGCCAATAACCAACAGCGGGATCTGGATACCCATGTTGGCTCCCACATGTTCCACGATGATCTCATCGGATGAACCACGATGTCAGGGATTCAATCAATCCCGTATACAATTGCCTTTGTCCACCGGTATGTTACTTGCCCAAGATTCGATCATCGGTATCCCAATACCTCGTTCAATCTCGTTACCGGCAAGTCTCTTTACTTGTTTTGTAACGCATGATCCTGTGGCTAACTCATTAGTCACATTGAGCTCATTATGATGATGCACTACCGAGTGGGCCCAGAGATACCTCTTCGTCATACGGAGTGACAAATCCTAGTCTCGATTCGTGCTAGCCCAACAGACACTTTCGGAGATACCCGTAGTGCACCTTTATAGCCACCCAGTTATGTTGTGACATTTGGTACACCCAAAGCATTCCTACGGTATCCGGGAGTTGCACAATTTCATGGTCTAAGGAAATGCTACTAGACATTAGAAAAGGTCTTATCAAACGAACTACACGATCTTGTGCTATGCTTAGGATTGGGTCTTGTCCATCACATCATTCTCCTAATGATGTGATCCCGTTATCAATGACATCCAATGTCCATGGTCAGGAAACCATAACCATCTATTGATCAACGAGCTAGTCAACTAGAGGCTCACTAGGGACATGTTGTGGTCTATGTATTCACACATGTACTATGGTTTCCAGCTAATACAATTATAGCATGAACAATAGACAATTATCATGAACAAGAAAATATAATAATAAACATTTTATTATTGCCTCTAGGGCATATTTCCAACAGACTCCCACTTGCACTAGAGTCAATAATCTAGTTCACATCACTATATGATTGTAATGAATCCAACACCCACAGGGTTTGATCACTCGCTTGTGAGAGAGGTTATTAGTCAATGGGTCTGAACCTTTCTCTATGTGTGCTTTACCAATCTCCATGTCATCTTGTAGATGCAGCTAGCACGCGCTATTTGGAACTATCCCAAATAACTGCTCTACTATATGAATCCGGTTTACTACTCAGAATCATCCGGATTAGTGTCAAAGTTTGCATCGACGTAACCCTTTACAACGAACTCTTTTAACACCTCCATAATTGAGAAAATTCCTTAATCCACTAGTTACTAAGGATAACTTTGAACGTTGTCCAGTGATCCATTCCTGGATCACTCTTGTACCCCTTGACTGACTCATGGCAAGGCATACTTCAGGTGTGGTACACAGCACAACATACTGTAGAGCCTACGCCCAAAGCATAGGGGACGACCTTCGTCCTTTCTCTCTCTTCAGCCGTGGTCAAGTCTTGAGTCTTACTCAATACTCACACCTTATAACACAGCCAAGAACTCCTTCTTTGCTGATCTATTTTGAACTCCTTCAAAATCTTGTCACAGTATGTATTCATTTGAAAGTACTATTAAGAATTTTTGATCTATCCTTATAGATCTTGATGCTCAATGTTCAAGTAGCTTAATCCAGGTTTTTTCATTGAAAAACACCTTTCAAACAACCCTATATGCTTTCCAGATTTTCTAAATCATTTCCGATCAACAACATGTCAACAACATATACTCATCAGAAATTATGTAGTGCTCCCAGTCACTTCTTTGGAAATACAAGTTTCTCATAAACTTTGTATAAACCCAAAATCTTTGATCATCTCATCAAAGCGTATATTCCAACTCCGAGATGCTTACTCCAGTCCTTAGAAGGATTGCTGGAGCTTTGCATACTTGTTAGCATCTTTTAGGATTGACAAAACCTTCTGACTGTATCACATACAACCTTTCCACAAGAAAATTGTCGAGGACACAATGTTTTGACATCCTATCTGCAAGATTTCATAAATAATGTAGTAACTGCTAATATAATTCCAATAGACTCTTAGCATCGCTACGAGTGAGAAAATCTCATCGTAGTCAACTCCTTGAACTTGTCAGGAAACATCTTAGAGACAAGTCGAGATTTCTTAATGGTGACACTTACCATCATTGTCCGTCTTCCTTTCAAAATCCATCTGTACCCAACAGCCTTGTGACCATCAAGCAGTTCTTCCAAAGTCTACACTTTGGTTTTTAGACATGGATCCTCTCTCGGAGTTTATGGCCTCGAGCCATTTGTCGGAATCCGGGCCCACCATCGCTTCTCCATAGCTCGTTGGTTCATTGTTGTCTAGCAACATGACCTCCAAGACAGGATTACCGTACCACTCTGAAGTAGTACGCATCCTTGTCGTCCTACGAGGATTGGTAGTGACTTGATCTGAAGTTTCATGATCACTATCATCAGCTTCCGCTTCAATTGGTGTAGGCACTACAGAAACGACTTCCTGTTCCCAGCTACACACTGGTTGAAGTGATGGTTCAATAACCTAATCAAGTCTCCACCATCCTCCCACTCATTCTTTCGAGAGAAACTATTCCTCGAGAAAGGACCCGTTTCTAGAAACAATCACTTTTGCTTCCGGATCTGAATTAGGAGGTATACCCAACTGTTTTGGGTGTCCTATGAAGATGCATTTATCCGCTTTGGGTTCGAGCTTATCAGGCTAAAACTTTTTTCACATAAGCGTCGCAGCCCCAAACTTTTAAGAAACGACAGCTTAGGTTTCTCTAAACCATAGTTCATATGCTATCATCTCAACGAAATTACGTGGTGCCCTATTTAAAGTGAATGCGGTTGTCTCTAATGCCTAACCCATAAGCGATAGTGGTAATTTGATAAGAGACATCATGGTCTGCACCACATCCAATAGGGTGCAGCTATGATGTTCGGACACACCATCACACTATGGTGTTCTAGGCAGTATTAGTTGTGAAACAATTTCCACAATGTCTTAATTGTGTACCAAACACGTAACTCAGATATTCATCTCTATGATCATATCATAGACATTTTATCCTCTTGTCACGACGATCTTCAACTTCACTCTGAAATTACTTGAACCTTTCAATAATTCAGACTTGTGTTTCATCAAGTAAATATACTCAGAATCTACTCAAATCATCTGTGAAGTAAGAGCATAACGATATTCACTGCGTGCCTCGGCACTCATTGGATTGCACACATCAAATGTATTACTTCCAACAAGTTGCTCTCTTGTTTCATCTCACTCAAAATGAGGCCTTTTAGTCATCTTGCCCATGTGGTATGATTTGCATGTCTCAAGTGATTCAAAATCAAGTGAGTCCAGACGATCCATCTGCATGGAGTTTCTTCATGTGTATATACCAATAGACATGGTTCGCATGTCTCAAACTTTTCAAAAAACGAGTGAGTCCAAAGATCCATCAACATGGAGCTTCTTCATGCATTTTATACCAATATGACTCAAATGGCAGTGCCACAAGTATGTGGTACTATCATTACTATCTTATATCTTTTGGCATGAGCATGTGTATCACTACGATCGAGATTCAATAAACCATTCATTTTAGGTGCAAGACCATTGAAGGTATTATTCAAATAAACAGAGTAACCATTATTCTCCTTAAATGAATAATCGTATTGCGATAAACATAATCCAATCATGTCTATGCTCAACGCAAACACCAAATAATAATTATTTAGGTTTAACACCAATCCCGATGGTAGAAGGAGCATGTGATGTTTGATCACATCAACCTTGGAAACACTTCCAACACATATCGTCATCTCACCTTTAGCTAGTCTGCGTTTATTCCGTAGCTTTTTATTTCAAGTTACTAACACTTAGCAACCGAACCGGTATCTAATACCCTGGTGCTACTAGGAGTACTAGTAAAGTACACATTAATATAATGTATATCCAATATACTTCTGTCGACCTTGCCAGCCTTCTCATCTACCAAGTATCTAGGGTAGTTCTGCTTCAGTGACCGTTCCCCTCATTACAGAATCACTTAGTCTCGGGTTTGGGTTCATTCTTGGTTTCTTCACTAGAGCAGCAACTGATTTGTCGTTTCGTGAAGTATCCCTTCTTGCCCTTGCCCTTCTTGAAACTAGTGGTTTTACTAACCATCAACAATTGATGCTCCTACTTGATTTCTACTTTCATGGTGTCAAACATCGCGGACAGCTCAAGGATCATCATATATATCCCTGATATGCTATAGTTCATGATGAAGCTCTAGTAGCTTGGTGGTAGTGACTTTGGAGAACCATCACTATCTCATCTGGAATATTAACTCCCACTCGATTCAAGTGATTGTGGTACTCAGACAATCTAAGCACATGCTCAACGATTGAGCGTTTCTCCCTTATTTTGCTGGCTAAGAAACTTTCGGGGGGTCTCATACCTCTGAACATGGGCACAAGCCTGAAATCCCAATTTTAGTCCTCAACATCTCATATGTTCTCTGACGTTTCAAAAAACGTCTTCGGCGCCTCAATTCTAAACCGTTTAGCATTACGCACTGAACTATCACGTAGTCATCAAAACGTGTTTGTAAGATGTTCGCAACATCCACACACGACGCTCGAGGTTCAGCACACCGAGCGGTGCATTAAGGACATAATCCTTCTGCACAGCAATGAGGACAACCCTCAGTATACGGACCCAGTCTGCACAATTGCTACTCTCAACTTTCAACTAAAATTTTCTCTAGGAACATATCTAAAACAGTAGAACTAAAGCGCAAGCTACGACATAATTTGCAAAGACCTTTTGACTATGTTCATGATAATTAAGTTCATATAATCAATTATTTAGTGAACTCCCACTTAGATAGACATCCCTCTAGTCATCTAAGTGATACATGATCTGAGTCAACTAGGTCGTGTCCAATCATCACGTGAGACGGACTAGTCATCATCAGTGAACATCTCCATGTTCATCGTATCTACTGTACGACTCATGTTTGACCTTTCGGTCTCTTGTGTTCCGAGGCCTTGTCTGTACATGCTAGGCTTGTCAAGTCAACCTAAGTGTTTCACGTGTGTAAATCTGGCTTACACCCGTTCTATGCAAACATTAGAATCTATCACACCCGATCATCACGTGGTGCTTCGTAACAGCGAACTTTCGCAATAGTGCATAGTTAGGGGGAACACTTTCTTGAAATTTTAGTGACGTATCATCTTATTTATGCTACCGTCATTCTAAGCAAATAAGATGTAAACATGACAAACATCACATGCAAATCATAAAGTGACATGATATGGCCAATATCATCTTGTGCCTTTGACCTTCATCTTCGAGGCGTGACATGATCACCTTCGTCACCGCCATGACACTATGATCTCCATCATCATGATCTCATCATCATGTCTTCATGAAGTTGTCTCGCCAACTATTACTTCTACTACTATGGCTAACGGTTAGCAATAAAGTAAAGTAATTACATGGCGTTTTCATTGACACGCAGGTCATACAATAAATTAAGACAACTCCTATGGCTCCTGTCGGTTGTCATACTCATCGACATGCAAGTCGTGATTCCTATTACAAGAACATGATCAATCTCATAAATCACATATATCATTCATCACATCCTTTTGGCCATATCACATCACATAGCATACACTGCAAAAACAAGTTAGACGTCCTCTAATTGTTGTTGCATGTTTTGCGTGGCTGCTATGGGTTTCTAGCAAGAACGTTTCTTACCTACGCAAAAGCCACAACAGTGATATGCCAATTGCTATTTACCCTTCATAAGGACCCGCTAGCCACCTTATGCAACAAGTGCATGTCAGTCGGTGGAACCTGTCTCACGTAAGCGTACGTGTAAGGTCGGTCCGGGCTGCTTCATCCCACAATGTCGCCGAACCAAGATAGGACTATTAGCGGTAAGCAAATTGAACAAACCATCGCCCACAACTACTTGTGTTCTACTCATGCATAGAATCTACACATAGACCTAGCTCATGATGACATTGTTGGGGAACGTAGCGATAATTCAAAATTTTCCTACGTGTCACCAAGATCAATCTAGGAGATGCTAGCAACGAGAGAGAGGGGGTCCATCTTCATACCTCTTGAAGATCGTGAAACGGAAGCGTTACAAGAATGTGGATGATGGAGTCATACTCGCGGCGATTCAAATCGCGGAAGATCCGATCTAGCGCCGAACGGACGGCGCCTCCGCGTTCAACACACGTACAGCCCGGCGACGTCTCCTCCTTCTTGATCCAGCAAGTGGAGAAGATAAGTTGAAGGAGAGCTCCGGCAGCACGGGCGTGGTGGTGGAGCTTGTGGGTTTTCTGCAGGGCTTCGCCAAGCTCTACGGAGGAGGAGGAGGAGGTGTTGGAGGAGGGAGGGGCTGCGCCGGGAAAGGGGAGTTGCAGCCCTCCCACCCTCCCTCTATTTATAGGGTGAAGGGGAGAGGGGGTCGGCCCCTCTAGATCCCATCTAGAGGGGAGGGCGGCCAGGAGGGGGAAACTTGCCCCCCAAGCAAGGTGGAGGCGCCCCCTCCCCTAGGGTTTCCAAACCCTAGGCGCCTTAGGCCCTTGCAGGGTGCACCAGCACTAGGGGGCTGGTTCCCTCCCATATTCAGCCCATTAAGTCCCCCAGGACAGGTGGCCCCACCCGGTGGTCCCGATACAATACCGATAACCCCCGAAACCATTCCGGCGACTGAAACTGGACTTCCCATATATAAATCTTCACCTCTGGACCATTCTGAACCTCCTCGTGACGTCCAGGATCGCATCCGGGGCTCCTAACAACCTTCGGTAACCACATACAATTTCCCATAACAACTCTAGCATCACCGAACCTTAAGTGTGTAGACCCTACGGGTTTGGGAACCATGCAGACATGACCGAGACGTTCTTCGGCCAATAACCAACAGTGGGATCTGGAAACCCATGTTGGCTCCCACATGTTCCACGATGATCTCATCGGAGGAACCACGATGTCGGGAATTCAATCAATCCCGTATACAATTCCCTTTGTCCACCGGTATGTTACTTGCCCGAGATTCGATCGTCAGTATCCCAATACCTTGTTCAATCTCGTTACCTGCAAGTCTCTTTACTCGTTCCATAACGCATGATTCTGTGGCTAACTCATTAGTCACATTGAGCTCATTATGATGATGCATTACCGAGTGGGCCTAGAGATACCTCTCCGTCATGCGGAGTGACAAATCCCAGTCTCGATTCGTGCCAACCGCACAGGTACTTTCGGAGATACCTGTAGTGCACCTTTATTGCCACCAAGTTACATTGTAACATTTGGTACACCCAAAGCATTCCTACGGTATCCGGGAGTTGCACAATTGATAATCCCCAAGTGTAGGGAATCATCGTAGCAATTTCCAAAGGTGGAAGTGATAAGCATGGAGTGTCGAACCCACAAGGAGCTAAAGGCAAGATCAATATTCTCTCAAGTCCTATCTGGCACTAATACGACTCTACGTACACCAAAAGTTTTCTTCCAACTAGAAACCAAAAATAAAACTACGTTGTGGGTATGAAGAGGATAACTTTGTATGATATCGAATAGCTAAAATATAAAAGTAGGTGATGTTATCATAAATTTAGAATATATTACTAAATATTATAAATAGTGAGTGTGGAATAATGATGGGTTGGTGAGCGGAATTATCCTAGGCAATTGTTAACAAGGCCGGTAATAACTATTGCAATTTCATATGAGGGAGAGGCATAAGCTAACATACTTTCTCTTCTTGGATCATATGCACTTATGATTGGAACTCTAGCAAGCATCCGCAACTACTAAAGATCATTACAGTAAAACCCAACCATACCATTAACATATCAAGTCCCCTTTATTCCCATACGCCGTGACCCACTTATCCGTGTTTATACTTCTATCACTCAAGCAACATAGACAATAAGTAAACCATTGACATATTGCAACACCCTGCAGTGGTAATCCCTCATGCTTGCGCGCCACGGAGGGCTCAATAGGACAGCACCAAAATAAATCATACAACTCATACCAATCTAGATCATCAATCAACCCAAAGGCAAAGGATATCTACTCAAAACATCATAAGATGGCAACACATCATTGGATCATAATATGTGGCATAAAGCACCATGTTCAAGTAGGGATTACAGCGGGGTACGGGAGAGTGGACCGCGTAAAAGAGATGAGGATGGTGATGATGATGGTGATGTTGATGTAGACGATCACCGCGGCGATGATTCCCCTCCCGATGGCACTCCGGCGCCACCGAGAGAGAGGAGGAGAAGTTCTCCCCCTTGTACTTCCTCCTCCATGGCCTCCCCCTGGATGGGGAGAGGTTCCCCCTCTGGTCCTTGGCCTTCATGGCGATGATGGCCCCTCCGAGATCCTTCCCCGTGGCCTCCGGTGATGATGGCCCCCTCCGGCAGGGTGCTAGAGAGGTCCTAGAATGATTTCTCGTGGCTACAGAGGCTTGCGGCGGTGGAACTTTTGATCTAGGTTATTTTTTGGAGGTTTGGGTATTTGTAGAAGAGGTTGGCATCGAGGACAAGTCAAGGGGCCCCACGGGGAGTCCACGAGGCACAGGGGCGCGCCCCAGGGGGGTTGGCGTGCCCCCCACCCTCGTGGAGCCCATGGGACTCCCCTTCGATACAGTTTTGTTCCAGTATTTTTTATATTTTCCCAAAAAAATCTCCGCTGATTTTCAGCGAATTCCGAGAACTTTTATTTCTGCACAAAAACCACACCACGGTAGTTTTGCTGAAAACAACGTCGGTCCGGGTTAGTTCTAATCAAATCATATAAAACTATTGTAAACATGGCATGAATACTTCATAAATTATAGATAGTTCGAGACGTATCAGCATCCCCAAGCTTATTTCTTGCTCGTCCTCAAGTAGGTAAATGATAATAGAAATATTTTTTGAAGTGTGAATGCTAGCAAGCGTTTAAGTTTGAACAATGATAGTTTCAATCACTTTTTCTAGCATCATTATATATCATTACAGTATCTCAACTCATAAAACTTTTCATGATCAAGTAACAAGCTATTCACAAGTTAAAGTATAGATCATAAACTTTCTTGAAAACTAACAAACCATGCTCTTAGTCATCAAACAATTGCAATTCATCTTATTTTTGGGAAGGGGCTATGTAAGAGCTTTGGTTCAACAAACTCCACATGCTCAACTATCATTTAATATTTCACAATTGCTAACACTCATGTGATATTTATGGTTTCAAGGTTTCAATCGGACATAGAGAAAGATAGGGGCTTATAGTTTCGCCTCCCAACCTTTTACCTCAAGGGTAATGTCAACAATAATAATTTATGAAAACCTACATCCAAGTGGATATATATATCCGGATCGCTCCAACACAAAGTGCTTGCCAAAGGAAAAAGTGTAAAAAGGAAAGGTGATGATCACCATGACTCTTGTATAAGGGTAGAAGATAAAAGTAAAAGATAGGACCTTCGCAGAGGGAAGCATAGGTTGTCATGCCCTTTTATGGTTGGATGCACAAAATCTTAATGCAAAAGAATGTCACTTTATATTGTCGCTTGTGATAAAGACCTTTATTATGCAGTCTGTCGCTTTTATTTCTTCCCTATCACAAGTTCGTATAAAGCTTATTTTCTTTGCACTAATAGATCATACATATTTAAGAAGCAATTTTTGTTGCATGCACGGTGACAACTTACTTGAAGGATCTTACTCAATCCATAGGTAGGTATGGTGGACTCTCATGGCAAAACTGGTTTAAGGGATGTTTGGAAGCACAAGTAGTATCTCTACTTGATGCAAAGAATTTGGCTAGCATGAGAGGGAAAGGCAAGCTCAACATGTTGGATAATCCAGGACAATATAACATTTAGGATATAGGAAAACATACCCCACTAAGTTGTTTTCCTTGTCCAACATCAACCTTTTAGCATGTCATATTTTAATGAGTGCTCACAATTACAAAAGATGTCCAAGATAGTATATTTATATGTGAAATCTCTCTTCCTTTAATATTCTTTCATGAATTGTTCAAGTGACCAATGTTGTGTTTGCTGACTTTCAATAAGTTTACAACCTATACTTATTATGTGTGAAGTCATTACTCCCCATGTTATAAGCATATTAAACATATACAAAATAGATTTATGATATTCAATTGATTCAACCATTTACTCATAGGATATACGTGAAGCACGTGAGTAAATGGTAAACTACTCCAAAAAGATATAAGTGAAGAACACTGAGTAGTCAAATAATTAACTAGCCATGGGAGGATTCTATTTCATTCAAGATTTCACGTCCAATGATTTTATTCAAACAGCAAGTAAAATGAAAATACGCTCCAAGCAAAACACATATCATGTGACGAATAAAAATATAGCTCCGGGAAAGGTATACCAATGGTTTTGAAGACGAAAGAGGGGATGCCTTCCGGGGCATCCCCAAGCTTAGGCGCTTGAGTCTTATTTGAATATTACCTTGGGGTGCCTTGGGCATAACAAAGCTTAGAGTCTTTCCACTCCTTATTCTCCTCATATCGATATCTCACTCAAAACTTGAAAACTTCAATCACACAAAACTTAACGGAACTTCGTGAGATGGGTTAGTATGATAAAGAGTAAATCATTCACTTTGGTAATGTCAAAGACAAGATTCATAATTGTTCTCACACAATGCCTACTGTACCATATCATTTCTACAATTTATATTGAGCAATATAAGCCACACAAACTAGAAAACAAGCAAACTATGCATTAAAAACAGAATCTGCAAGAAACAGAACAGTCTGTAATGATCTGAACAACAACCATACTTCTGCTACTCCAAAAATTGTGAAATAAATTGATGGACGTGAGGAATTTGTCTATTAATCTTATGAAAAAATAATCAACTCAAAATCACTCTTCTGTAAAATATGACAGCTAACCTCGTGAGCGCAGAGTTTCTGTTTTTAATAGCAAGATCACATTAACTTTCACCCAAGTCTTCCCAAAGGTCTTACTTGGCACTTTATTGAAACAAAAGCTATAAAACATGATTAATACAGTAGCTTAATGATGTGGACACACAAAAACATTAAAGGTAAATATTGGGTTATCTCCCAACAAGCGCTTTTCTTTAATGCCTTTTAGCTAGGCATGATGATTTCAATGATGCTCACATAAAAGATAAGAATTGAAACATAAAGAGAGCATCATGAAGAATATGACTAGCAAATTTAAAACTAACCCACTTCCTATGCCTATGGATTTTGTGATCACACAATTTAAGGGAACAAGAATCAACAAGCATAGGAAGGCAAAACAAGTATAACTTCGAAACTTTAAGCACATAGAGAGGAAACTTGATATTATTGCAACTCCTACAAGCATATATTCCTCCCTCATAATAATTTTCAGTAGCATCATGAATGAGTTTAACAATACAACCATCACATAAAGCATTCTTTTCATGATCTACAAGCATAGATATTTTACTACTCTCCACATAAGCAAAAAATCTTCTCATTTGGAGTAGTGGGAGCAAACTCAACAAAATAACTGTCATGTGTGGCATAATCCAATTGAAAATTAAAATCATGATGACAAGTTTCAGGGTTAACATTATTATTTATAGCATACATGTAATCACATTAATCATCATAGATAGCAACTTTCTTCTCATAATCAATTGGAACCTCTTCCAAAATAGTGGAATCATTACTAACTAAAGTTGACACTCTTCCACATCCACTTTCATAAATATCACACTAAGATTCAACACCCTCCAAAATAGTGGGATAACTAATTCCTAAAGTTGACACTCTTCCAAACCCACTTTAGATTATAGTATTATTCATACTCCAAAAGATATAAGTGAAGATCATGTAGCATTCTACAATTAATATAGACTAACCAATTTCCAAGCTCAAAATATGTATAAGTGAAGCACACGAAGCATTCTGTAAAACCATACTCAAAAGACATAAGTGAAGCACATGAAGCATTATATAACTCAAAGAAGGTATATCTCATACTATCATGGTTCCTAAAGAAAAAGAAAAACACAAGGGACACAAATCATGTGAACAAAACAAAAACCGAGGTATACCGATAATTGTTGAAGAAGAAAGATGGGATGCCAAGCGGGGCATCCCCAAGCTTAGATGCTTGAGTATCCTTGAAGTATTTACTTGGGGTGCCTTGGGCATCCCCAATCTTGAACTCTTGCATCTCTTTATTCTTCTCACATTGGTAACTCCTCGTTCTTCGAACACTTCATCCACACAAAACTTAACAAAAAATTTGTGTGATCCGTTAGTATAATAAAGCAAATCACTACCTTTAGGTACTGGTGCAAACTCATTTGAATTTAATATTAGCACTTTATCTACTGTATT
>NC_041389.1:370790595-370818742 GCF_002162155.2 Triticum dicoccoides | reverse complement strand
ATAGGACAGTCTGTAGTAATATGGAAATTTAGTAAACTTATGTTACTCCAAAAATTCTAAATAAAATATGAAAAATTAACAAATTTGTACAGAAGTAATGTGAAAAAAGTTTCAGATCCATTTAACTTTCCAGTAAAACATGTAAATGTTGGGGAACGTAGCAGAAATTCAAAAAAATTCCTACGTATCACCAAGATCTATCTATGGAGAGACCAGCAACGAGTAGAAAGAGAGAGGAGAGTGCATCTACATACCCTTGTAGATCGCTAAGCGGAAGCGTTCAAGTGAACGGGGTTGATGGAGTCGTACTCGTCGTGATTCAGATCACCGATGATCCTAGTGCCGAACGGACGGCACCTCCGCGTTCAACACACGTACAGCCCGGTGACGTCTCCCACGCCTTGATCCAGCAAGGAGAGAGGGAGAGGTTGAGGAAGACTCCATCCAGCAGCAGCACAACGGCGTGGTGGTGATGGAGGAGCGTGGCAATCCTGCAGGGCTTCGCCAAGCACCTACGGGAGAGGAGGAGGTGTCGCGGGAGGGAGGGAGGCGCCAAGGGCTCAGGTCTGGATGCCCTCCCTCCCCTCCACTATATATAGGGGCAGGGGAGAAGGGGGAGGCGCAGCCTTGCCCCCTACTCCAAGAAAGGGGTGCGGCTAAGGAGGGGGGAGGAGTCCATCCTCCCCAAGGCACCTCGGAGGTGCCTTCCCCCTTTAGGACTCTCCCCTTTTTCCTTTATCTTGGCGCATGGGCCTCTAGGGGCTGGTGCCCTTGGCCCATGTAGGCCAAGGCGCACCCCCTACAGCCCATGTGGCCCCCCGGGGCAGGTGGCCCCACCCGGTGGGCCCCCGGGACCCTTCAGGTGGTCCCGGTACAATACCGATGACCCCGAAACTTGTCCCGATGGCCGAAACAGGACTTCCTATATATAAATCTTTACCTCCGGACCATTCCGGAACTCCTCGTGACGTCCGGGATCTCATCGGGACTCCGAACAACATTCGGTAACCACATACAAGCTTCCTTTATAACCCTAGCGTCATCGAACCTTAAGTGTGTAGACCCTACGGGTTCGGGAGACATGCAGACATGACCGAGACGTTCTCCGGTCAATAACCAACAGCGGGATCTGGATACCCATGTTGGCTCCCACATGTTCCACGATGATCTCATCGGATGAACCACGATGTCAAGGACTCAATCGATCCCGTATACAATTCCCTTTGTCTAGCGGTATTTTACTTGCCCGAGATTCGATCGTCGGTATACCGATACCTTGTTCAATCTCGTTACCGGCAAGTCACTTTACTCGTTCCGTAACACATCATCCCGTGATCAACTCCTTGGTCACATTGCGCATATGATGATGTCCTACCGAGTGGGCCCAGAGATACCTCTCCGTTTACACGGAGTGACAAATCCCAGTCTCGATCCGCATAAAACAATAGATACTTCCGGAGATACCTGTAGTGCACCTTTATAGTCACCCAGTTACGTTGTGAAGTTTGATACACCCAAAGCATTCCTACGGTATCCAGGAGTTACACGATCTCATGGTCTAAGGAAGAGATACTTGACATTGGCAAAGCTCTAGCAAACGAACTACACGATCTTTGTGCTATGCTTAGGATTGGGTCTTGTCCATCACATCATTCTCCTAATGATGTGATCCCGTTATCAACGACATCCAATGTCCATAGCCAGGAAACCATGACTATCTGTTGATCACAACGAGCTAGTCAACTAGAGGCTCACTAGGGACATATTGTGGTCTATGTATTCACACGTGTATTACGATTTCCGGATAATACAGTTATAGCATGAATAAAAGACAATTATCATGAACAAGGAAATATAATAATAATACTTTTATTATTGCCTCTAGGGCATATTTCCAACAGTCTCCCACTTGCACTAGAGTCAATAATCTAGTTCACATCGCCATGTGATTAACACTCACAGGTCACATCGCCATGTGACTAATACCCAAGAGTTTACTAGAGTCAGTAGTCTAGTTCACATCACTATGTGATTAACACTCAATGAGTTTTATGTTTGATCATGTTGCTTGTGAGAGAGGTTTTAGTCAACGGGTCCGAACCTTTCAGATCCGTGTGCGCTTTACAAATCTCTATGTCATCTCCTAGATGCAGCTACCACGCTCTATTTGGAGCTATTCCAAACAACTGTTCTACTTGGAGCTATCCTAAATTATTGCTCCATTATACGTATCCGGTATCTCTACTCAGAGCTATCCGGATAGGTGTCAAGCTTGCATCGTCGTAACCTTTACGACGAACTCTTTTACCACCTCCATAATCGAGAAAATTCCTTAGTCCACTAGTTACTAAGGATAACTTTGACCGCTGTCTGTGATCCATTCTTGGATCACTCTTGTACCCCTTGACTAACTCATGGCAAGGCACACTTCAGGTGCGGTACACAGCATAGCATACTGTAGAGCCTATGTCTTAAGCATAGGAGACGACATTCGTCCTTTCTCTTTATTCTGCCATGGTCGAGCTTTAAGTCTTAACTTCGTACCTTACAACTCAGGCAAGAACTCCTTCTTTGACTGGTCCATCTTGAACACCTTCAAGATCATGTCAAGGTATGTGCTCATTTGAAAGTATTATTAAGCATTTTGATCTATCCTTATAGATCTTGATGCTCAATGTTCAAGTAGCTTAATTCAGGTTTTCTATTGAAAAACACCTTTCAAATAACCCTATATGCTTTCTAGAAATTCTACGTCATTTCTGATCAACAATATGTCAACAACATATACTCATCAGAAATTCTATAGTGCTCCCACTCACTTCTTTGGAAATACAAGTTTCTTATAAACTTTGTATAAATCCAAAATCTTTGATCATCTCATCAAAGCGTACATTCCAACTTCGAGATGCTTACTCCAGTCCTTAAAAGGATCGCTGGAGCTAGCATACCTTTTAGCATCCTCAGGATTGACAAAACTTTTCTGATTGTATTGCATACAACCTTTCCTTACGAAAACTAGTAAGGAAACTTGTCTTGACATCCATCTGCCAGATTTCATAAATGCAGCTAATGCTAACATGATTCTGACGGACTTAAGCATCGCTACGGATGAGAAAATCTCATCGTAGTCAACTCCTTGAACTTGTGAAAAAACTCTTCGCCACAAGTCGAGCCTCATAGACGGTGACATTACCATCCACGTCCGTCTTCTTCTTAAAGATCCATTTATCTTAATGGCTTGCCGATCATCGGGCAAGTCCGCCAAAGTCCATGGATCCGTTCTCGGATTTTATGGCCTCGAGCCATTTATCGGAATCCGGGCCCACCATCGCTTCTCCATAGCTCGTAGGTTCATTGTTGTCTAGCAACATGACTTCCAAGACAGGATCACCTTACCACTCTGAAGTAGTGCGTGTCCTTGTCGTCCTACGAGGTTCGATAGTGACTTGATCCGAAGCTTCATGATCACTATCATAAGCTTCCACTTCAATTGGTGTAGGTGCCACAGGAACAACTCCCTGTGCCCTATCACACACTAGTTGAAGAGACGGTTCAATAACCTCATCAAGTCTCCACCATCCTCCCACTCAATTCTTTCGAGAGAAACTTTTCCTCGCGAAAGGACCCGATTCTAGAAACAATCCATATTGCTTTCGGATCTGAATTAGGAGGTATACCCAACTGTTTTGGGTTTCCTATGAAGATGCATTTTATCCGCTTTGGGTTCGAGCTTATCAACCTGAAACTTTTTCATATAAGCGTCGCAGCCCCAAACCTTTAAGAAACGACAACTTAGGTTTCTCTAAACCATAATTCATACGGTGTCATCTCATCGGAATTACGTGGTGCCCTATTTAAAGTGAATGTGGTTGTCTCTAATGCCTAACCCATGAACGATAGTGGTAATTCGATAAGAGACATCATGGTACGCACCATATCCAATAGGGTGCAACTATGATGTTCGGACACACCATCACATTATGGTGTTCCAGGCGGTATTTATTGTGAAACATTTTCCACAATGTCTTAATTGTGTGCCAAAACTCGTAACTCAGATATTCATCTCTATGATCATATCATAGACATTTTATCCTCTTGTCACAATGATCTGCTACTTTACTCTGAAATTACTTGAACCATTCAATAATTCAGACTTGTGTTTCATCAAGTAAATATTCTCAACATCTACTCGAATCATCTGTGAAGTAAGAACATAACGATATTCACTGCATGTCTCAGCATTTATTGGACTGCACACATCAAAATGTGTTACTTCCAACAAGTTGCTATCTTGTTCCATCTTATTGAAACCGAGGCATTTCAGTCATCTTGCCTATGTGGTATGATTTGCATATCTCAAGTGATTCAAAATCAAGTGAGTTCAAACGGTCCATTTGCATGGAGTTTCTTCATGCATATATACCAATAGACATGGTTCGCATGTCCCAAACTTTTCAAAATGAGTGAGTCCAAAGATCCATCAACATGGAGCTTCTTCATGCGTTTCATACCATTATGACTTACATGGCAGTGCCACAAGGAAGTGGTACTATCATTACTATCTCATATCTTTTGGCATGAAAATGTGTATCCCTACGATCAAAATTCAATAAACCATTCCTATAGGTGCAAGAGCACTTATTCAGGTTTAATACTAATCTTGATGGTAGAGGGAGCGTGCGATGTTAGATCACATCAAACTTGGAAACACTTCCAACACATATCGTCAGCTCACCTTTAGCCAGTCTCCGTTTTATTCCGTAGCTTTTATTTCGAGTTACTAACACTTAGCAACCGAACCGGTATCTAATACCCTGGTGCTACTAGGAGTACTAGTAAAGTACACATTAACATAATGTATATCCAATATACTTTTATCGACCTCGCCAGCCTTCTCATCTACCAAGTATCTAGGGTAATCCTGTTCCAGTGGTTGTTCCCCTTATTACAGAAGCACTTAGTCTCGGGTTTGGGTTCAACCTCGGGTTTCTTCATTGGTGCAGCAGCTGATTTGCCGTTTCATGAAGTATCCCTTCTTTCCCTTGCCCTTCTTGAAACTAGTGGTTTTATCAACCATCAACAATTGATGCTCCTTCTTGATTTCTACTTTCGCGATGTCAAACAACGCGAATACCTCAAGGATCATCATCTCTATCCTTGATATGTTATAGTTCATCACGAAGCTCTAGCAGCTTGGTGGCAATGACTTTGGGGAAACATCACTATCTCATCTGGAAGATCAACTTCCACTCGATTCAAGTGATTGTTGTACTCAGACAATCTGAGCACAAGTTCAACGATTGAGCTTTTCTCCCTTAGGTTGCAGGCTAAGAAAATCGTCGGAGGTCTTATACCTCTTGACATGGGCACGAGCCTGAAATCCCAATTTCAGCTCTCGAAACATCTCATATGTTCCGCGACGTTTCGAAAACGTCTTTGGTGCCTCTACTTAAACCATTTAACTGAACTATCACGTAGTTATCAAAACGTGTATGTCCGATGTTCGCAACATCGACAAACGACGTTGGGGTTCAGCACACTGAGCGGTGCATTAAGGACATAAGCTTTCTACTGATCGCATAATCGCTACTATCAACTTTCAACTATAATTTTCTCTAGGAACATATCTAAACAGTAGAACTATAGCGCGAGCTACGACATAATTTGCAAAGGGTCTTTTGACTATGTTCAGGATAATTAAGTTCATCTTATGAACTCCCACTCAGATAGACATCCCTCTGGTCATCTAAGTGATCACATGATCCGAGTCAACTAGGCTGTGTCCGATCATCACGTGAGACGGACTAGTTAACGTCGGTGAACATCTTCATGTTGATCGTATCTACTATACGACTCATGCTCGACCTTTCAGTCTCCGTGTTCCGAGGCCATGTCTGCACATGCTAGGCTCGTCAAGTTAACCCTAAGTGTTTTCGCTGTGTAAAACTGTCTTACACCCGTTGTATGTGAACGTAAGAATCCATCACACCCGATCATCACGTGGTGCTTAGAAGCGACGAACTGTAGCAACGGTGCACAGTTAGGGGAGAACACTTCTTGAAATTTTGTAAGGGATCATCTTATTTACTACCGTCGTCCTAAGTAAACAAGATGCATAAACATGATAAACATCACATGCAATCAAATAGTGACATGATATGGCCAATATCATTTTGCTCCTTTTGATCTTCATCTTCGGGGCTCCATGATCATCATCGTCACCGGCACGACACCATGATCTCCATCATCGTGTCTTCATGAAGTTGTCACGCCAACGACTACTTCTACTTCTATGACTAACGCGTTTAGCAATAAAGTAAAGTAGTTTACATGGCGTTCTTCAATGACACGCAGGTCATACAATAAATAAAGACAACTCCTATGGCTCCTGCCGGTTGTCATACTCATCGACATGCAAGTCGTGAATCCTATTACAAGAACATGATCAATCTCATACATCACATGTCATTCATCACATTCTTCTTGGCCATATCACATCACATAGCATACCCTGCAAAAACAAGTTAGACGTCCTCTAATTGTTGTTGCATGTTTTACGTGGCTGCTATGGGTTTCTAGCAAGAACGTTTCTTACCTACGCAAGACCACAACGTGATATGCCAATTGCTATTTACCCTTCATAAGGACCCTTTTCATCGAATCCGTTCCGACTAAAGTGGGAGAGACTGGCACCCGCTAGCCACCTTATGCACCAAGTGCATGTCAATCGGTGGAACCTGTCTCACGTAAGAGTACGTGTAAGGTCGGTCCGGGCCGCTTCATCCCACAATACCGTCAAAACAAGATTGGACTAGTAACGGTAAGCATATTGAACAACATCAACGCCCACAACTACTTTGTGTTCTACTCGTGCAAAGAATCTACGCAATAGACCTAGCTCATGATGCCACTGTTGGGGAACGTGGCAGAAATTCAAAAATTTTCCTACGTATCACCAAGATCTATCTATGGAGAGACCAGCAACGAGTAGAAAGAGAGAGGAGAGTGCATCTACATACCCTTGTAGATCGCTAAGCGGAAGCGTTCAAGTGAACGGGGTTGATGGAGTCGTACTCGTCGTGATTCAGATCACCGATGATCCTAGTGCCGAACGGACGGCACCTCCGCGTTCAACACACGTACAGCCCGGTGAAGTCTCCCACGCCTTGATCCAGCAAGGAGAGAGGGAGAGGTTGAGGAAGACTCCATCCAGCAGCAGCACAACGGCGTGGTGGTGATGGAGGAGCGTGGCAATCCTGCAGGGCTTCGCCAAGCACCTACGGGAGAGGAGGAGGTGTCACGGGAGGGAGGGAGGCGCCAAGGGCTCAGGTCTGGATGCCCTCCCTCCCCTCCACTATATATAGGGGCAGGGGAGAAGGGGGAGGCGCAGCCTTGCCCCCTACTCCAAGAAAGGGGTGCGGCTAAGGAGGGGGGAGGAGTCCATCCTCCCCAAGGCACCTCGGAGGTGCCTTCCCCCTTTAGGACTCTCCCCTTTTTCCTTTATCTTGGCGCATGGGCCTCTAGGGGCTGGTGCCCTTGGCCCATGTAGGCCAAGGCGCACCCCCTACAGCCCATGTGGCCCCCCGGGGCAGGTGGCCCCACCCGGTGGGCCCCCGGGACCCTTCCGGTGGTCCCGGTACAATACCGATGACCCCG
The DNA here is from genome assembly GCF_002162155.2 of Triticum dicoccoides. Classification (NCBI taxonomy): domain Eukaryota; kingdom Viridiplantae; phylum Streptophyta; class Magnoliopsida; order Poales; family Poaceae; genus Triticum; species Triticum dicoccoides. Next base: position 370,811,086 of record NC_041389.1, on the reverse strand, counting down.
AAACTTGTCCCGATGGCCGAAACAGGACTTCCTATATATAAATCTTTACCTCCGGACCATTCCGGAACTCCTTGTGACGTCCGGGATCTCATCCGGGACTCCGAACAACATTCGGTAACCACATACAAGCTTCCTTTATAACCCTAGCGTCATCGAACCTTAAGTGTGTAGACCCTACGGGTTCGGGAGACATGCAGACATGACCGAGATGTTCTCCGGTCAATAACCAACAGCGGGATCTGGATACCCATGTTGGCTCCCACATGTTCCACGATGATTTCATCGGATGAACCACGATGTCAAGGACTCAATCGATCCCGTATACAATTCCCTTTGTCTAGCGGTATGGTACTTGCCCGAGATTCGATCGTCGGTATACCAATACCTTGTTCAATCTCGTTACCGGCAAGTCTCTTTACTCGTTCCGTAACACATCATCCCGTGATCAACCCCTTGGTCACATTGTGCACATTATGATGATGTCCTACCGAGTGGGCCCAGAGATACCTCTCCGTTTACACGGAGTGACAAAATCCCAATCTCGATTCGTGCCAACCCAACAGACACTTTCAGAGATACTCGTAGTGTACCTTTATAGCCACCCAGTTACGTTGTGACGTTTGGCACACCCAAAGCACTCCTACGGTATCCGGGAGTTGCACAATCTCATGGTCTAAGGAAATGATACTTGACATTAGAAAAGCTTTAGCATACGAACTACATGATCTTGTGCTAGGCTTAGGATTGGGTCTTGTCCATCACATCATTCTCCTAATGATGTAATTCTGTTATCAACGACATCCAATGTCCATGGTCAGGAAACCGTAACCATCTATTGATTAACGAGCTAGTCAACTAGAGGCTTACTAGGGACATGGTGTTGTCTATGTATCCACACATGTATCTGAGTTTCCTATCAGTACAATTCTAGCATGGATAATAAACGATTATCATGAACAAGGAAATATAATAATAATCAATTTATTATTGCCTCTAGGGCATATTTCCAACAACAGACGCCGCTAGGGAGAAGTTGCCTCGTGAAGTACATCGGGGCGAGGATGTGAAGGAAAACTGTTTTTATTCGAAGCCTTGAAGGCAAATTTTGTGGAGATATATTGATTCAGGGAAGACGAAGAGGAACCATCGGGATAGGCTTCTGAATATGGGGGACGTCACTACTCCGGCAGGCCGCTCAAATGCCTCCTCAATTAATCTTATGGAACGTGTGGGATAGTGGGAATTAACTGAAAGTACATAGTGGATGGTGGCTTGAGGTCGCGACGCGCTGGTAAAAAACCATCGGGGGGAAATATGCCAGCAAGGATGCTATGTGAGCCTGGAGAAGAAACAAATAATGAAGAGATGAAATGACGTGGTTGACGCTGCCACATCTTCATACACAGAGGCCGCTAGGGAGAAGTCGCCTCGTGAAGTACATCGGGGCGAGGATGTGAAGGAAAACTGTTTTTATTCGAAGCCTTGAAGGCAAATTTTGTGAAGATATATTGATTCAGGGAAGATGAAGAGGAACCATCGGGATAGGCTTCTGAATATGGGCGATGTCACTACTCCGGCAGGCCGCTCAAATGCCTCCTCAATTAATCTTATGGAACGTGTGGGATAGTGGGAATTAACTGAAAGTACATAGTGGATGGTGGCTTGAGGTCACGACGCGCTGGTAAAAAACCATCGGGGGGAAATATGCCAGCAAGGATGCTATGTGAGCCTGGAGATGAAACAAACAATGAAGAGATGAACTGACATGGTTGACGCTGCCACATCTTCATACACAGATGTTGGGGAACGTAGCAGAAATTCAAAATTTTCCTACGTGTCACCAAGATCTATCTATGGAGAGACTAGCAACGAGGGGAAGGAGAGTGCATCTACATACCCTTGTAGATCGCTAAGCGGAAGCGTTCAAGTGAACGGGGTTGATGGAGTCGTACTCGTCGTGATTCAGATCACCGATGATCCTAGTGCCGAACGGACGGCACCTCCGCGTTCAACACACGTATAGCTCGACGATGTCTCCCACGCCTTGATCCAGCAAGGAGAGAGGGAGAGGTTGAGGAAGACTCCATCCAGCAGCAGCACAACGGCGTGGTGGTGATGGAGGAGCGTGGCAATCCTGCAGGGCTTCGCCAAGCACCTACGGGAGAGGAGGAGGTGTCACGGGAGGGAGGGAGGCGCCAAGGGCTCAGGTATGGATGCCCTCCCTCCCCTCCACTATATATAGGGGCAGGGGAGAGGGGGGAGGCGCAGCCTTGCCCCTTCCTCCAAGAAAGGGGTGCGGCCAAGAGGGGGGGAGGAGTCCATCCTCCCCAAGGCACCTCGGAGGTGCCTTCCCCCTTGAGGACTCTTCCCTCTAGGGTTCCCTAGGCGCATGGGCCTCTTGGGGCTGGTGCCCTTGGCCCATGTAGGCCAAGGTGCACCCCCTACAGCCCATGTGCCCCCCCGGGGCAGGTGGCCCCACCCGGTGGGCCCCCGGGACCCTTCCGGTGGTCCCGGTACAATACCGATGACCCCGAAACTTGTCCCGATGGCCGAAACAGGACTTCCTATATATAAATCTTTACCTCCGGACCATTCCGGAACTCCTCGTGACGTCCGGGATCTCATCCGGGACTCCGAACAACATTCGGTAACCACATACAAGCTTCCTTTATAACCCTAGCGTCATCGAACCTTAAGTGTGTAGACCCTACGGGTTCGGGAGACATGCAGACATGACCGAGACGTTCTCCGGTCAATAACCAACAGCGGGATCTGGATACCCATGTTGGCTCCCACATGTTCCACGATGATCTCATCGGATGAACCACGATGTCAAGGACTCAATCGATCCCGTATACAATTCCCTTTGTCTAGCGGTATTTTACTTGCCCGAGATTCGATCGTCGGTATACCGATACCTTGTTCAATCTCGTTACCGGCAAGTCACTTTACTCGTTCCGTAACACATCATCCCGTGATCAACTTCTTGGTCACATTGCGCATATGATGATGTCCTACCGAGTGGGCCCAGAGATACCTCTCCGTTTACACGGAGTGACAAATCCCAGTCTCTATCCGCATAAAACAATAGATACTTTCGGAGATACCTGTAGTGCACCTTTATAGTCACCCAGTTACGTTGTGACGTTTGATACACCCAAAGCATTCCTACGGTATCCAGGAGTTACACGATCTCATGGTCTAAGGAAGAGATACTTGACATTGGCAAAGCTCTAGCAAACGAACTACACGATCTTTGTGCTATGCTTAGGATTGGGTCTTGTCCATCACATCATTCTCCTAATGATGTGATCCCGTTATCAACGACATCCAATGTCCATAGCCAGGAAACCATGACTATCTGTTGATCACAACGAGCTAGTCAACTAGAGGCTCACTAGGGACATATTGTGGTCTATGTATTCACACGTGTATTACGATTTCCGGATAATACAGTTATAGCATGAATAAAAGACAATTATCATGAACAAGGAAATATAATAATAATACTTTTATTATTGCCTCTAGGGCATATTTCCAACAGTAAATTCACGCGCTACAGCCAAAGTTTCTGTTTTTATACTGCACATAGTAAACAAGCAATCCAATCATCCTAAAACCAAAGCTTGGCACATTATTTTTATAATAGAAAGGATATATACAAGGGGATAATTATTTACAGAGAAACTTCCATGAATTTTCTTTACATTATTTCCATGAGCATGAACACAAGTGCTCAAGGTCGACCCTCACTTCTCCAATGCATAACTTTCCAATCACTTCTCTTCTTGAAAAACTTTTTAGGCATATGAGGCAAGTGCATCTTTTTGTATTTTAATTTTTTTTAATTTTTTTGTATCTTTCACCCACAACTAAGCAAATAAAAAAGGGAAAACAAAAACTACTTAGTGAAGAAAGCAAACAAGCACACACGAGAATATCAACCCCACGCTATTGCTCCTCGGCAACGGCGCCAGAAAAGAGCTTGATAATCCCCAAGTGCAGGGAATCATCATAGAAATTTCCAAAGGTGTAAGTGATAAGCATGGAGAGTCGAACCCACAAGGAGCTAAAGGAAGATCAATATTCTCTCAAGTCATATCTGCCACTGATACAACTCTACATACACTGAACGTTTGCTTCCAACTAGAAACGGGAAATAAAACTACGTTGTGGGTATGAAGAGGATAACTTTATATGATATCGAAGAGCTAAAATATAAAAGTAGGTGCTGTTATCATAAATTTAGAATATATTACTAAATATTATAAATAGCGAGTGTGGAATAATGATGGGTCGGTGAGGGGAATTATCCTAGGCAATTGTTAACAAAACCGGTAATCACTATTGCAATTTCATATGAGGGAGAGGCATAAGCTAACATACTTTCTCTTCTTGGATCATATGCACTTATGATTGGAACTCTAGCAAGCATCCGCAACTACTAAAGATCATTAAGGTAAAACCCAACCATAGCATTAACATATCAAGTCCCCTTTATTCCCATACGCCATGACCCACTTATCCGTGTTTATGCTTCTGTCACTCAAGCAACACAGACAATAAGTAAAGCATGGACATATTGCAACACCCTACAGCGGGAATCCCTCACGCTTGCGCGACACGGAGGGCACAATAGGACAGCACCAAAATAAATCATACAACTCATACCAATTAGATCATCAATCAACCCAAAGACAAAGGATATCTACTCAAAACATCATAAGATGGCAACACATCATTGGATCGTAATATCTGGCATAAAGCACCATGTTCAAGTAGGGATTACAGCGTGGTGAAGGAGAGTGGACCGTGTAAAAGAGATGAGGATGGTGATGTTGATGATGATGATCACTGTGGCGATGATTCCCCTCCCGATGGCACTCCGGCGCCACCGAGAGAGAGGAGGAGAAGTTCTCCCCCTTGTGCTTCCTCCTTCATGGCCTCCCCCCTGGATGGGGAGAGTCTTCCCCTCTGGTTCTTGGCCTTCATGGCGATGATGGCCCCTCCGAGATCCTTCCCCATGGCCTCCGGTGATGATGGCCCCCTCCGGCAGGGTGCCAGAGAGGGCCTAGATTGATTTCTCGTGGCTACAGAGGCTTGTGGCGGTGGAACTTCTGATCTAGGTTATTTTCTGGAGGTTTGGATATTTATAGAAGAGGTTGGCGTCGAGGACAAGTCAAGGGTCCCCACAAGGAGTCCACGAGGCACAGGGGCGCGCCCCGGGGGGTGGGCGCGCCCTCCACCCTCGTGGAGCCCACGGGACTCCCCTTGGTAGAGTTTTGTTCCAGTATTTTTTATATTTTCCCAAAAAAATCTCCGTTGATTTTCAGCACATTCCGAGAACTTTTATTTCTGCACAAAAACAACACCATGGTAGTTCTGCTGAAAACAGCATCAGTCCGGGTTAGTTCTAATCAAATCATACCAAAATCATATAAAACTATTGTAAACATGGCATGAATACTTCATAAATTATAGATACGTTGGATATGTATCAACAATCTCATGGTCTAAGGAAATGATACTTGACTTTGGAAAAGCTCTTCGCAAACGAACTACACAATCTTGTGCTATGCTTAGGATTGGGTCTTGTCCATCACACCATTCTCCTAATGATGTGATCCTGTTATTAATGACATCCAATGTCCATGGTCAGGAAACCATAACCATCTGTTGATCAATGAGCTAGTCAACTAGAGGCTCACTAGGGACATGTTGTGGTCTATGTATTCACACATGTATTACGGTTTCCAGTTAATACAATTATAGCATGAACAATAGACAATTATCATGAACAAGGAAATATAAAAATAATAAACATTTTATTATTGCCTCTAGGGCATATTTCCAACAGTGATCATGTTCCTCCACGACATCTTTGGCGTGCCAGGTAGGGGGGTCGCTTGCGTGAACCCGAGGTTGTGGTCAGCGTGTCGATCATCATCATCACATTTTTGTCCGTGGCGCCTAAGAATAATCCGGCGCAACCGCGCACCATTCCACTTCGAAGGCCCCCTCGCACGCTGCCAGAGATGCCGTAGGTGTCGCGGCAGCGTTGGGTGAGGCGGGTACTGCGGGAGACATAACCGGTGCAGGTGGTGCCGTCGTTGTGTCCCCCGCGGTCAAAGCTGGAGCAGGGGATGCCGGGGGAGGGCAGCATCCACAACATCCCGACGGATGTGGCCCACATGTCGTGGGTGGAGGGGACGTTCAGTATTTGCCTCCCTGCTACACTAACAAGCACAACCACAGCAACAACGCCCGCTCTGGCGCAAACCATGACCACCCAGCCGTGCCTGCCGCAGGCGCGGCCACTTGCCATGCGCCTCTCCTAGAGCAAGACGGGCAAAACAGAGCGCCGAACGGGGACGTCAATCCCCGAGCGCGGTCCACTCATCTCCGAGCCGCCTTGGCGAAAGGTGTGCAACGGCGGGAACATGGCGACACCCTGCTGGTTCCACCCAGGAGTCGAGCGATGTCGCGGTCTGCCTCATCAGCTATGCCAAGCACAGCTACGAAAGCAATGTCGCGAGCCCAACTCTTGCTAAAATTCCCGCCGACACCTGATCAAATGGATGAGTGGTGGGCCACTATCTAGAGTTTGATCGGCTTCGTTGAAGTTGGGAGATCGCAGCACGCAGAGCCATTGCAGCACCCGCGAGTAACAGTAACAGCCCGGACTGTAGGTTGTGCCGAGGGGGCTGCACCAACGGTGCAGTCCCCTCCATGATAGCAGACCTAGAGGCAGCCGCCACAAGAGCAGCATGCTAATGATACCAACGAAACATCGATGGCCTCGTCTGGTCCACGAGCACATCGAGATCAACGACGAGTTCTGGAAGATCAGCGGAGGGAAGATGTGCGCGTCACTATAGAGCGACGCCGGGAGACACGCCATGAATCGGACAGGCATAACGGCCCAGGCATTGATGAACCCGCGCCCAGTGATGGTGGGTACTTGCCTTATGATGTTGGGTGTCCTGCCTTCACTCGCGAGCTGCGGTAGGTCCGCTGGCCATCTGCACGAGTCTTCAAGCCAGAACTTTCAAAAAAGTACGATGGAAAGTTAAACCCGACAGACTTCTTGAGCATTTACACAATTGTCGTTCAAGCCGCCAGAGGTAGAGATGAGAAAGTGTTTGCCAACTACTTCCCTTTGGCGCTCAAGCCAAATGTGAGGTCATAGCTGATGCACCTACCAGAGAACTCCATTTCATCATGGGCTGATTTGTGCAATGGATTTGTTGGCGCCTTCACGGGTGGCCACCAAGAGCCTAGGAGGCCGAGTGATTTGCATGTTCTTCCACAGAAGGAAGGAGAGAGCTTGCGGAAGTACATGCAGAGGTTCAACCGAGTGCACTGCAACATTCCAGAGATACACCCAACAGCTGTGATTGTGGCGTCCCATTCGAACATGCGCAATAGACGGATACGTTCTAAAATGAACGTCCAGCTGCCCAAGACCGTCAACGAATTGTACACCTTGGTGAATAAATGTGATCGGTCTGAGGAAGGAAGGTGAATCCCCGGGGAGGAGGATGGTGTCGAAGTTGACTTAGAGGACGACGACGAGACCAATAACCCTGTGGAGCCAACTGCAGATTCCTGAAAACCACTTAAGTGGTCTCACACACCTATCATATTTGACGAAGAGGATCATCCTGACCGCGCCACTGCAGTTGGATGTTTGCCATTGTTGGTCTCCCCAACAATCCGCAACCTCAAGGTCACCAGGATGCTAGTTGACGGCGGGGCTGGGTTGAACTTGATTTCGCCCAAAGTGGTCAGCAAGCTGCAAATCTCTGATGAAGAGCTCAAGGTTACGGGAACTTTCCAAGGAATCAACCCTGGCAGGAGCCGGCCCAAGGGAAAGATCACTTTACTTGTGACGTTTGGTGGAGAGCTGACCTACCGGACCGAGAGGGCAGTGTTTGACGTTGTTGAGCTTCCCTTGCCGTACAATGAGATTCTTGGTCGTCCAGCTTTGGCAAAATTCATGGCGGCATCCCACTATGCCTACAACACCTTGGAGATGCCAGGACCAATGGGTATCATCTCCATCCCGTCAGATAAGAAGGATGCAATTATATGTGTGGATCATATGTATCAGGACGCGGTAGCAGCTGAAGCCGCAGAGGCCACAGCTCCCACCAATGATACAAGGAAAGGGAAGAAAGCTAGCAGAGATGCCAACAAGGACTCTAAGAAGCGCACCTCTTCGGAGTGCGCCGCGCTTGTTGAGGACTTGCTAGAGAGTTCCACTAGCAAGAGACCCAAGGTTGCTTTATCTCCTGTGAAAAAGGTCCCGGTAGGACAGGATGGCATTGACGGTACGTTCACCATCAGCGCCACCCTTGATGACAAATAGGAAAGCACGCTCGTTGCCTTCCTGCGGGTGAATGTCGATGTGTTTGCTTGGAAACCATCTCACATCCTTGGTGTTTAGGGAGGTAATCGAGCACCGCCTTGTTGTCTGTCCCCATGCTCGGCTCATCAAGCAAAAGGTCAGAAAGCAAGCCTTGGAGTGGCAGCAGTTCATTGCCGAGGAGATTAAGAAACTTGAAGCAATTCGTTTGGTCAGGGGAGTGCTCATCGAACATGGCTAGCAAACCCAGTGGTAGTGCACAAGGCAAATGGGAAATGAAGGCTCTGCATTGACTTCATGGACCTGAACAAGGCATGCCAAAGGATCCTTTCCCCCTTCTGCGCATTGACCAGATTGTAGACTCCACTTCCGGGTGCGATCTGCTTCCTTTTTGGATGCATACTCCTGGTACCATCAGATATTCATGTCCAAGAAAGACGAAGAGAAAACCGTGTTCATAACTCCGTGTGGCACGTACTTCTTCGTGCGCATGCCTTTCGGGTTAAAGAGTGCTGGATCCACTTTCGCCAGGGCAGTACAGATTGGTTTTGAGCCTCAACTACATAGGAATATAGAAGCTTACATGGATGATATAGTGGTCAAAACCAAGGACAGATCTGTCGGATTCCGGGCTCCGCTGACCCAGGAAAGGTTCGAGCTCAGTGGCGTCTGTGAAGAACACAACCTCTCAAGCCGATTGACTCGTCGCTCTCACGACCTAGCTTGATGAGCGGGAAGGAAACGGACATGGCAGTTTACCCAGGTTCGAGCCACCTTGCGGTGTAAAACCCTACTCCTGCTTTTAGTGGATTAGCCTCGCGGGGGGGGGCTCAAGATGAACTAGTACAAGGGGAAGAACAGCCTCAGGAGGCTTGTTAATGTGATGATCTCTAGGGGCTTTTTCTCTTAAGGGCTCGATGATTCGATCCCTTCTACGTTGGTGGCTAGGCTTTATTTATAGTGGCCTCAGTCCTCTTCCCCCAAAACTTAGGCGGGAAGGGATCCCACAACGGCCAATTTTGAAAGGGAACAAGTAGTACATCTGATCCTGACGAAAGGTGGTCTCCACCTGCAAAGCTTCTGATCGTGGCATGGTGGTGGGCTCAACGATGACATCCATCCTGCCATTGTGGCGGTCCTAGTCTTGTTGCACGCAAATGGCAACCTTTGGCTGATTCCTTGGGACTCTGCACCTGCGCTTGCCTCCTTTGCACCAAAGAGGAAACCTGCTGCTCTGCGCCCACTGGCGCACACATGGCCTTGGTCATCATGGCTAATGTCATCTTGGCCTCATGAGGCGAGTGCTTGCGTAGAAATCTCCGCTCCTGAGGAGGCTGCCTAGGAAGGTCGCTCCTGCAGGAGGTCTTGATGTCGTCCGCCTCGTGAGGTCTTATCTTGTCGTGGTTGAAGATGGGACATACCAGGCCGTCGATGGTGCTATGTCGTGGACTGCAGGCAAGCAAGTCTGGGTACCCTGGTTCCCAGAACGCCAACAGAAGCCCCCGGGCCCAAGGCGCGCTCGCACTTGGCTTAGAGGTGAAGCCAAAGGGCAAGTGCAAAACGCCACAGGCCTCAATCGCCTGCGGGCTGGGTTGACGCATGGCGCTTGATAAGACGTGGGAGCCTTTGCTTTCCCATGCTGCCTCGGCAACCGTATGATTTGACAACTGCTTGTTCCGACTGCAGACTTGCCATCATTATCCGCCGCACTCGTCCTCTACTCCCTTCTTCCCTTGCGAGCTTGTGCGCCCTTCTCCAGATGCCACACCTGAAGGAAATATGCCCTAGAGGCAATAATAAAGTTATTATTTATTTCCTTATATCATGATAAATGTTTATTATTCATGCTAGAATTGTATTAACCGGAAACATAATGCATGTGTGAATACATAGACATACATAGTGTCACTAGTACGCCTCTACTTGACTAGCTTATTGATCAAAGATGGCTGTGTTTCCTGACCATAGACATGAGTTTTTTTGATAGAAAGACTGTAAAGGAACCCCCTACAATATAATTGGTGCAACAAACCCAAATTGCAAGTACCATGCCTTGAACCTGGGTGGGTGGGAAGGCATCAACCCCTTCCCACCACTAGGCTATGCCTTAGTCTGCCCATAGACATGAGTTGTCATTTGATTAACAGGATCACATCATTAGGAGAATGATGTGATTCACTTGACCCAATCCGTTAGCTTAGCACTTGATTGTTTAGTATGTTTCTATTGCTTTCTTCATGACTTATACATGTTCCTACAACTATGAGATTATGCAACTCCCGTTTACCGGAGGAACACTTTGTGTGCTACCAAACGTCACAACGTAACCGGGTGATTATAAAGGAGCTCTACAGGTGTCTCCAAAGGTACATGTTGAGTTGGTGTATTTCGAGATTAGGATTTGTCACTCCGATTGTCGAAGAGGTATCTCTGGGCCCTCTCGGTAATGCACATCACTATAAGCCTTGCAAGCAATGTAACTAATGAGAAGGTTAAAACAGCACTAACTTGACGAACTATTGTTGTGGTTTTGATGCGTAGGTAAGAACAGTTCTTGCTAAGCCCGTAGCAACCACGTAAAACTTGCAACAACAAAGTAGAGGACGTCTAACTTGTTTTTGTAGGGCATGTTGTGATGTGATATGGTCAAGACATGATGCTATATTTTATTGTATGAGATGATCATGTTTTATAACCGAGTTATCGGCAACTGGCAGGAGCCATATGGTTGTCGCTTTATTGTATGCAATGCAATCGCCCTGTAATTGCTTACTTTATCACTAAGCGGTAGCGATAGTCGTAGAAGCAATAGGTGGCAAAACGACAACGATGCCACGATGAAGATCAAGGTGTCGCGCCGGTGACAATGGTGATCATGACGGTGCTTCGAAAATGGTGATCACAAGCACAAGATGATGATGGCCATACCATATCACTTATATTGATTGCATGTGATGTTTATCCTTTATGCGTCTTATTTTGCTTTGATTGACGGTAGCATTATAAGATGATCTCTCACTAAATTTCAAGGTATAGGTGTTCTCCCTGAGTATGCACCATTGCCAAAGTTCTTCGTGCTGAGACACCACGTGATGATCAGGTGTGATAGGCTCTACATTCAAATACAACAGGTGCAAAACAGTTGCACACGCAGAATACTCAGGTTAAACTTGACGAGCCTAGCATATACAGATATGGCCTCGGAACACTGAGATCGAAAGGTCGAGCATGAATCATATAGTAGATATGATCAACATATTGATGTTCACCATTGAAAACTACTCCATCTCACGTGATGATCGGACATGGTTTAGTTGATTTGGATCACGTGATCACTTAGATGATTAGAGGGATGTCTATCTAAGTGGGAGTTCTTAAGTAATATGATTAATTGAACTTAAATTTATCATGAACTTAGTACCTGATAGTATTTTGCTTGTCTATGTTTGTTGTAGATAGATGGCTCGTGTTGTTGTTTTGTTGAATTTTAATGCGTTCCTTGAGAAAGCTAAGTCGAAAGATGATGGTAGCAATTACACGGACTGGGTCCATAACTTGAGGATTATCCTCATTGCTGCACAGAAGAATTACGTCCTGGAAGCACCGCTGGGTGCCAGGCCTGCTGTAGATGCAACTGACGACGTTAAGAACGTCTGGCAGAGCAAAGCTAATGACTACTCGATAGTTCAGTGTGCCATGCTTCACGGCTTAGAATCGGGACTTCAACGACGTTTTGAACATCATGGAGCATATGAGATGTTCCAGGAGTTGAAGTTAATATTTCAAGCAAATGCCCAGATTGAGAGATATGAAGTCTCCAATAAGTTCTACAGCTACAAGATGGAGGAGAATAGTTCTGTCAGTGAACATATACTCAAAATGTCTGTGTATAATAATCACTTCATTCAACTGGGAGTTAATCTTCCTGATGATAGTGTCATTGACAGAATTCTTCGATCACTGCCACCAAGCTACAAGAGCTTCGTGATGAACTATAATATGCAAGGGATGAATAAGACTATTCCCGAGCTCTTCGCAATGCTAAAAGCTGCGGAGGTAGAAATCAAGAAGGAGCATCAAGTGTTGATGGTCAATAAGACCACCAATTTCAAGAAAAAGGGTAAAGGGAAGAAGAAGGGGAACTTCAAGAAGAACGGCAAACAAGTTGCTGCTCAAGAGAAGAAACCCAAATCTGGACCTAAGCCTGAGGCTGAGTGCTTCTATTGCAAGCAGACTGGTCACTGGAAGCGGAACTGCCCCAAGTATTTGGCGGATAAGAAGGATGGCAAGGTGAACAAAGGTATATGGGATATACACGTTATTGATGTGTACCTTACTAATGCTCGCAGTAGCACCTGGGTATTTGATACTGGTTCTGTTGCTAATATTTGCAACTCGAAATAGGGACTACGGATTAAGAAAATATTGGCTAAGGACGAGGTGACGATGCGCGTGGGAAATGGTTCCAAAGTCGATGTGATCGCGGTCGGCACGCTACCTCTACATCTACCTTCGGGATTAGTTTTAGACCTAAATAATTGTTATTTGGTGCCAGCGTTAAGCATGAACATTATATCTGGATCTTGTTTGATGCGAGATAGTTATTCATTTAAATCGTAGAATAATGATTGTTCTATTTATATGAGTAATATCTTTTATGGTCATGCACCCTTGAAGAGTGGTCTATTTTTATTAAATCTTGATAGTAGTGATACACATATTCATAATATTGAAGCCAAAAGATGCAGAGTTGATAATGATAGTGCAACTTATTTGTGGCACTGCCGTTTGGGTCATATTGGTGTAAAGCGCATGAAGAAACTCCATACTGATGAACTTCTGGAATCACTTGATTATGAATCACTTGGTACTTGCAAACCGTGCCTCATGGGCAAGATGAATAAAACGCCGTTCTCCGGAACTATGGAGCGAGCAACAGATTTGTTGGAAATCATACATACTGATGTATGTGGTCCAATGAACATTGAGGCTCGCGGCGGGTATTGTTATTTTCTCACCTTCACAGATGATTTAAGCAGGTATGGGTATATCTACTTAATGAAACATAAGTCTGAAACATTTCAAAAGTTCAAAGAATTTCAGAATGAAGTGGAAAATCATTGTAACAAGAAAATAAAGTTTCTACAATCTGATCGTGGAGGAGAATATTTGAGTTACGAGTTTGGTTTACATTTGAAACAATGCGGAATAGTTTCGCAACTCACGCCACCCGGAACACCACAACGTAATGGTGTGTCCAAACGTCGTAATCGTACTTTACTAGATATGGTGCGATCTATGATGTCTCTTACTGATTTACCGCTATCGTTTTGGGGCTATGCTTTAGAGACGGCCGCATTCACGTTAAATAGGGCACCATCAAAATCCGTTGAGACGACGCCTTATGAACTATGGTTTGGCAAGAAACCAAAGTTGTCGTTTCTTAAAGTTTGGGGTTGCGATGCTTATGTGAAGAAACTTCAACCGGATAAGCTCGAACCCAAATCGGAGAAATGTGTCTTCATAGGATACCCAAAGGAGACTATTGGGTACACCTTCTATCACAGATCTGAAGGCAAGACTTTTGCTGCTAAATTCGGATCCTTTCTAGAGAAGGAATTTCTCTCGAAAGAAGTGAGTGGGAGGAAAGTAGAACTTGATGAGGTAACTGTACCTTCTCCCTTATTGGAAAGTAGTTCATCACAGAAACCGGTTCTTGTGACAACTACACCAATTAGTGAGGAAGCTAATGATATTGATCATGCAACTTCAGATCAAGTTACTACCGAACCTCATAGGTCAACCAGAATAAGATCCGCACCAGAGTGGTACGGTAATCCTATTATGGAGGTCATGTTACTTGACCATGGCGAATCTACGAACTATGAGGAAGCGATGATGAGCCCAGATTCCGAAAAATGGCTTGAGGCCATGAAATCTGAGATGGGATCCATGTATGAGAACAAAGTATGGACTTTGGTTGACTTGCCCGATGATCGGCAAGCCCTCGAGAATAAATGGATTTTCAAGAAGACGACTGACGTTGATGGTAATGTTACTGTCTACAAAGCTCGACTTGTTGCGAAAGGTTTTCGACAAGTTCAAGGGGTTGACTATGATGAGACTTTCTCACCCGTAGCGATGCTTAAGTCTGTCCGAATCATGTTAGCAATTGGTGCATTTTATGATTATGAAATATGGCAAATGGATGTCAAAACTGCATTCCTGAATGGATTTCTAGAAGAAGAGTTGTATATGATACAACCTGAAGGTTTTGTCGACCCAAAAGGTGCTAACAAAGTGTGCAAGCTCCAGCGATCCATTTATGGACTGGTGCAAGCCTCTCGGAGTTGGAATAAACGCTTTGATAGTGTGATCAAAGCATATGGTTTTATACAGACTTTTGGAGAAGCCTGTATTTACAAGAAAGTGAGTGGGAGCTCCGTAGCATTTCTGATATTATATGTAGACGACATATTGTTAATTGGAAATGATATAGAATTTCTGGATAGCATAAAACGATACTTGAATAAAAGTTTTTCAATGAAAGACCTCGGTGAAGCTGCTTATATATTAGGCATCAAGATCTATAGAGAGAGATCAAGACGCTTAATTGGAATTTCACAAAGCACATACCTTGATAAAGTTTTGAAAAAGTTCAAAATGGATCAAGCAAAGAAAGGGTTCTTGCATGTATTACAAGGTGTGAAGTTGAGTCAGACTCAATGCCCGACCACAACAGAAGATAGAGAGAAAGTGAAAGATGTTCCCTATGCTTCAGCCATAGGCTCTATCATGTATGCAATGCTATGTACCAGACCTGATGTATGCTTAGCAATAAGTTTAGCAGGGAGGTACCAAAGTAATCCAGGAGTGGATCACTGGATAGTGGTCAAGAATATCCTGAAATACCTAAAAAGGACTAAGGATATGTTTATCGCTTATGGAGGTGACAAAGAGCTAGTCGTAAATGGTTACGTCGTTGCAAGCATTGACACTGATCCGGACGATTCTAAATCGCAAACCGGATACGTGTTTATATTGAACGGTCGAGCTGTAAGTTGGTGCAGTTCTAAACAAAGCGTCGTGGCGGGATCTACATGCGAAGTGGAGTACATAGCTGCTTCAGAAGCAACAAATGAAGGAGTATGGATGAAGGAGTTCATATCCAATCTAGGTGACATACCTAGTGCATCGGGACCAATGAAAATCTTCTATGACAATACTGGTGCAATTGCCTTGGCAAAGGAATCCAGATTTCACAAGAGGACCAAGCACATCAAGAGACGCTTCAATTCCATCCGGGACCAAGTCCAGGTGGGAGACATAGAGATTTGCAAGATACATACGGATCTGAATGTTGCAGACCCGTTGACTAAGCCTCTTCAACGAGCAAAACATGATCAGCACCAAGGCTCCATGGGTGTTAGAATCATTACTATGTAATCTAGATTATTGACTCTAGTGCAAGTGGGAGACTGAAGGAAATATGCCCTAGAGGCAATAATAAAGTTATTATTTATTTCCTTGTATCATGATAAATGTTTATTATTCATGCTAGAATTGTATTAACTGGAAACATAATGCATGTGTGAATACATAGACATACATAGTGTCACTAGTATGTCTCTACTTGACTAGCTTGTTGATCAAAGATGGTTGTGTTTCCTGACCATAGACATGAGTTGTCATTTGATTAACAGGATCACATCATTAGGAGAATGATGTGATTTACTTGACCCATTCCGTTAGCTTAGCACTTGATCATTTAGTATGTTGTTATTACTTTCTTCATGACTTATACATGTTCCTACAACTATGAGATTATGCAACTCCCGTTTACCGGAGGAACACTTTGTGTGCTACCAAACGTCACAACGTAACCGGGTGATTATAAAGGAGCTCTACAGGTGTCTCCAAAGGTACATGTTGAGTTGGCTTATTTCGAGATTAGAATTTGTCACTCCGATTGTCAGAGAGGTATCTCTGGGCCCTCTCGATAATGCACATCACTATAAGCCTTGCAAGCAATGTAACTAATGAGTTAGTTACGTAATGATGCATTACATAACGAGTAAAGAGAGTTGCCGGTAACGAGATTGAACTAGGTATTGAGATACTGACGATCGAATCTTGGGCAAGTAACATACCGATGACAAAGGGAACAATGTATGTTGTTATGCGGTTTGACCGATAAAGATTTTCGCAGAATATATAGGAACCAATATGAGCATCCAGGTTCCGCTATTGGTTATTGACCGGAGACATGTCTCGGTCATGTCTACATAGTTCTCGAACTTGTAGGGTCCGCACGCTTAAAGTTAGATGACAGTTATATTATGAGTTCATGTGTTTTGATGTACCGAAGATAGTTCAGAGTCCCGGGTATGATCACGGACATGACGAGGAGTCTCGAAATGGTCGAGACATGAAGATTGATATATTGGACGACTATATTCGGACATTAGAATAGTTCCGGGGGTTATCGGATATATACCGGAGTACCGGGGGGTTACCAGAACCCCCCCCCCGGGGGGGGGGATTAATGGGCCTCATGGGCCCAAAGTGGAGAAGAGGAGGGGCGGCCAGGGCAGGCTGCATGCCCCCTCCCCCTCTAGTTCGAATAGGACAAGGAGGGGGGCGGCGCCCCCCTTTCCTTCGTCCCCTCTCTCCCTTCCTTCCCCCTGTCGTACTTGGACAAGGAAAGGAGGGAGTCCTGCTCCTAGTGGGAGTAGGACTTCTCCTGGCGCGCCCCCTCCTGGCCGGCCGCCCCCTCCCCTTGCTCCTTTATATACGGGGGCAGTGGGGGCACCTCTAGACACAACAACAATTGATCCTTGAGATCTATTAGCCGTGTGCGGTGCCCCCCTCCACCATATTCCACCTCGATAATATCGTACCAGTGCTTAGGCGAAGCCCTGCGTTGGTAGAACATCATCATCGTCACCACGCCGTCGTGCTGACGGAACTCTCCCTTGACACTCGGCTGGATCGAAGTTCGAGGGACGTCATCGAGCTGAACATGTGCAAGAACTCAGAGGTTGCGTGCTTTCGGTGCTTGATCGGTCGGGCTGTGAAGATGTACGACTACATCAACCGCGTTGTGCTAACGCTTCCGCTTTCGGTCTATGAGGGTACGTGGACAACACTCTCCCCTCTCGTTGCTATGCATCACCATGATCTTGCGTGTGCGTAGGAAAATTTTGAAATTACTACGTTCCCCAACAGCACCTTGCCCATCTTCCTTCACTGCCATGGCTCCGAGATCGAAGAAGAGGAGGGGAGTCCATGCGCCCGAGGATCCCTCGCCGGGGTTGGAGCCTGCGCTGGACCGGTCGATAGTGATCAACCTGGAAGGGCTGGACAAGGTCCTCCCTCATAGTCGATTCCAATGAGTGGAAGGCAATGAAGGCCTGGCATGCTTATCAAGCTTCGATCGAGATGGGGGCCACTAAAATTCCTCTTCATCTTCATGCCCTCTCGGCTGGTCTGATACCTCCTTTCTCCAATTTCTTCAACACCGTGCTCTCGCATTATCAGATCCAGGCATTGCACCTGGATCCCGCCTCCATCGTCCTCCTTTCCATCTTCGCCTTCTTGTGCGAGGCCCTCGTGGGCATTGCCCCATCCGTGGCCTTGCTCTGCCACTTCTTCTCGCTCCATCTTGTCGATGGTCGGCAACGCTCTAGGTGCATGTCATTCCAGGCAGTGGCGGCAACGGCAGGCTCTCGCATCGGCTTCATGTTCCGCACGGATACCACGAGATTCCGGAAGCGGTGGGTGTATGTGGACGTTGCATGCTCAGCCCCTTGCTCTTTCTTCCGCGCGCGTCGGCGATCCCGAGCTTCAGCTGGGGGCATGTGGAGCTGGTCAACTGTCGGCTCGAGCACATCTGGTCCAGGTTGGCCAAGCTAAGGGAGGCAAGTGTGACGGCACCGATGGTGGTGAGGGAGTTCATCCGGCAGCGCATCGCACCGCTTCAGCGCCATTCGTGCCCAATGTGGACCTTCACGGGCCCCAAAGATTCCATGAGGCTTTAGGTGACTTCACTTCCCTCCAAGACGCGAGGCACCATGATCGAGCTCCTGACGGGCAACCGGCTCCTGCCACGCTAGCTGCTGAGGGGGGCCTCCTCTTGTACCATTGCTTGAACAGAGAGGACTTCGTCAGGCAGATGCCACACTTTGATGAGTGGGGGCTGCTTCCCGCGGGCCACGAGGGGCCTCATGAGAACCCCGTTCTGGTGGCCCCCGTGCTTGCCCTTCAAATGGTGGCGGTGACGCACGCGCCGTTGACCGCTCCCGAGGCGGCTCCGGGAGGCCGAACACCTCCTGTTGCTCCTGAGATGGCCCTCGGGGGGCAGGCACCGCCAGATGCTCCTAAGGTAACTCCCCGTGGCCCTGAGGATGACCCGAGGGGAGCCCCTTCCGTAGCCGCGATTGTCTCCCCCGCCTCCGGGGGCAGCGCGCCCCACTCCAGCATGCCTCCTCCGACCGTCGAGGTCTCCCACAAGAGGAGATTCGGGAGCTGCCGCGGTGTCACCCCGCGGGCCCTGAAAAAGAGGATATGGGTGGCTGATGATGAGTAAGTACCTTTCCCCTTGGATTCTTTGTGAAGGGTTCCCTCCTGACATTTACCCTTCAGGATTCCTCCTTCCTTGACGATGAGCCCGCTCGTGATGCGCCCTCCGAGGGACCCGGAGCCGGCCGTCGCCCTAAGCCTCCTGAAGCAGGCGGCCGCCTGGGAGGAGGTGATGTCCCGAGAGTCGTGGTTGCCGGTGGAGGATCACGAGCCCGCTCTCCAGGCGCCTCACCATCAGAGGAGCCTCCGCGACGCGGAGGCCACACCAAGGGCCCTTCTGATGGTCCTTGCGAGTGATTGGGCGTCTCACGTGGTGGCTTCATCTTCGAGCGGCAGAGCTGCGCCCCGCTGCGTGAAGCCCAGAGTCCAAGGGTTGGCCAAAGAGCCTCCGGCTGCTGAGGGCGGGCGAATCATCCCACGCCTCTGCAGCAGGTCAGGGCACATAAGAGAGGCCCGGTCAAGCACCGGAGCTCGCGCGGGGGCGGAGCGCCACCTTTTGCAGGTAGTGGCAGGTGCACTTGGCCGGCTTGGAGCGGGGCTTGTTGATGTTGACTCTCGCCTTGAAGTGGAAAACCTCCGCCTAGCGCGCGAGTGGCATCAGCTAAAAGTTGCTGTCAATCTTGTGCACCTGCATCATGAGCGCACCTGCGCGGATGTCAAGGGGTCCCTTGTGGCTTTTGGGAGGCCTGCACCCGTGCTCAGGAGGGGGCGCGGGCCGCGGAGCAGTGTCGCGAGGCAGCCGAGGAGTGCGAGAAGGAGCTCCGAGTCTTGAATGCTGAACTTGAGCGGCAGGTCCGAACGCGCAGGGCCGCCCTTGCGGTGCAGCCAGGCAGGGCCCGCGCCGACGCGACCAAGGCTCAGGGTCACAAGGAGGCGCTGGCACTTGAGGCCATGGTGCAAGGCTTGGAGTGCGACCGACTGGAGGTGATGGAGCGCCAAGTAACTTCAGCCAAGGAGGCCCTTGCTTCCTAGGAGGCGAAGATTCAGCTGGAGGTCGACCAGAAGGTGGCAGAGATTTGCCAATCCCTTGTCGTGGAGTATTGCCGGAAGTTGGGGCTTCAGGAGGCCCGCTTCAACGGCAGGCCGAGCTGCAAGGCAAAGCCAATGCTCTCCAAGCCCAGCTTGCCGCTTCAGAGCGACAGGAGAAGGCCGTCAAGGAAGCTCGAGCCGTTGCCGAGGTCGAGATGTCCTCTCTTTGGCATCAGGTCACGGGCGTCTCGTCCCTTGTGGAGAGGGCGTCGAATGATGTGAACCACCGCCGAACACTGCAGCGAGAGTGCTCCAAGATGCTTAACAACCTCAGGGAAAAGTCCAACCATGCCTTGGACATCATCTGCGAAGAGAACATCGCCCACCCGCACGAGGCCGATTACGCAGGCTACCTGCACTTCTTTACCCAAGTCATGACCTGCCTTGAAAGCAGGGCCGCGAGGGCTCGCCAGCTCCTCGAGGAGAAGAGTCGGGATCTCCTTGGGCGTGCGTACTCGCACGCCTTGAGCTATCTTCTCAACCGGGATCTGGATTTTGACTTCAATGCCGCGA
>NC_041389.1:370780343-370790406 GCF_002162155.2 Triticum dicoccoides | reverse complement strand
CGCCCGGAGTCGTACAGGGCGACCTGGCGAGCGGGGTGGATGATCATGTGGGATCAAGGAGTTTGCTCTTGCTGACGACATAGTTGCACTTGCGGCCGAGGAGGGCGGAGCTGATGATGATGGCGACGATGGCGACACGGGCAACAGCGCGTCCCTCTAGGCCTGTACTTCTCTGTTCTTCCTGTAAAGATTTTTGGATGTGCCCTCATGGGGAGTGAAAGCATTTTTCCTTAGGGGTAGGATGGTCTCCTTATGGTGCATGGAATGATGATATGTTTCCTAAGTTAATTTCAGAATGTGTCGTCGCAAGCCAAGGGGCTCTTGACTAGAGTAGCTGGTGTGATTTACCTTTCTTGCTCACAACCTTGGGCTGGTCCTTGCGCCATGGAGGCGCCTTCCTCCCGGGCGAGCCCTCTGGGGGCTCCCAAGGGAGGGGCTTCCAGTAACTAGAGAATCTTGCACAATAAATACTAGGTGGTATCCCATATATATATATACATTTTAGGTTTGTGATGTGCGTAGAGCATAAGACTCCCCCATAACGTGATGATCCATTAATATCTCAAAAGAGCCCAATAAGTTGCAACAAAATGTAATGAAGGCTCGAGACTACACACACAAATATATGACGCGCATTGCAACCTACACATGCTAGATAACACAAATCAAGCATATTAGGAGGCACAACATATACAAACACATTCTAGGTACAAAACCTAAACATGCATGGGGCTAGTAACTTTCAATGTAGACAATATAAATACAAGTTACCGCCACGAGGAGCATTGGAATGACAAATATGATGATAATTCACTTGACTTGGATTGAACCATTATGAATGGTGAGAATCATTTTTCTTCATGAACTAGCCAAGTCTCCAATGCCCTCCACACACCTACTGATCAAGTTAGAGCTTGATGGTCCCCAATCAAGTTGGGTCCTAAGAAATTAGTCACAATAGGCTTGGCAACCCAAATGATGTTTTCTTTACTCAAACCACTTTGGGTGCCAACATACTTGGCAAACAAATTGCCAACATTATCCTTCTTAAGTCAATAATGATCATTGATACTTGGAGGCTTAGAGATGTTAACGTTGGGACATGATGAAGCTATGTGTCCCTTCTTATGGAAAATATAGCAACATGTACTCCCCCTTCTCTTCTTCTTTACTTTCTCAACTTGGGGAGCAATAGTATGGTTCATCATGGATAGCGGTTGTTCTTCAACTTGAGGTTGAACCTGAGATTGAGATTGAGGCCGCTTCCCATGTAGCTTCTCTTTATAAGCCATTTTATTCAATGGACAAGATCTCACATGATGTCCAATCTTTTTGCACTTAAATCAAGAAATGTTGGACTCATTCTTGCCTCGGTCTTGTCCCCTTTTCTTGTTCTTGGACTTCTCCTTGTTGGAGTGAAAACTATGTCCATCAGCGCACTTTTCAAGTCGTTCTTCAAACTAGCGACTTGGGCCTTGAGCTCATTAATTTCCTCTACATGGTTAGTTTCAACACTAGAAACAAGGAAACTGGTGGAAGTAGAAACTTCATGGTTAGAGCAACAAGACAAGGTGAGCAATTCATCATGAGATGTACCAATATCATGTAGAGAGGAATTGCAAGGACTAGCACATGGCAATAAGGCATTTCGAGTAGAAGATGTGCTAATATCCACATGAGATTCACACGATTTTACCTTAGTGGTCATAGCCTTATGAGCTAACTTTAGCCCATCATGAGAGATTAGAAGATCCTCATGAGTGCCCGAGAGTTTTTCATGACTTTCTTCCAATTTCCCATAATTGCTAGTTAGCAAATCAAGTTGAGTCCTAAGCTCAACATTTTATTTTAATATTGATGCCTCACACAAGATAGAGTTAGTAGCACAATCATCATAATCAATATGTGAGGAGCATGTAGAAACTAGAGACTCATCATGAGTAGCTTGAAGTTCCTCATGAGCCTTAGAGACTTTGGTGAGCTCTCCTTTGACATTATTGTAGCCAACCTCAAGGTTCTCAAAATCCTCTTTAAGTTTACAATGAGTAACTTCAATCTCTTCTTTTGAAGACCTCAAGTCACTAAGAGATTTATGAGCCTTAGCAAGTTCATGTTCAAGTTGTTCGCTTTTCGCTTGCTCGGTAAGAAACAAATCATTACGTTTTTCAAAGCAAGCAAGAACATCTTGGAACCTTTTATAAGTGTTATTTTTGGATCTATGAAGAGTTTTCCCAATCTCATAGAGATTTTGAGGCAAGTTATCATCGTCTTCCTCATTACAACTATCAGCATTATCACTAAGAGAAGATGATACCTCATCATTACCTCTTGCCATGAGGCACATGTGAACAAAGGGTGTTGATGTTGATTCTTTTGGAGAAGAGGGATCTTCATCAATAAAGTGTGCCCCATTCTTCTTGATTTTCTCTTGTGGCACACCACATGTTGGTGAAGTGGAAGATGTTGAAATGTCCAACCAATCAGAGGTGGAAGCAATAGAGAGCTCTTCATGATATGAAGATGTAGAGAACTCGTCCATTACTTTTTCCCAAATAGAATTGACTCCTGCAAGGTTGGACCCACCATATGTAACTTCAAGTTTGGTCCAAGCCTCATGAGACAACGAACAAGTCGAGATTGACTTAAACACCTCAAAGGATATAGCTTGGTGAATGGCACTCAAAACTTGACTATCAAGATGCATATCCTCGAGTGATGGAGATTGTCCATCCTTTAGATTTGAATCCGCTACAATAACAATCCGCAAAGCATTTGGACCCATGGCTTGAAAGTGACAAAGCATGTGTAATCTCCACATAATATAATTTGTGTCATTAAAACAAAATGTGTCATCATGCACTAGTTCACTAGTCGACATCGTTACTCTCTAGGCAGTGAAGCCTAATAAGGATAGACCTAGCTCTGATACCAATTGAAAGGAACATGATGTCGCCTAGAGGGGGGTGAATAGGCATTTTAAAAACTTTTACGGATTTGGCTATATCCTAATGTGGAAATAAACTAAGCGGTTACTTTTCAAGCACAAATCCTAAATATACTAGGCTCAACTAAGTGCATCAACAACTTACTCTAAATAAGATGAGCACAACAAGGATACTCGTAAGCACAGGTAAGTTACGCAAACTTACTCAAGCTATCACATGATATGGAAATGAAATATACAAGATAGTAATCCACACTAAGCACAAAATAGAACAATAGTAGCAAGTATGAATTGCGGACTAGAAAGTGTTGGCCTAAATAATCTCTATGATATGGTAACCAACACAATATAATGAGGACAACAAGGATACTACCAAGCACAAGTAAGTTAAACAAACTTACTTGAGCAATATCACAATATATGGGAGTGAATGACACAAGTTAGCAATTCACACTAATCACAAGATATATCAATGGTAGCAAGTATGAATTGCGAATATAAAGTGTAGGCCTAAATAATCTCTACAAGGAAATGGCCACCACAATATAATGAGGACAACAATATATAGTGAATGCGCGGTCAAGTGACCAAAGTAAACCACAAGTAAGGAGAAAGGGTTAGGGATAACCGAAGTCATGAAGACAAGGATGTATCCCGATGTTCACTTCCTTGGAGGGAAGCTAGTCATCGTTGGAGGGATGGGTGTTACCACAAAGGCACACCAACACCACGAAGGCTCACCCTATTCTCCTGGAGATATCACCACGAAGGCGATTCCCAACCACTAGTGATAGACCTTGAGGCGGCCTCCAAACCTTCACAAACTTTCTGGGGGACAAATCACAAGTTGATTCCTAACCGGAGTACTCCTACCGCCTAGGAGTCTCCAACCTCCAAGAGTAACAAGATCAAGGGGGAAATGCTCAAGACTTGCTCAAATCACGAATTGCTTTGGTCACAAGAGGGAGAGGGAGAGGATCAATCTTTTGATTGGAACAACTCTCAAGAACACTCACTAATCTCTCCGGGATCTAAGATTTGGTGTAGGAGAAGTGAGAGGGAGCCACTTGTGTTGTTGGGGCGATTTAGATGAAGTGGTCAACCCTCTCCCGGAGTGGGAGAGGTATTTTTATACCCCCCCCCCCCAAGAAAATAGAGTTGTTTCTGGCAGTGTTGACCTGCCCGGATGATCTGGACGCACACTTGGATGATCCGGGCAATGCCCGGATGTGTAGGAAGGTCAATATACAATGTGATGAAGCAGATACCCGGATGTCCGGGGACATAGCCGGATGATCCGGGCAATGCCCGGATGATCTGGGTGGGTAGCTGGATGATCCGGCTAGCAGAATAAGTTTATGTGATGAATTTTTCGAGTAACCCGGATGATCCGGCCTGGAACCCGGATGATCCGGGCAAAGCCCGGATGATCTGGGAGGGAACCCAGATGATCCAGCCAAACCAAACTGCTGCAGCCCAGAAACTGAAACAGGCACAACTTTTACATCCGGAATCCGATTTTGATGATCTTGATCTCATTCTGAAGTTATG
This sequence comes from Triticum dicoccoides, assembly GCF_002162155.2. Classification (NCBI taxonomy): domain Eukaryota; kingdom Viridiplantae; phylum Streptophyta; class Magnoliopsida; order Poales; family Poaceae; genus Triticum; species Triticum dicoccoides. Next base: position 370,785,911 of record NC_041389.1, on the reverse strand, counting down.
GAAAAACCCCAGGTCCTCACATAGAGAACCACCCAAGATCAACCAAAAAGGAGGATGCCAAATTTGCAAAGGTTTTATCATATATTTGGGTAACCTATTCGGCTTTGGATTTTCTTTGGTATATATGATAGGATTCGAATTGTGTATAGAAGATGTTGACTTGAGCAAATCCATCACGAACCCCTTTGATCCCCTATTAATAGTGCGGGATCCCTATAACTCAAGAATCATAAAATGAGCTACACTACATAGCTATCAAGAATCCATTCTTGAGTGCGTATGTTTCTTCAATGGTCATCACTCCAGAACACTGAAGTCAAAGGAACTAATACCTTTGATTCGAGCCTTTCACTTGAGCTTGATGTTGTTGTTTCTTCTTGGCTCAAGTTGAAGGCAAGACATTGGTGAAGTCTTCAAGTAGCTCCCCCATACACAATGTGGGCAGCTTTGCTTTGTATTCATCTTCACTTGTCCATCATGTGATCATCCACAAGCTTCAAGCATGTAATCCTTCGGGGTGGTTATCTTGAACTTGCCCTTGTCAACCATGATCATCAACACTTGATGTCATCCTCTCATGGACACTTGAAATCTCTCTCTCGATGCGAGCCCATGAGAATCACCTAACCCTCAAAAACATAGACAACACATAGTATGGGTTAGTACACAAAGTGCAATTGACAATTGCTTATCATACCACAAGATCCTATGTAGTGCATCATTTGCGCTCGTGTGTTGACCATTTAGAGTTTGATCTTCGAGCTTCCTCTTGGTCAACCGATATCTCTACTCCATGTTTAATCTTGACGTCTTGAAGGGTATATTGAATTCTTCACTTGAATAGCTTGCTTGAATACTTCATCAATCATGACTCAACACATGAGTCCATTATGATCATATATTTGAGCCACTCCTAGAATTCATCATTCAAATCATCCTTTTAAGATCTTGTTCCATTATGGCTCAAACCGTAGCTCTAAGCATGGCAACCTTGAGATACTTCAATGAACTCCATTTTGAACATCTCGATGTAATTGTTGCTTCAAAGGAGTTGTCTTCCAATTTCTTCAATCATTTTCCAATGGGACTAACCTTCAAATGTATAGCTCAATGTACACATTATTCCATAATTATTATCATTAATTACCAAAACCACACATGGGGGCTCATGTACTTTCAGCCGTACTAAGAAAAATAAGATGCATAAAAGATAACATCACATGCAATCAAAATATGGGACATGATATGGCCATCGTCATCTTGTGCCTTTGATCTCCATATCCAAAGCAACGTCATGATCTCCATTGTCACTGGCTTGACACCTTGATCTCCATTGTAGCATCATTGTCGTCTCGCCAACTATTGCTACTACGATTATCGCTACCGCATAGTGATAAAGTAAATCAATTACATGGCGATTGCATTTCATACATAAAGCGACAACCATATGGCTCCTGCCAGTTGCCGATAACTTTGTTACAAAACATGATCATCTCATACAACAATTTATATCACATGTCTTGACCATATCACATCACAACAAGCCCTGCAAAAAGAAGTTAGACGTCATCTACTTTGTTGTTGCAAGTTTTACGTGGTTGCTATGGGCTTCTAGCAAGAACCGTTCTTACCTACACATCAAAACCACAACGATTTTTCGTCAAGTGTGTTGTTTTAACCTTGAACAAGGAACGGCCGTAGTCAAACTCGATTCAACTAAAGTTGGGGAAACAGACACCTGCCAGCCACCTGTGTGCAAAGCACGTCCGTAGAACCAGTCTCATGAACGCGGTCATGTAATGTCGGTCTGGGCCGCTTCATCCAACAATACCGCCGAATCAAAGTAAGACGTTGGTGGTAAGCAGTATGACTATTATCGCCCACAACTCTTTGTGTTCTACTCGTGCATATCATCTACGCATAGACCTGGCTCGGATGCCACTGTTGGGGAACGTAGCATGCAATTTTAAAAAAAATCCTACAATCACGCAAGATCTATCTAGGAGATGCATAGTAACGAGAGGGGGAGAGTGTGTCCACGTACCCCTGTAGACCAAAAACGAAAGCGTTAGTTAATGCGGTTGATGTAGTAGAACGTCTTCACGATCCAACCGATCCAAGTACCGAATGTACGGCACCTCCGTGTTCAGCACATGTTCAGCTCGATGACGACCCTCGAACTATTGATCCAGTAGAGGGTCGAGGGAGAGTTCCGTTAGCACGACGGCGTGGCGACGTTGTTGATGATGTGATCCGCACAGGGCTTCGCCTAAGCACTCCGACGCTATGACCGAAGGAGTAAACTGTGAAGGGGGGCACCGCACACGGCAAAGAGAACAATTGATGTGTATTTGGGGTGCCCCCCACCCCCGTATATAAAGGAGGAGAGGGAGGAGGCCGGCGGCCTAGAGGGGGGCGCGCCAAGGGAGAGTCCAACTAGGATTCCCAATCCTAGTTGGCCTCCCTTTCCTATTCCAAGAAGGTGGAAGAGGGAAGGAGAGGGAAAGGGAGAGGGAAAGAGGGGGCCGCGCCCCCTCCCCCTTGTCCAATTCGGACTCCCTTGGGGGAGGGGGGGCCACCCTGCGGGCTGCCCTCTCCTACTCCCTTATGGCCCATTAAGACCCATAACTTCCCCGAGGGGTTCCGGTAACCCCTCGGTTCCTCGATAAATATCTGAAACATCCCAAAACCATTCCGGTGTCCGAATACCTTCGTCCAATATATCAATCTTTACCTCTTGACCATTTAGAGACTCCTCGTCATTTCCATGATCTCATCCGGGACTCCGAACAAACTTCGGTCATCAAAAACACATAACTCATAATACAAATCGTCATCGAACGTTAAGCGTGTAGACCCTACGGGTTCGAGAATTATGTAGACATGATCGAGACACATCTCCAATCAATAACCAACAGCGGAACCTGGATGCTCATATTGGCTCCTACATATTCTACGAAGATTTTTATCGGTCAAACCGCACAACATACGTTGTTCCCTTTGTCATCGGTATGTTACTTGCCCGAGATTCGACCGTCGGTATTATCATACCTAGTTCAATCTCGTTACCGGCAAGTCTCTTTACTCGTTCCATAATGCTTCATCCCGCAACTAACTCATTAGTCACATTGCTTGCAAGGCTTATAGTGATGAGCATTACCGAGAGGGGCTAGAGATACCTCTCCGATACACAGAGTGACAAATCCTAATCTCGATCTATGTCAACCCAACAAACACCTACGGAGACACCTGTAGAGCATATTTATAATCATCCAGTTACGTTCTGACGTTTGATAGCACACAAGGTGTTCCTCCGGTATTCGGGAGTTACATAATCTCATAGTCAGGGGAACATGTATAAGTCATGAAGAAAGCAATAGCAATAAAACTTAACGATAAGTATGCTAAACTAACGGATGGGTCTTGTCCATCACATTATTCACTAATGATGTGATCCCGTTCATCAAATAACAACACATGTCTATGGTCAGGAAACATAATCATCTTTGATTAACGAGCTAGTCAAGTAGAGGCATACTAGGGACACTATGTTTTATCTATGTATTCACATATGTATTAAGTTTTCGCTTAATACAATTCTAGCATGAATAATAAACATTTACCATGATATAAGGAAATATAAATAACAACTTTATTATTGTCTCTAGGGCATATTTCCTTCACGAAGTTGATCCAGCAGCAAGGTAAAATGTACGGAGGCTCGACAAACCAAATTCAATCTCGTGTGTTCCTAACACATTCTTGACAGTTTTTCATCACTGACGCTACAAGACAATATGAAGACCTCCTCACACTCTCTCATAACACAGTGTACAGGCCTAGTCTGCATGCTAGCTACATCTACTGGGCAGCCTGCCCCAAGACACCAAGACACCCCAAGACTTGGCAGCGAAGCCAGCGACGTCCCATGGTTTTGTATACCGAAAGTTTCACCGTGGTTGGAACGCACCCAACCTATTTACACGGTGTTGAAAAATCTGAATTGCTTTTGGAAGCCGAGCTCCGTTGAGGCCTTCAAATGTAAAATTCAAAATTCATAAATCATATTTTTACATTTCAAAAAAATCTAAAAAAAAATACAGAGATAGATGAAAGCATGGTTTACAACTTACAAGTGTGTAAATTTTCAGGCGAAATGCATAGAAATGAGGTATGTGCAAAAAAAGACAAATCTAGGACTTTTTAACACTGATTCTATTCATCCTCACATACCATGACTTTGTCTTTTTTGTATTGGTCACATTTCAATGTATTTCATCCTGAAATTTTACACACATACGCCTCACATCCTTGTTTACTTGTATTAAAATTTTCTTGAAACCAATTTTTTGAATTTTGAGTTCTCCGGAAAAACGGCTTCATGGAGGCCGAGAGCCGAAACGCCATTCTCGTGAAAATTTCTCTTTAGATGACTACTGTACTTCTCAGCTGCACCAACACCACGCTCTCTCTAAATCGCTCCGAACTGGCCAGCACCGGCACCAATTTCTCTTTAGATGACTGCTGTACTTCTCACCGGAGCGACGGCCTGTTCACGAATCAAGCCCAGAACTTGCATGAGGCGTACAGCTTTGCGTACCACCCGGTGACCGGCGAGTACACCGTCGTCCATGTCCCGTGCAGCTTCGACCGGCTCCGGGAGTTCGACGAGGTGCAGACGTTCACGTTGGGGGAGAAGTCGTGGCGCGATGTGGCAGTGGCCGTGCCTAGGAGTACGAGATGCAGCCTCGTCGGCGGCCTCATGAGCGTCGACGGCTCGACGTACATGGTCACGGAGGGCACCGAGAAGGTCGTGTCGTTCAACCATGAGGACGAGTCCGTCATGTTCATCAAGCCACTCCCCAAGCCATGATAGGAATTCCGAATTTACTTTTCTGTTGTGCAAGCACAGGCCGAGCGATTCGAGGAAGTATCGAGCGGGTGTAATTCTGATCAGCGAGAGGAACCCAGGAGCGGTAGTCGCCAATGCCAGCTGGGACCGCTCCGATAGGACATTCACCTACGTTGAGACCACGGAGCCACTCAGTGTTTACAATCTATGGTGACCCACGATAGGCACCTGGTGTATGACGTTATTACGTTGTAAATACCGGACTCCAAGCAAGGGAGGTGACATATTCATTTGATTGTTCATCATCTTGAACTGAAGTTTTGTGTAATTATATTCTACTAGCACAAATGTTTGTGCGTTGCAACGGCACAGATAATTGTCATGTGCATTAAAATATGAGAAACGTTTGGCATCGGCGCACCGGCGGAACGCTTCGGCCGGTGCCCCTCGCTCGCTCGCTTTTTTCCACGGACGGAACATTTTTTTTCTTATATGCTTCTTCTTCCTCTCGCGAGCGCCGCCTCCTGGAAGTGTGTCCCCTCCCCCTCCCCTCTTCCCGAGCTGCGACTGGGCCACCACGACCTTCATCGCCGGCGGCCAGGCTCCCCTCGCCGGCTGCCATGGCTGCCTGCCGCCATGGCCAGATCCATCCCCTACCTCAAGCTTTCACGCGGGCGCATCCCCTCCCCCCTCCCCCCTCCCTCCTCCCCCCCTTC
>NC_041389.1:370775512-370780169 GCF_002162155.2 Triticum dicoccoides | reverse complement strand
GGGGCTGCGACTGGGCGACCACAACCTCCATCGCCGGCGACCAGGCGCTCCCTCGCCGGCCGCCATGGCTGCCTGCCGCCATGGCTGGATGCAGCCCGCGTATACTAGTGTTGCAACCGTCACCTAGAACAGCTTCAACAGCTGTTGAAAAAAGCTTCAACCATAGACAGAAAAGCTTCAATGAAACTGCATAATAAGGGGAAGCTGCAACCGTAGTTGGTTTTTGTTACTACAGGCGAAGTTTTTTGCTACATCCATCAGGCGGAGCTGCGACCTCACGACGATGACAACGACGATTTTTTGTTGCAATCGTAGTAGAATTTTGCTACCACCGCTGAAGTTTTTGCTACATCCATGTAAGGCAGAGTTGCGACCTCGCGAAAGACGGCGACGGTGTTTAATTTTTGCTGCAACCATAGTAGATTTTTTGCTTCTATCGGTGAAGCTTTTTGCTACATCCACGTAAGGCGGAGTCGTGACCTCGCGAAAGACGGCGACGGTGTTTGATTTTTGCTGCAACCATAGTAGATTTTTGCTTCTATCGGTGAAGCTTTTTGCTACATCCATGTAAGGCGGAGTCGCGACCTCGCGAAAGACGGCGACGGTGTTTGATTTTTGCTGCAACCGTAGTTTACTTTCGCTACTACGGGTGAAATTTTTTGCTACATCCATTCAAAACGGTGTTGATTGACTGACGGTCGCCGTCGATATAATTTCCTACGGCGAGCATCAATGGCGAGGGGCGGCGGCCGAGCCACAACCGTCGCCGTCAAGAGCTGCAACGCAGGTGGAGTTGTTGCATGGGAACTGGCGACGTGGACAGCTGGCGAGGGCGGGGACTGGCGACGAGGACGGGCGGCGAGGGCAGGGATCGGCGACGAGGACGGGCGGCGAGGGTGGGGGTCCGGCGGCGACGAGGAAGACCGGCGAGGGTGGGGACCGGCGACCACCGGAGGGGACAGGAGGCGCGGCGTCGCGCTCCCCCAAACGGGATCCAACTGACTGCCCGAGGAAGAAGAGAGCTTGGGGCGATTCGTTTTTTTTTGCTTGGGATCCAGCGGCTGCGTGGCTCAAATCGAACGGTCCGGGCTGGACCGGCCGAACGATTCGGCCGGCGCACCGGCGCCTATCGGTGCCCTTAAAATATCCATCGATGAAACGGGACAACACCGGGCTCCACGCAAGGGAGGTGACATATTCATTTGATTGTCCATCATCTTTAACTAAAGTTTTATGTAATTATATTCTACTAGCACAAATGTCCGTGCATTGCAACTGCACAGATAATTATCATGTGCATCAAAATATCCATTGATCTAACGGGACAACATGCCACCCGACGATAGCGGGTAGGTGTCGATTAAAACGGCATCAGCACGACACGACACAACGACATCCATCGGTGCAGCAAAGAGGGACACGGAGCTCTTGGTGAAATGTATATCGGCGAATCAGTAAGACCCATGCTACACATACAACAATACTTTTTAGTACGATTTTTACACGATTCACTCCATACAATATAATTTATTCCGTGTTCACACGTTGTAGTACACAAACAAACACCAAATCTAGTTTCAGTTAAAACGAACCGAATTTATAGTCTGGTGTGTTCCTAGCACATTGTTGTTTGTTTTTTACACTCTGACACCACAAAGACTTTCTCAACCCTGTCTACAAGGTAGTACAAGCCTAGTGCCCAGGCAGCTAACACCTACGACGCCCTCCGAAGACTTCGAAGCTAAGCTAGGTCCCCTGGCTTCTGTATCACTGTATGTACACAAATGTTTCACCGTGGCTGCTACAAAATGCCCACATTTCAGGTGAAAACAAAGGCAGGATTGAAACTGTTCCGCAACTCCGCCGGCGAGTCCGGTCCGAGGTTGCGGAGCGAGGGCAAGCGTCGTAGACGAAGTAGTCGAACACACGAAAGTAAATGACACAGAGAAATATGGAGGAGACCAGCTTTATTAATCAATGATCAAGTGTTACAATGATGGCTCCTCGTTGCTTTATATAGGGAGTAGGGGATCAAGGGATAAGTACCCACTTAACGTAAAGTGGGGGAAACGGGAGGGGCTAGCCCGTGCGATACGCACAAGGCCGCCGCCACCCCCTCGGTGGCCCCGGTTTCCCAACACTCTCCCTTGGATAATTATCCGTATATCCATGCCTCAAAACTCTGAAAAACCCAGTGGAAAAAAATATGGAGAAAGAGCACATAGCATATGTTGTTGTATTGCACGAATTGCCTCGTTAAAAACCTCGTGTGAGAAACATCAGGAAAACTCACTCAAGGGAAAAAGAGTACAATCCACTCGACCATCAAGTTGAGTACTCAATCATCAGGATTGAGATTTTAGCGACGAGTTTGTGAAGTTTCTCCCCCTGAACCTTGCATCTCTCTAAGTCTCATCATACCGATTCCACGCACACACCTCTCTAAGGTTGATGTCGGTAATGATTTAGTGAACATATCAGCAAGATTGTCACAGGACTTAGTATGCAAAACTCTCACCTCGTTCAACTGTTGCAGCTCATGTGCATAGAAGAACTTGGGACTAATATGTTTTGTGAGGTTACTCTTCACATAACCCATCTGGACTTGTGCAACACTAGCAGCATTATCTTCGTAGATAATGGTAGGGGTTTGTATGGTGTTCAGCCCACATGTCTGCTGAATGTGGCCGATCATCCGCCGAAGCGATACACATTCGTTTGACGTTTCAAATAGTGCCATGATTTCCGAGTGGTTCATGGAAGTCGGCACAAGAGTTTGCTTGGACGATTTCCAGGAAAATGCAGTTCCACCACAAAGGAAAACATATCCAGTCTGTGATTTGCAATCATGCGGGTCCGATAGGTACCCAGCATCGGCATAGCCTATAATAGATAGGTCTTGATTCCTCTTATAAAATAGGCCAAGATCTTTGGTCCCTTGTAGGTAACGGAAGACGTCCTTGACACCTTTTCAATGTCTTTTGGTAGGTTCAGAACTGTACCTCGCAAGCAAACTGGCGGCGGACGCAATGTCTGGCCATGTACAGTTTGCAAGATACATGAGTGCTCCAACTGCACTCAGGTAAGGAACCTCTGGTCCCAGAGTTTCCTCCCCCTATTCCTTTGGCCTGAACGAGTCCTTGTCTGGCCGTAAAGACCTCCTGACCATCGGGGTCTTAGAAGGATATGCCTTATCAAATCCAAATCTTTCCAACACCTTCTGGGTGTAGGCCGACTGGTGCACTAGAATCCCATCAGGGGAATGTTCAAGTTGCAGACCTAGACAGAACTTGGTTTTACCCAAATCCTTCATCTCGAATTTCGACATTAGGTAGGAACTCGCTTCCTCAATATTCTTAGGTGTACCAATTACGTTTAAATCGTCCACGTACACCGAGATTATACAGAATCCATCTTGGGATCGCCGTATAAAAACACATGGGCAATCTTTATTGCTCGTGTAGCCCTTCTGATGAAGTAAGTCGCTTAAACGATTGTACCACATTCTACTAGACTGTCTGAGTCCGTACAGTGCCTTTTGAAGTTGAACACTGTATAGACCACTGTTTGCTCTATCATGGTTCGGAACAGGGATACCTTCTGGAACCTTCATGTATATGTTCGAATCCTAGTTACCATATAGGTAAGCAGTGACAACATCCATTAGTTTCATTTTCAAGCCCATGTTTACTTCCATCAAGATCAAGTATCTAAAGGTAACTCCATCCATGACCGGGGAATAAGTCTCCTCAAAATCGACACCTGGTCGTTGAGTGAACCCTTGAGCAACGAGCCTTGATTTGTACCGTACTACCTTATTATTTTCATCTCTCTTTCGAACAAAAACCCACCTATGGCCAACAGGGCGAATGTGGGGAGGAGTTCGACAAACTGGTCCGAACACCTTCTTTTTGTTGAGAGATAATAATTCGGCAGTAATTGCCTGCTGCCAATCTTTCCAATCCGACTTTTTCTTGCAATCAACGAGTGTTTTAGGCTCAGGGTCAAGATCTATGATTGAGGCAATTTTCATAGCAAAGTTGATGTCGACAATCACCGTTGCTCGGTTCAGGGACCCCCCGTATAAATATAATTTATGGCCATTTCGTCATGGAGCGCATCCGGCGCTAACACTTGCTCTACCAAATTTCCCATTATGGGAGCAAGGTCCTTTAGATTTCCCACGCCAACGTGTGCGCACACATCTCCGCTGGGTGTTTCCCCTATGGGAAAGTTTAAGTCCGGAATTTCGTGCACTGAATTTTCCGTACTTGTAACGCCCGGATAATCATGCTACAGTGATCTCACGTTAATGGTGACACGTCACCTCTGTCACTGTAATTAATCTCGGGTTAATTCAAAGCCGTTTCAAATTTAAATCCTAAATAAGGCAAACGTCAAAAGTTTTCAAATATTAAAATAAAATGTTCGGGCCATGTCTAATATTGCATCGGTAATTATGGCGTAGTAAACACCTTTTTATAAAATGCCTAATTACTTTTAGATGAATTTAAACAGGAAAGAAATAAATAAAAGAAAGGAAATACAAAAGAGAAACACACACAAAAAAAAAGGAAAAGAACCCCCCCCCCCTCGGTGTTCCGGCCCAGCAGGCCACCGGCCCAACTGGGCCACGACCCACCAGGCCGCTACCCGG
>NC_041389.1:370774633-370775126 GCF_002162155.2 Triticum dicoccoides | reverse complement strand
CCAGAATTGGATCGGGGCGCTCGACGCCGCCGCCGCTCGGAGGCGCCCGAACCCCGCGCCCCGCCGTGCCTCCGTCCGTCCCTGCCGGCTCCCGTTGCTCATCCTCGCCCCCTCTCTTCGCCGGACGCCGTCCACGCACGTCGTCGCCGTCCTCTTCGCTCGACGCCGTCGCCAAAGACCAACACGCCGGCCTGCTTCCTCCTCCCCATCGGACTGCCTCCCCGTCGCTGGCCGTCCCCGTCTTCCTCCTCGCGCCCCGCTGCCCAGTCCCCTGCAACCCCTTGTGAGCGCCACCCCCATCTTCCTCTCTGACCCCGCGCCGGAATCGTCCTCGACGGGACTCGCTCGCCCGCGTGCTCCCGCAGCTCCGCCCGACCCTTGCCCCGTAGCCTTCCCCGCGGCCTGGTGCCCGCGGCCACCCCGCCGTGCACCGCGGCCTCTGCTTCGCCTCGCTGCGCCCCCCTGCTGGCCTCGCCCACCGCCGCACGACCAC
>NC_041389.1:370767214-370774397 GCF_002162155.2 Triticum dicoccoides | reverse complement strand
TCACCCCCTTCGGCACCCTAGCGGCTACCGCACCGACCGGCTCGGCCATGGCCGCTGGCTGCGTGCGTGCCCCTTCCAGCCCGAACATGTCCGGCGCGCCAAAGGGTGTGGCCTGGACATTGTCCGGCCATGTGTGGTGCTGCCCTGGACGTGTCCGGCTGGACATTGTCCAGTGGCCCAGTGCTACTGTCAGTAAAAAAAAGGAATATCAAAATAAATAAATAATAATAATAATAATAAAATTAATTAATTAATTAATTAATTAATTAAGGAATTAATTAAGTTAAATAATTATAATTAGGTTAACCTAATCACTAATTAAACTAATTAACTATTAGTTAATTAAACAGTGTATGACATGCGGGACCCACACGTCAGATTGACCCAGTCAACTCCTTGTTGACTGCTGACGTCATGATGACGTCAGCGTGCACTATTCTGGATAATGTTAGAATTAAATAGTTAAATAAATTCTAAAAATGATTAAAACTTTAGAAAATCATATCTTTTAATCCGTAACTCGGATTAAAATATTTTCAACATGAAAGTTGCTCAGAACGACGAGACGAATCCGGATACGCAACCCGTTCGTCCGCCACACACCCCTAACATATCAAACTCGCAACTTTCCCCCTCTGGCTCCTCTGCCCGAAAACACGGAACACCGGGAATACTTTCCCGGATGATTTCCCCCTTCGCCAGCATCACCTCATACTGCGTTAGGACACACCTAGCACCGCTCTTTGTCATGTCTTGTGTCGTCTTGCTTATGTTTGCACTGTATTTATTGTTTCTTCCCCCTCTTCTCTTCGGTAGACTACGAGACCGACGCTGCTGCTGCCCAGTTCGACTACGGAGTTGACGACCCCTCTCTCTCTTGCCAGAGCAACCAGGCAAGCCCCCCCCCTTGATCACCAGATATCGCCTATTCTACTCTATACTGCTTGCATTAGAGTAGTGTAGCATGTTACTGCTTTCCGTTGATCCTATTCTGATGCATAGCCTGACATTGTTGCTACACCTGTTGATACCTTACCTGCAATCCTAAATGCTTAGTATAGGATGCTAGTTTATCATCATTGGCCCTACATTCTTGTCAGTCTGCCTTGCTATACTATTGGGCCGTGATCACTCGGGAGGTGATCACGGGTATATACTATACATACATACATACTATACAGATGGTGACTAAAGTCGGGTCAGCTCGAAGAGTACCCGCGAGTGATTCACGGATTGGGGGCTGAAAGGACCTTTGTCCCGACGGCCCTCTGTGTGGATCTTTGTGGCGGAGCGGCAGGGCAGGTTGAGACCGCCTAGGAGAGAGGTGGGCCTGGCCCTGTTCGGCGTTCGCGGACACTTAACACGCTTAACGAGATCTTGGTATTTGATCTGAGTCTGGCTACGAGCCTATACGCACTAACCATCTACGTGGGAGTAGTTATGGGTATCCCGACGTCGTGGTATCAGCCGAAGCACTTCAGACGTCAGCGACGGAGCGGCGCGCGCCGGATTGGAACGTAAGCCTGCTCTTGTATTAAGGGGGCTAGTTCTGCTTCCGGCCGCCCTCGCAACATGCAGGTGTGCTATGGGCGATGGGCCCAGACCCCTGTGCGCTTAGGTTTAGACCGGCGTGCTGGCCTCTCTGTTTTGCCTAGGTGGGGCTGCGACGTGTTGATCTTCCGAGGCCGGGCATGACCCAGGAAAGTGTGTCCGGCCAAATGGGATCGAGCGTGTTGGGCTATGTGGTGCACCCCTGCAGGGAAGTTAATCTATTCGAATAGCCGTGATCTTCGGTAACAGGACGACTTGGAGTTGTACCTTGACCTTATGACAACTAGAACCGGATACTTAATAAAACACACCCTTCCAAGTGCCAGATACAACCGGTGGTCGCTCTACCTCAGGGATATGAGGAGGGGATCGCCGGGTAGGATTATGCTATGTGATGCTATTTGGAGATGCTACTTGGAGACGCTACTTGGAGGACTTCAATCTACTCTCTTATACTTGATGCAAGACGGAGGCTGCCAGAAGCGTAGTCTTCGACAGGATTAGCTATCCCTCTCTTATTCTGGCATTCTGCAGTTCAGTCCACTGATATGGCCTCCTTAAACATATACCCATGCATATGTAGTGTAGTTCCTTGCTTGCGAGTACTTTGGATGAGTACTCACGGTTGCTTTCTCCCCCCTTTTCCCCCTTTCTTTCGTTCTGGTTGTCGCGACCAGATACTGGAGTCCAGGAGCCAGACGCCACCGTCAACGACGACCCCTACTACACCGGAGGTGCCTACTACTACGTGCAGCCCGCTGACGACGACCAGGAGTAGTTTAGGAGGATCCCAGGTAGGAGGCCTGCGCCTCTTTCGATCTGTATCCCAGTTTGTGCTAGCCTTCTTAAGGCAACTTGTTTAACTTATGTCTGTACTCAGATATTGTTGCTTCCGCTGACTCGTCTATGATCGAGCACTTGTATTCGAGCCCTCGAGGCCCCTGGCTTGTATTATGATGCTTGTATGACTTATTTATGTTTTAGAGTTGTGTTGTGATATCTTCCCGTGAGTCCCTGATCTTGATCGTACACATTTGCGTGCATGATTAGTGTACGATTAAATCGGGGGCGTCACAAGTTGGTATCAGAGCCGACTGCCTGTAGGAATCCCCCTTCCACACTCCTTGGCCGAAGTTGAGTCTAGTCATGGCAAAACTTTTACTAACATGGCTGTGCGGCCCATGGGCCCACGTCGCCATTGGGTTGTATTAGGATCTTTTATTCCTCGTCTTTACTCTGGGACTCTGATCTCTCTTCTATTCGGGTTAAATAAATTTTACTAAAATCTAACTTTAGGTTCTCGAAAACACTTTCCCTTGGAGAGCCCCTTCAGTCAAGATGATCGCCGACTGCACCAGAAGATTTCGAAGATACTCTCCGATATCCTCTCGAGACTTTGTGCCCGTTGCTTTTGCAATCCCCCGCCACTGATACATCCCTATGGATAACTACATACACTTGCCATCATATAATCATTGCCCGTTGATCTTGTTACTACAAGATACCTTGAAATTCTCTCTATTGTTCCAAGAACCGTTTGTGTCACTGCCTTTCAGTTCTTTGCCACTTGAATACCCCTAAGAATAGTTTCTCGCACCTTTCGAGTATCCGCTCATCCCAGTTGTTCAGGTGTTTCACAAAAGTCTTTGAAATACTATTCAATCATCCGAAAATCCCTAGCAGCTTTATTGCTCTACAAATACTTGTCTACTAGCATTATGGATGCTTCCCATATATCTGGCAATATTCACTAGTATCTTTTGACACCGTCATTTTGATCCTATTGATTCAATATGTGTGCGAATGCACACAATCATCTATCAACCCTTCTAAATATCTTTCCGACTCAGACATCATTTTTGAACATGAGCTGGTTCTCGACCAAACTATTTGTCACCAATTGTGCCTCTGGTCTATCCGACTTATCCATCCTTGATCAGAGCGACTGCTTCTGAACCTTTGTTTTGGAGATCGTAATTCCTTTGTTATCTAAGCATCGAATTATTCCAATGTTCTATAATATGATGCCCGTGCATTCTTTCTGGAGTACCGATACTCACATCAGCTCTGTTGTGGATCGCCCGATCCATTGTTGGATTTCATCTGACATTGTCCTTCATATTCAATCACTTTGGAAGTTATTTCTCCATTGGTAAATCCTACCCTCTGATTGACCAACCATGCTCTGCTTTCGAGCTGGTAGTATTTACTATTGAAGCTTGTGGTATATGTTTCCATGATACCCTGACGGGTTGAACCTATGCCTTCCTTTATATGTGTGAACTCGGAAGTTTTCACAAGTCATATTCATCTGGTATTTCACCAGGTAAAACTTTTAACACTAATGCCTTTATCAAAGCGAGAAGTGAATGGAAGGTTATGCATTGGAGAAGTGGGAGTCGACCTTGAACTTTGCGTTCATGCCCATGGACACGATGTACATCTTCTCATCGAAGTTTCTTTTAAAATCAATTATTCCCTTGGTATAAGTTCATCTTATATCTGAGATCTGGCCTTTTTGCAATCATGGTTCTGACCATGTTCTCCTTAAATATCATGTCCTGTGCAAGTTTAAGCACTTGTCTTCTATAGAGCAATACCCCAGTTCAACTTCTAGTTTGATCTGTCGTCGAGTATTACCACCTGGTAGCTCGAGATTATCTTGGAACTGCATAATTTCTTATGAGTTCTTCATCAAGTACTACATACTCACCGATTACAATTTTTCATGGGCTCGGAGTTATTGAACACTCAAAGACACCGATAACTGAACCGAGTCCGCTCTACGGTTCAACAACTCTTCAGTAAGCTTCTATAAGTACGAGTTTGTACCCGATCACGCCATTCCTAGCCTGTTTGGCTATGTCATTGTCGTGACGATTCTAACGGTGCTACCTGGTCCTTATTCTCGGAGCACCAATTTTCGACGATGAACTAACCTTACGTCGATTTTTCCTCGTCATACCCTTTCACCTTAAACAACAAGCTTGAGTTCGAGTTTGTGTCGTAACTGTGGTTCCAATAACCTCTTGCTTCAGCATTCCTTTGACTTGATGTCGTCGCTGATTGACTACATCTGCATGAAATCTCTCGACAATTGTGTCGTGATCATCATCAACCTTATGAGCTCTTCCAGGAATTCAATTGAATTCATGATGGGTAATACCATCCTTGCCCCTCGATGATTCCTGTTCTCATCGACCACTTTATTGCCTTCAGTTCAACACAACTTGTTCGCGTTTTGTGTAAACCTTGAGATCACTGCTACCCAGCAGTCGATCTTCCTTACCTCGGTAGTATTACCATCTCTTTTTGTCAAGAATGTGGTGAGAATTTCACCACCTCTTAATAATTCTTGATATCTTAATACTTCTTGCCATCTTCGTTCATTCCTTGGTCCCCGTATTGTTTTCAACCGGAATACCGACAATGGAGCTATGACGTGTGAATTCAAAACTTCTAGCAACCCTATTGCTTTGAAGTGAATGGGCGATAGTTCATTCTAAGTCCTTCGCTAATTGAATCACCATTCTAACATTGGTCGTGCAACCCAACCCGTACTTCGGGCGCACCCTTCAACCAATGTTTAATTGTGTATGTCTTCCTCGAGCATACTTCCTTATATCATTTGATCTGACAAATGTTATCTCCTTGTTCACTTAATGGTGGAAATCCATCTTTTGGGAATCTCGGTGAATTGCTGTTGAGTTCACCAGACACCTCCTTGCCCTCTCCTTGGTTTAATGGTGAACTATTGCTTCAGAAACCCGCTCCCATAGTTCATTTCCCGAGAAGCTTGCAATGCCATTTCAACGATTTGTGTTGTGCCTTTTCTTCTCGGACATCCTGAGTCTCAGGTATCCTGACACCAATCGGATCTGAATCTCGGTCAGATATGATGGTTGGGACAACTTTCCAAGAGTTATGACGTTGATCTTTTGATGACCCGGTAACATGATGTCATGCCTAGCACCCCCCCCCCCCCGGCTGGAGGACCTATCATTATAGATTCCTTTTCAGCAAGATTATCCATTCATCCATGAGGAAATTGTAAGACTTATTCTACAAGTTATTCTTGATGGATCCTTCGTGTTTCCAAAGTCTGATCTTCACCTGAAGACCATGTCACTGCTTTCTCGAAGCATGTCAATGGTACTCCGATTTTCAACAGGCACATTTGAAGCACGATGCTATATTTTAATTATCAATTATCCTAACACCGTTGTATGAGTAATATCATGAGATTCCTCCCCCCTTACCTAAATGGTTTTCTACTTTATATCCTGTCATGGATATCTTGCTCTGCTTGTCCTTGGGAAGGATATACCCTTGAAATATGTGTTTAAACACATTTTTCCTTTCCATTGTTCTATTTAACCTAATGATCACATTTTCCTTTCCATTGGTCTGTTCGACCTTTCTTGTGATCTATATAATCTAAGCAGTAATAATTCACTGCTTACGTAAACACATCGATGTACAACTCTGTCAGTGAGACCCCGTTTCTACTATTGATGACATTCCGGTAGCCACCGATCGACGAGAACTTTGCCTATTGGTCCGCCTCGTGCAACGAGCAGGAAAATGGTTCTCTTCGTCCCTCGCCCTTGGTACCAACGTTGTTGCCGACATAACTGACATGGTACTCTCTGACATGCCTTGCTATCATGACCTTGTAAGATGTCACTGCTCCTATTTAAAAAAAACCACATGGTGGGCCCATAACCCACAGTTCCACAGGATCGAAACCTGACTCTCCTATACCCCCTGTTTCCAAAGTTATTCCTCGCGCTTGGCTTCGTATTTAATTCACGGGCCACCTTCCTAGTGCTCTATACTGGTATCAGACGCAATACTTACTCTCGCTACTCTGAACCCCTTTCTCACTCTGGTTCAGGCTTCGAGCAACTATCTATCCGCTTGGAGCCTATTATGGTACCTTCGTACCTTACTCTCGAGGTATTTCATATGTTCAACTCGAGAGATAATCTTATACTAATTCATGGGTTAACCCCAGATTGTTTCCCTCAAAAGCATTATGTCGTAGTGAGCTGCCCCTTATCTTTTCGTAAGTACGATGGAGTTCCCGAAGAAATGATGACAAGTTTATCATGATGCATCGGAATAAAGGATTGAAGACATCAACGAAAGGAATTAACTTCCTCGAGAAGATCCATTGGGATATCGTAACCAGAACTTTCCCCTTACTCCCCTCTTAAATCTCGGGACGAGATTTCTTGTAGTGGAGGAGATTTGTAACGCCCCGATAATCATGCTACAGTGATCTCACGTTAATGGTGACACGTCACCTCTGTCACTGTAATTAATCTCGGGTTAATTCAAAGCCGTTTCAAATTTAAATCCTAAATAAGGCAAACGTCAAAAGTTTTCAAATATTAAAATAAAATGTTCGGGCCATGTCTAATATTGCATCGGTAATTATGGCGTAGTAAACACCTTTTTATAAAATGCCTAATTACTTTTAGATGAATTTAAACAGGAAAGAAATAAATAAAAGAAAGGAAATACAAAAGAGAAACACACACACAAAAAAAAGGAAAAGAACCCCCCCCCCTCGGTGTTCCGGCCCAGCAGGCCACCGGCCCAACTGGGCCACGACCCACCAGGCCGC
>NC_041389.1:370700433-370765301 GCF_002162155.2 Triticum dicoccoides | reverse complement strand
TCACCCCCTTCGGCACCCTAGCGGCTACCGCACCGACCGGCTCGGCCATGGCCGCTGGCTGCGTGCGTGCCCCTTCCAGCCCGAACATGTCCGGCGCGCCAAAGGGTGTGGCCTGGACATTGTCCGGCCATGTGTGGTGCTGCCCTGGACGTGTCCGGCTGGACATTGTCCAGTGGCCCAGTGCTACTGTCAGTAAAAAAAAGGAATATCAAAATAAATAAATAATAATAATAATAATAAAATTAATTAATTAATTAATTAATTAATTAAGGAATTAATTAAGTTAATTAATTATAATTAGGTTAACCTAATCACTAATTAAACTAATTAACTGTTAGTTAATTAAACAGTGTATGACATGCGGGACCCACACGTCAGATTGACCCAGTCAACTCCTTGTTGACTGCTGACATCATGATGACGTCAGCGTGCACTATTCTGGATAATGTTAGAATTAAATAGTTAAATAAATTCTAAAAATGATTAAAACTTTAGAAAATCATATCTTTTAATCCGTAACTCGGATTAAAATATTTTCAACATGAAAGTTGCTCAGAACGACGAGACGAATCCGGATACGCAACCCGTTCGTCCGCCACACACCCCTAACATATCAAACTCGCAACTTTCCCCCTCCGGCTCCTCTGCCCGAAAACACGGAACACCGGGAATACTTTCCCGGATGATTTCCCCCTTCGCCAGCATCACCTCATACTGCGTTAGGACACACCTAGCACCGCTCTTTGTCATGTCTTGCGTCGTCTTGCTTATGTTTGCACTGTATTTATTGTTTCTTCCCCCTCTTCTCTTCGGTAGACTACGAGACCGACGCTGCTGCTGCCCAGTTCGACTACGGAGTTGACGACCCCTCTCTCTCTTGCCAGAGCAACCAGGCAAGCCCCCCCCCCTTGATCACCAGATATCGCCTATTCTACTCTATACTGCTTGCATTAGAGTAGTGTAGCATGTTACTGCTTTCCGTTGATCCTATTCTGATGCATAGCCTGACATTGTTGCTACACCTGTTGATACCTTACCTGCAATCCTAAATGCTTAGTATAGGATGCTAGTTTATCATCATTGGCCCTACATTCTTGTCAGTCTGCCTTGCTATACTATTGGGCTGTGATCACTCGGGAGGTGATCACGGGTATATACTATACATACATACATACTATACAGATGGTGACTATAGTCGGGTCAGCTCGAAGAGTACCCGCGAGTGATTCACGGATTGGGGGCTGAAAGGACCTTTGTCCCGACGGCCCTCTGTGTGGATCTTTGTGGCGGAGCGACAGGGCAGGTTGAGACCGCCTAGGAGAGAGGTGGGCCTGGCCCTGTTCGGCGTTCGCGGACACTTAACACGCTTAACGAGATCTTGGTATTTGATCTGAGTTGGCTACGAGCCTATACGCACTAACCATCTACGCGGGAGTAGTTATGGGTATCCCGACGTCGTGGTATCAGCCGAAGCACTTCAGACGTCAGCGACGGAGCGGCGCGCGCCGAATTGGACTGGAACGCCACTAGGCTAGGTCTGCTTTCGGCCGCCCTCGCAACGTGCAGGTGTGCTATGGGCGATGGGCCCAGACCCCTGTGCGCTTAGGTTTAGACCGGCGTGTTGGCCTCTCTGTTTTGCCTAGGTGGGGCTGCGACGTGTTGATCTTCCGAGGCCGGGCATGACCCAGGAAAGTGTGTCCGGCCAAATGGGATCGAGCGTGTTGGGTTATGTGGTGCACCCCTGCAGGGAAGTTAATCTATTCGAATAGCCGTGATCTTCGGTAACAGGACGACTTGGAGTTGTACCTTGACCTTATGACAACTAGAACCGGATACTTAATAAAACACACCCTTCCAAGTGCCAGATACAACCGGTGGTCGCTCTCCCTCAGGGATACGAGGAGAGGATCGCCGGGTAGGATTATGCTATGAGATGTTACTTGGAGATGCTACTTGGAGGACTTCGACCTACCCTCTTCTGCCTGTTGCAAGACGAAGGTGACCAGAAGCGTAGTCTTCGATAAGACTAGCTATCCCCCTCTTATTCTGGCATTCTGCAGTTCAGTCCACTGATATGGCCCTTTACACATATACCCATGCATATGTAGTGTAGTTCCTTGCTTGCGAGTACTTTGGATGAGTACTCACGGTTGCTTTCTCCCCCTTTTCTCCCCTTTTCCTTTCTTTCTGGTTGTCGCAACCAGGTGCTGGAGTCCAGGAGCCAGACGCCACCGTCGACAACGACCCCTACTACACCGGAGGTGCCTACTACTACGTGTTGCCCGCTGACGACGACCTGGAGTAGTTTAGGAGGATCCCAGGCAGGAGGCCTGCGCCTCTTTCGATCTGTATCCCAGTTTGTGCTAGCCTTCTTAAGGCAACTTGTTTAACTTATGTCTGTACTCAGATATTGTTGCTTCCGCTGACTCGTCTATGATCGAGCACTTGTATTCGAGCCCTCGAGGCCCCTGGCTTGTATTATGATGCTTGTATGACTTATTTTATTTGTAGAGTTGTGTTGTGATATCTTCCCGTGAGTCCCTGATCTTGATCGTACACATTTGCGTGCCGACTCCGTCGCCCGAAGCCGTCCCGGACGCCGCCGGACTTCCCCGTCTACACGCGTCGTCCCCGTCAACCTCCCTGAGCCCCGCTGCCTTGACCCTACGGATCCACGGTGAGGCCCCCGGCCTCTCTTCCTCTTGCTCCTCGCACCGTCCCGTAGTCGTGCACGTGCCGCCCGGTGCTCGTGCTCGCTGTGAGCACGCGCGCACCCGCGCGCCCCGTCGCGCCCGTTGTCGCTCGTGCCACCTGCGGTTGTTGCCGCCCACGCCGCCGTCCCGCTCCGCCTGCAGCCCCCGTGCACTACTCCTGCCTTCCCCGCTGACGACCGCCGGGCCCGCACCTCGCCGAGACCACGTGCGTGGCGTCCCGGTACCTCGCCGCCCCTGGCTGCCTCCTTGTCGCCGGCGGCAGCGCCACTGGCCGCGCCCGAGGCCATCGCTTGGGCTTGCCCCGGTGGGCGCTCGTGGCCGTGCCCGTGAGCCCGCGCGCCCACACGCCCATAACCACTAAGGCCCCTATGGGCCTATGACAAACGGGGCCCACGCCCAGAACGAAAATTAAAAAAAAAGAGAATTAAAAAATATATATAATAAGTAAATAATTAATAATAAAATTAATGAATTAATTAATTAATTAACTAATTAATTAACTTAATTAATTCTGATTAAATTAACTAAATAAGATTAATTAACCTAATTAACTAATTAACTTAATTAACTGAAACAGTCAATGACATGCGGGACCCACATGTCAGCTTGACCCAGTCAACACCTCTGTTGACTGATGATGTCATGCTGACGTCATGCTGATGCAGTAATGCCATTTTCGGATTAAATTAATAATAATAATTTATAAGTTGATTAAATCTTTTAAAATTAATATAAGGTAAACCGTAGCTCGGATCGAAAAACTTTGTACATGAAAGTTGCTCAGAACGACGAGACGATTCCGGATACGCAGTCCGTTCGTCCGCCACACACCCCTAACCTATCGAACTCGCAACTTTCCCCCTCCGGTTCATCTGTCCGAAAACGCGAAACACCGGGAATACTTTCCCGGATGTTTCCCCCCTTAACCGGTACCACCTCATACCACGTTAGGGCACGCCTAGCATCGCTTCTTGACATGTCATGCATCGATATGCATCTGTTTACTTGGTATTCATTGTTTCTTCCCCCTCTTCTCTCCGGTAGACTACGAGACCGACGCTGAAGCTGACCAGTTCAACTACGGAGTTGACGACCCCTCCTTCTTGCCAGAGCAACCAGGCAAGCCCCCCCTTGATCACCAGATATCGCCTATTCTCCTCTATACTGCTTGCATTAGAGTAGTGTAGCATGTTACTGCTTTCGTTAATCCTATTCTGATGCATAGCCTGACATTGTCGCTACATCTGTTGATACCTTACCTGCAATCCTAAATGCTTAGTATAGGATGCTAGTTTATCATCATTGGCCCTATATTCTTGTCAGTCTGCCTTGCTATACTATCGGGCCGTGATCACTTGGGAGGTGATCACGGGTACATACTATACATACATACATACTATACAGATGGTGACTAAAGTCGGGTCAGCTCATTGAGTACCCGCAAGTGATTCTGACGAGGGGGCTGAAAGGACAGGTGGCTCCATCCCGGTAGAGGTGGGCCTGGGTTCCCGACGGCCCTCGACTGTTACTTTGTGGCGGAGCGACAGGGCAGGATGAGACCACCTAGGAGACAGGTGGGCCTGGCCCTGTTCGGCGTTCGCGGATACTTAACACGCTTAACGAGATCTTGGTATTTGATCTGAGTCGGCTACGAGCCTATACGCACTAACCATCTACGCGGGAGTAGTTATGGGTATCCCGGCGTCGTGGTATCAGCCGAAGCACTTCAGACGTCAGCGACGGAGCGGCGCGCGCCGGATTGGAACGTAAGCCTGCTCTTGTATTAAGGGGGCTAGTTCTGCTTCCGGCCGCCCACGCAACGTGCAGGTGTGCTATGGGCGATGGGCCCAGACCCCTGTGCGCTTAGGTTTAGACCGGCGTGCTGGCCTCTCTGTTTTGCCTAGGTGGGGCTGCGACGTGTTGATCTTCCGAGGCCGGGCATGACCCAGGAAAGTGTGTCCGGCCAAATGGGATCGAGCGTGTTGGGCTATGTGGTGCACCCCTGCAGGGAAGTTAATCTATTCGAATAGCCGTGATCTTCGGTAACAGGACGACTTGGAGTTGTACCTTGACCTTATGACAACTAGAACCGGATACTTAATAAAACACACCCTTCCAAGTGCCAGATACAACCGGTGGTCGCTCTACCTCAGGGATATGAGGAGGGGATCGCCGGGTAGGATTATGCTATGTGATGCTATTTGGAGATGCTACTTGGAGACGCTACTTGGAGGACTTCAATCTACTCTCTTATACTTGATGCAAGACGGAGGCTGCCAGAAGCATAGTCTTCGACAGGATTAGCTATCCCTCTCTTATTCTGGCATTCTGCAGTTCAGTCCACTGATATGGCCTCCTTAAACATATACCCATGCATATGTAGTGTAGTTCCTTGCTTGCGAGTACTTTGGATGAGTACTCACGGTTGCTTTCTCCCCCCTTTTCCCCCTTTCTTTCGTTCTGGTTGTCGCGACCAGATACTGGAGTCCAGGAGCCAGACGCCACCGTCGACGACGACCCCTACTACACCGGAGGTGCCTACTACTACGTGCAGCCCGCTGACGACGACCAGGAGTAGTTTAGGAGGATCCCAGGCAGGAGGCCTGCGCCTCTTTCGATCTGTATCCCAGTTTGTGCTAGCCTTCTTAAGGCAACTTGTTTAACTTATGTCTGTACTCAGATATTGTTGCTTCCGCTGACTCGTCTATGATCGAGCACTTGTATTCGAGCCCTCGAGGCCCCTGGCTTGTATTATGATGCTTGTATGACTTATTTATGTTTTAGAGTTGTGTTGTGATATCTTCCCGTGAGTCCCTGATCTTGATCGTACACATTTGCGTGCATGATTAGTGTACGATTAAATCGGGGGCGTCACAGTACTTGTGCCAGGTCTCGACTGGCTCCCCATTTCACTTTGGGGTACTTTGGCAACAGGCTATAATAAATCTCTCTTATCCTTTTTCGTCTGGCGTCCCCGAGTACTTGGGATTTGAGAAGCCGGATTTCTCGTCCTTTTAGGCCTTTGTACGGGAGCGGGTATACCATCATTTTTCTTCGGTATTTCAACCCTTTCCAGTGCATTGCGCGCGTGCACATGCAATTTTGTCACAGTCTTTAAGTCACTAAAGTGGTCAGGCAGTTGATTTGCTAAAGATTGCAAATCTATTATCTTTTGGACTTCTCTCTCAGTCTCAGCAGTGCGCGGGTCATGAGAGTGGATCCCCGTGGCTTGCCACGTGATTTCTCGACTTTTAGCATCAAGGGGTTGATTCTCTCTCCCTAAAGTCGGGAAAAGATCCTCGTCAAAAATGCAATCAGCAAAACGAGTCATGTGATAGTCTCCTATCATGGGGTCCAGATACCTGATTATGGACACAGTCTCACAACCAACGTATATCCCCAACTTACGGAGCGGGCCCATCGCCGATCGCTGAGGGGGTGGTATTGGTACATATACCTGGCAACCAAACCTACGAAGGTGGGAAATTTTCGGTGCCGACCCTTGCGCAAGTTGAACAGGAGAGTGGATGTTGTAGGCCGACGGTCGAAAGTTGATGAGATTAGCCACGTGTAACACCGCGTGGCCCCAACATGTAGTTGGTAAATTACAACCCTGAAGGAGCGGTCGGGCAATGAATTTAATTCTTTTAATCAATGCATCGGCAAGTCCATTTTGTGTATGAACATGTGGTACCGAGTGCTCAACTTTGATCCCCATTGCCATGCAATAATCATCGAACGCCTTTGAAGTAAATTCTATGGCGTTGTCCATTCGAATAGACTTTATACGATAATCCAGAAAATTATTCCTCATTTGTATGATCTGTGAGATCAATTTCACAAAGGCATGGTTCCGTGTTGACAACAGGCAAACATTGGACCATTTAGAGGAAGCATCAATGAGCACCATGAAGTACCGAAATGGCCCCGTGAGGGGCTGAATTGGACCGCATATGTCCCCTTGGATACATTCCAAGAACGCGGGGATTTCATCCCTCACCTTGAGGGGCGATGGCCTAATGACTAACTTCCCCTTAGAGCATGCGGAGCACACGAAATCATCGGGATTCGGGAAATTCTTCATGTTAACATTATGGCCATGCGAGTTGTTAATTATATTTCTCATCATCCTAAGTCCGGGGTGGTCTAACCTATTGTGCTAGAGGCAGAAGAGTTCAGAGCTTCTAAAGACGGTCTTGAGGGTAGTGTACACAAGCGGTGCTACTATCTTAGTGTAGTATAGCCCTGTGTCAAATGAAGGAAGCCTTTCGATAACATGTTTACCACCTACATCCCGCTTTGTGATGAGTAGGCACTCCTTGCCGTTTTCATCATCGGTCTTAGCACGGAAACCATTAGCGCGGATGTCTCTAAAGCTCAAAAGAGTACGAGTCGACTCCGGGTACAACAACACATCATTAGTGATCAAAGTTGTTCCCATAGGGAGTATAATAGTGGCTCATCCGGAGCCAACTATGTGAAAACCGCAGCCGGCGATTGTCATAATACTTCCCGGAGATTTTTTAATGGACTCAAAGTACTTAGTTTCTCATAAAATGGTATGAGTGGTGGCGCTATCGGCAAGGCACATTTCCTCCATTCGGGTGCCACACGCATTCTAAAATATGACATCTAATTAATGTAATGAGGAAGAAAATACATTAAAAAATAAATACACACATCTCAGAACATAACGTGCTATCATGTATAAATAATGGAATAAATGAATGAAATAAATGTCATCCAATCGCCAAAGTAAAGAATAAGTTTATGCTCTCATAGAGCTTACAACCAAATCGAATTTATTCAATTTTATTGTATCAAATCATGAAATCATGATAACCAAAGAGGTATACTAAGTGGACTCGGTGAAGAAGCCATTCACTTCAGCCGCAATCTCCCTACTAGTGAGCTGATCCTCCTTAGAAATCATCTTGGGGGCAACATCAATGTCTAGTGGCGGCGCCGCCGAGGCAACCATGTGGTCAACCTCCATGGCGACGTGGGCGTCGGTAGAGACCGCCAAAGCTGTCGCGATGGGCACCACGGGGGTCGCCTCTATGGGCGCAGCAGGGGGCGTAGCGATCATCACGGGCGCCGCCATGGGTGCCGGTGGTGCTCCCTCCTGAACCAAGGCGAGGTGCGTCTCACGCGCCTTCCGAGCCTTGTATGCTTGAACGACCTCCGGTGGTGCGCGGCACTGGCGGGAGAAATGCTCCACCGAGCCACAACGGAAGCAGTCCTGAGGCCTCTGCCCTCCCTTGCACGGCTTGTTCTACTTAGCCGGGGAGGGGGTGAGGGCCCTTCTTCTTGCCCTTGCGGCCCCTCTTCTTTTGTTGAGGCTTGCGGACTTTGAGAGTGTTCACCTCCTGGCGAGAACTCCCCCCAAGTGGTTGCGCGACAAAATTCTTTTTGAGAACCTCGTCCTGCGCCTCCGCCACCTGGAGGACGTCAATCAACTCTGAATACCTCGTGTAGTTCCCCTGGCGGTAGTTCCATGAGGACTAGACCGCGTCGGGGTGGAAAGTGGATAGGGTTTTCTCAATCTTCTGGGAGTCGATAATCTTAGTACCACACAACCGAAGAGTCATACAAATCTGGTGCAGAGCCGAATTGTACTCCACAACCGTCTTGAAGTCTGCAAACCTCAGACGGATCCACTCTGCCTCTGCACGTGGCTTCACAGTGTACTTCAGCCGCTCAAACCGCTGCTTAAGAGCGGTCCAAAGGCCAGAAGCACTGCGCTCAGCCATATACTCATCTTTCAGAGTAGGTGACATGTGATGACGGAGAAAGTGCAGAGCCTGCGCATTCTCAGTTTCGAACTTGGGATCAGTGGCGGCCACCTGGGCCCCCTTACCGATCGCCCTCGGGAGGGTTTTGCCCTGGAGAAAAATCTCGCAGTCCGAGGACCATGACAGGTAGTTCAGCCCTGTCTGGGCCAACTCAGGAAACTCCTTATTAACGATTCCGGCCATCTGCAATTTTATGCAAAAATCATGAGATTACAGCAGGTAATCTTTTGCATAAATGCGATGTTGATAAACTTATTCAATAAAAAGACGTTCCAATATTTCGAAACATGCTATTATATGACTTACTAAATGATTAAGAGTGTTAAACAATTAATCTACAGCAGTAAAATCATACAATAATATCATGTTACAGAAGATAGCATGTTAAGCGCATCTAGTACGTGAAAAATAGCCCAAAAAGTGAATTCCCGAGGCATTTTAAAACCCAAATACGCGTTTTCAGCGAAAGCAGACAGTTCCAGGGGGTTCTACGCGAAATATTGCTGCAGGAATAAAACTCGCGTAAAAATTGAAAACTACAGGGGCTAAACCACAATATTTCCATGCTGCAGCCGGCGCCACTTATTTTCATCAGGGTCTCCACAGCCCGCGGCCCAGCCGGGCCCAGCAGCCAGCCCGCACCACCTTCTTTTTATTATTGGGGCGCCACGGCTGCGGCCCAAACGAGGCCCAGTGGCCAGCGGGCCGGCCCATGCGCGGCGCTGCCACCTGCCCACAGTGATGCTAGGGTTTCCCCTAGCGCCCGAGCGGCGGCGGCTAGCCCGCAGGCACCCATGTCGGGCGCGCTCGAGGGAGCGGCGGCCTGCAACGGGCAGGTGCGGCCACTCGGAGCGGCGCGGCCAGCGCAGCCAGCGGCCATGGCGCGGCCACAACGCGGCCAGCGGGCGCGCGGCGACGTGGCAACAGCCATCGGGGCGGGCGCGAGAAGCAGCCACGAGCAGGGCGGCGCGGCGGCGCGTGCAGCAGGCACGCGAGGGGCCAGCAGGGCCATGGCGACGCCGGCGGCGACGGGGATGGCCAGCAGGGCCATGGCGACGCCGGCGGCGACGGGGACGTCGTCATCTGCCTCGGGATGGCAAGATCGTGCGTCTTCGGGACGTCACGACGTGTGTACGTCGGGTACAACATGGCGGTGCCGTGCTCATCTGGAGTACGTGTAATCACCGTCTCCCTAGGGTGTAGTCAACAAATCTCTCTTGATCCAAGAACGCCGACATTGGTCGGCGACATATTCGTCCGCTCAGTTCTTGGGAGAGAAATCCACACCATAGGTAGAATTATCCGAAAAATAATCTAATCGCAAAAACGGAATTGCAGTAACGAGAGGAATCCATTTTTGCAAAGAGTGGGGATCGGATCGTATACCTCCGCGGGATTGACGAAAGCCTGCGTGATGCAGGCTTGACGGAGAGTTGATGGAGCGAAGCGTGCTGATAACGTGTTCCGCAACTCCGCCGGCGAGTCCGGTCCGAGGTTGCGGAGCGAGGGCGAGCATCGTAGACGAAGTAGTTAAACACACAAAGTAAATGATACAGAGAGATATGGAGAAGACCAGCTTTATTAATCAATGATCAGGTGTTACAATGATGGCTGCTCGTTGCTTTATATAGGGACTAGGGGATCAAGGGATAAGTACCCACTTAACATAAACGTAAAGTGGGAGAAACAGGAGGGGCTAGCCCGTGTGATATGCATGAGGCCGCCGCCACCCCTCGGTAAAACTTAACAGAAGAAACCATGGTAAAACATAACAGAAGAAACCACCCACCGTGCGACTGAGACAACAATGCTTCTGGCACTTGTTTGAAACGCACCACACTGATTGTAAAGAACTCTCCTCGTTTCAAATGGGTACATAGCATCTGCAGCCACAGGTTGCAAATCTGGGCCCTTAAACGTTCGCGGACGCGCCCGTGGATAGTGGCCGGACAGGTCTTAAAATTTACCATTTGCAATCACATATCCTATTTCCGGAACACCTATTACATGCATCGTCATGCATAACGATCATCTCGTCCATCTTGGGCCGGCTGGGCTGTTAAAGCACACCGAAAATTGCTCATACTTAAGATTTTCACACCCGTATTAGTCCCAACTCGCCACGTGACGAGCTAGTCGAGCCAGGTCGTGCAGAAGCGATAAGCTTCTGACATCATTGGATCCTTTGTAAAGAAAATAGACCCTGACTATGAATCTTCTATGTGATAAACAGAGTCTATCTCCTTCACCACGGAAATATTCATGTGCGTACTGTTTTCTATGAATCGCAGATGAACAAATTAAAAATTCTATTGTCACTGTAGTAGGGGTATCGATGTACATGAACGAGGCGAACTTGACAGTCGACAAACAATCATCAGTTAATGAAATGTAGCCTAGTCTCAAGTTATCTCGCTCACGCAACGACAAATGATAGACCTACAAAACAGCAAAGAAGCTTGCCGACATGCGCTGGCGCGGCTATTTAAGCCGGTCGGCGTCCGCCTCGCCCAGTGATGTGGGACTAAAATTTGGGTGCACCGATGAGAGAGAGAATGGAGCTTCAGTTGCTGTAGGTGGGACCGCTAAGACCTGCAGCAGGGTCGGCGGATGCGTCCGGGTGCGCCCGGGCACCCCCATATCCGTCCCATATTTGAGCTGGATATGAGGGGTGCCGGTCAGCCCGGGTGTTTGAGGCCCGTTTGAGGCGCCCGGCTGGGTCAGATTTTTGTGACCGGTGAGTAACCAGGCGGGCCGCCCGGGCGTTTGAGGCGGGTTGAGCATCTACAACCGGAGCCTATATCCCCTCAAATGTCTGATCAGCCTGCCCAGTCACTGTGTGAAAGAAAATTGCCACCCAACCTGGCAAACGCAGCCTAAATGTTTGGTTAACAGGTATCTCCCATACCGAATCCATATGTAGGGAGAATATACTGAAACTCATGGACGCGCCCGCCACGTCGGGGCTGGCGGATGGGCCAATGCTGAAACCCGTTAGTCTGACAGGCACCTCCTCCAGCTAGTTGAGGACGCATTCATATCGCCGCTCCGATGCCCCACCCGAGGGACAAGTCCAGCTATTTAAGTCAGACGGCAACGCAACCCTAGCCCCGTCCCATCCTTATCCCTCGTGTTTGCGTTGTCGTTGCCCCCTACTCTCTCTATTCCACTTTGAATCTAAGGTCCGCCGACGCCAACATCATCATGGTCTGCGGCAAGATCACCTACCACAAGCTCCTGATGCCGGATCTCGGGCGGAAATCTAGTCAGAGATGCATGCCACAGAGAAGGCCCGCGCCACGCATTGCGTCGCACACATTGCACTCGGCCTACCTCCGGATAGTCCGGGCGAGGAGGCGTCGGAGCACGAGAACGTGTGGGCTGAGCAGAAGGAGGTGGCGCTGAAGCAGGAGTAGGAGCCGCCATCAGAGGAGGAGGACGAGGCATCTGACACCGGAGCAGGCCAAATTTAGGATTCGGGCTCGTCCAAGCGAAGGAGGCAACGGAACAGCAGGCCATCCTAGACTCCATCCAGTCCAAGACGAAGGTGGAGGTGAACCGCTCGCACCCGAGGAGGCACCGCCGTTTCCCCAGTGGACGCAAGAAGAGAGACGGAGGGGAGTTATGTAGCCTTCATCAGGTGGACACCCCCATGGCCAGGCAAAACGCGAGCAAGAATACCTGCTTTACGGTCACCATTGACGGCAAGGGGAGGCCAAGCTCCTCGCTACCAAAACCTATTTCCTCAGGGTACAGCCTGCGCGAGATATCTCGCCCAAAAATTTCCCCACCAACAAGAACATCAAGCACATCTACAAAAATCAAGCAATAAACTAGAGAACACACACATCATTTTAAGTTCAACTGACTCATATTTCCAAAGGGTTCCTCTGCTCCTGTTCAACTTTTCGACCAAAAAAGGTTTGACATGTACCCATATACCCCGACAGCAGCATTCAGCATATATCCATGAACAGCTGAACCAAGTAAAACTTATGAGACGGAGCTGACATATAACTCTTTCTTCACAAAGGTAAAAAAAAGAAAAGGCAAAGATGACCACGAGTTCAGTTTTTCTTTGCCCCAAGCGAAACCAAGTCTGCAGCAGCATCACCACCAGGTGCCTCAGTTGGAGGAGGCACCGAAAACCCTGATCCTCTCCTCGATCTTGGCGTTGCAGCTGGGGCAGCGAACCGCGCCTTTCTCCTCATGCTGCTTGTTGCAGCCAACACACAGCACCTGGTGAGCACACTGCAGCAGCATCACGCAAGCCTCCTCCCTCTTGCAGATAATGCAGCCTCTGCGGCGGCCTGTATTCTGGATAGGCTCCTGCTGCCTGTTGGATGCGGGCGGTGCCTTCTGGTTGGGCTGCTTGGGTGCCCGCGCTGTATTGCGGTCAGTCATAGCCGGAGAATAGGCTGATGGAAGTGTCGGCCCATTTGCACCCATGGACTTCTGCAGAC
This sequence comes from Triticum dicoccoides, assembly GCF_002162155.2. Lineage (NCBI taxonomy): Eukaryota > Viridiplantae > Streptophyta > Magnoliopsida > Poales > Poaceae > Triticum > Triticum dicoccoides. Next base: position 370,752,329 of record NC_041389.1, on the reverse strand, counting down.
GGGATAACTGATCCTGGAGCCTCCGGAGGTCATCTTTGTAGCACTGGGACTCTACTTCTGTCTTCCGGCGAATTTCTTCAAGTCGGCGATCAGCATCAGCTTTCGCAGATTCCCGCTTCCCACGTTCCTGTTCTGCAAGTGCCAAGTTGTCTTCTGTGGTCTTTGTGTCTTCTCTAATTTTAACCTACAAACCAAACACATGTTACAAATCAATCTGTCAGACAAATAAATACCCAAAATGTGCGAGACACATTGAAAGCATAGAAGTGTGATGTCAACAGTTTCAAAAATGAAGTTATGGTACAATGTAGTATTTGTGTAGATAATGAATTTATTACTCCCTCCGATCCATATTAGTTGTCGCTGATCAGCGACAACTAATATGGATCGGAGGGAGTAGTTATATTATAAACCAGGAAACAAGAATAACAGTTTTAAATCCCCAATAGGGATTTCTGAGACACGTAAACTAGTTAATGGTGCAATAACAATACTGTAATGTGCACAAACCAATAATAAACTCTAGTGGAAATAGAGGAAAAAGGTTTGTGATAACTGACCAAATTAACATGAAGTTAAGAAGCATGAAAGGAAACAAAGAAATTAGAATTACAGATATCAAATAACCCTGTTTAGTACCTACCGCTTTGAAAGAAAACTTAACAACTGTACTTCTAACCTAACATTACAATGGATAACTGGTGCGATCAATATTTTAGTTCTGACAGGCATTAACAGGCAATTAGCATTAACTACATTCTCGCTGCAGTATCACAATAAATAAAAGATGGTGGCACATTTTTATTTCTGTGATCAATCAAACAGCTGAAAGAAATTTATAATGATGTGGACGAGAACGCAGGAAAATCAGGTAGTGGGGGCTACTATTTAGATATAGTAGATTCAAACAGCAAGGCCAGCAAAGCAGCCAAGGATATAATGTAGAAAGAAGCAACAATTTACAGTTGACAAATAAGGCCCATAACTTCTGAGTTAAAACATGGTCTTCGAGTCGATGAGTCGTTCTGGGGTAGCGATTCGTGACGAGTCGAGCCTGACCGATCGACTAGTCACGACTAGTCGAGGGGTTTGAGTCAACCCTGGCAGTGCGACTCGTCGACTAGTCACGTGACCCAAAAACAGTGGTTAAAAAACAAATGCTAAAGTTCCAAAGCAGCGAGAATTTGAGAAAGCATGTGCAATGTTCTAACAGAACACATCACAAAGGTATCCTTTTGTCCAGGTAATGAATTTACCGAAAAGCTACCATACAATTCTATTTTATATTCTTTTTCAACTATCCATAGGTTGTATACATCAAATAAATATATACTGATTTGCGAATTTAGACAAGCAATTACATTCAGAACAGAAACTGAGGGAGGCGATCTAACATGATTCCCAATTTATCATGGTTACCTGGCAATCTGGGACATAGTATAACCAGGCCAACACAGAAGATCAAAATGCATAGCACGCCACAAGCAGAAAAAACATGGCAGGGCATAGGCTTGTTCTATGTGTGGTGCACACTATTTTTCAGGATGACGAGTTTTGAGATTATGATTTTGACTAACAAGATAAAAACAAGACAAATCATTAGTAAAGCATGTAATAATACTGGCCCTCGCAGCAAAGCAAGAAAGTTGCAGTTACTAAGCAATAGGTTACAGTTATGGATGAACGCTGATGCTGGTAGCTGCATGACACAAATTTTTTAACAAGAACAGTGATGAATGATAGCTACACCAATGCTGATCAACAAGTGGCAGGGTCCCCCAGTAACTACCATCTAGCACCAACAGACGAGTGCATAATCACTGACTCTGTGCTTGTTCACTATTAAGCCTGACCATTTTGTGCTAACTCTGGAACAACAACCATGAGAAGACGCATAACAATTTGTATGCCTAAATATTTTACTTCTTATAAAATTAGGCTTTTACCACCAGTTGTACTCCTATAAGAGGGCACCATAGCCCATCAGGATCACTACTACTTTATAAGATGACTAGCTGAGCATGAAGCGTAGTGGTTAGCTCCAATGCAGCTACAAATGATCTAAACTCAGCAACCTCTCCTAGTAGGAAGGATGTGCTTGTGACCTGTTTGTAACTGCTAGCTAATAAAAAGTAGAAGCACATAAAGCTTATAGACACTAAAGCAACAATCATGATATACTGTGCAAAATCAATCTCACCTCCATATTTCTTATTGACTTGTTGACCCCAGCCAGCTCCTTATCTGCCTGTGCGATCTTCGCCTTGCATTCAGCGATCTCCTCCTGCAGCTTGGCCTTTTGCCGCTCCCACAGCTCAAGCTTTTTGCTGTCTTTCTTCTCTTTCTTTAGCAGTATCTGGCATTGCCGTTCAGTCTCCGATGCACTCAGCTTCGCAGCTTCCATCTCAGCACGTATTTCTGCATTCTCCATTTCCAGTTTCTGCACACTAGCATTACTCCGGTCAAGCTGCCCACTCTTCTTCTTCAGCTCATACTCCAGACGTGTGAGGCGCTTCATTGTCTCATCCTCCAGTGACTGCTTATCATTCTTCCGCCGCTGGTTATCATCATGCTCCATCCGCAGCATGCGCAACTCAGTGAGATCATTGCCAAGTTTACGAGCAGCCTGTACCGCCTTCTTCTGGGCCCACTCCTTGCGCTCCTTGAGCTGCTCCTCCATCTCCCGCGTCTGTTTAATGAGGTCACGCACCATCTCATTCTTGGGATCAGGCTTCTCCGCAGGAGGGTCCTTCTTGTCAATGTCCAGCGACTCAAGCTCCATCACCACAGACTCGATGAGATCATCGGTGGACACCTTCATAGCAAAGGACTGCTTGGGCTGCCCCTGCCCATCTGGGGCAGCAGGGGCCGGGGCAGCGCTGCCGCCAGACCGTGACCATGTGTTCTTAACGCATGAGACCACACCAGCAGTGCTCTCGGTGTGCGGGCGCGTGCTGTCAGTGTGGGCGCGCATCGCAAGACGCATGAATGTTTCAGGGTCAAACATGTGGTTCTCTGTGGCCGTGGTCGCATGGAAGTGGCAGTAGCCACGCTGCCCTGGGGCGGGTGCGGCTGGGGAAGGCGCATCACTCTCGGCGGTGGAGAAGCCAGAGTGGGGCGACTTATCGGTGAAGGAGGCTCCCATGTTGATGGCCTGCTCAAGGCGGAGGTCGTTGGCGAGGAGGCACCACATGGCCTCGACACGGGAGATGGTGGGACGGCTGCTCTGAAGGAGGCAGACGAGGCCCGCTAGGGAGTACTCCTCGAGGCGGCGGAGGTCGGCGAACCCCCCGGCTCCGCCGGGGGCATCTGGATCGTTGAGGAAAGAGCGGGCGTTGGCGACGATGTTATCGACAGGGTCGTCAAGCTTGCCGTAGCAGTGGCCCGCGCGCAGGACGGCCCGGAGCGCGGCGTCCTCGGCGTAGCCGAGCTCAGCGAGGCCGGCCAGCGCCGCCGCGTAGGCCTCCTCCAGCCTCTTGAGGAGGCGGTCCTCCAGCTCGTCCGCCGTCGAGCGGCCCCACGGAGACACGTCGTCAGAGGCCTGCGCGGACAGATCGGGATCGGGGGTGGGGTTAAGGGCGAGCAGGGTTGCTGGCGTGCGGACGGGCCGGCCCTTGCGCGCGGCGCGGGACCCGCGTTCGCGGGGCTGGCCGGCCATCGGAGGGGGGACGGCGGCCGGAGGTTTTAGGGTGGGGCGGAGGCGATCGGCGATGGGATCGGAGTTAGGGTGGATGGGCGGCGCGGATAGCCGGATACCACGTCGATGGGTGTGCCTAAATGGTGACCGGGTCTGGGGTGGAGTGGTAACGGAAGAGGAAACAACGAACGAAGGGGGAATGGCTTTGCTTCTGGGCTTCGTGGGGCCCTGCCCTGGGTTATCTATGGGTTTTTAGGGCTTTGGCACAATCCTGTTTGAGAGGCCTGGTACAATATGTTCACCATTGTGCTCAAAATAAAAATGCCACTGACTTCCTTGTCGGGGCGCCTCAGATCTAAATTTGTCTTATCAATCATCTCATATGTTATAGTCTTCATTTTCTTGTCTTGACGACATTGTTAACCTTATCGTATTCACTACATATCGAATTCAATTAGTTGTCATCTTCGCATCATCGTCTATCAACGATCTTAAATGTCTTCGATGTCGTTCAAGAGAATAAGATGAATGGTAAGTAAATCGCTAATGGAAGTGACCGCTCATGTATTCCTCTAACTTGTCATTTTTCATCACCTTCTCTCAAGGCTCTTTTTCCGTATTCGGAAATCAATCCGTGTAAAAAAATCGGTTATACTATGCCGCCACACATCATTGATCTTACTTGCCGCCCAAAAATATAAGGCAAAGGCGGTAATGAACCCTGAAGGCGAAGCGTCGTTATTCTCCTCATTATTCTTTTGGAGGTGTACGTGTGTAGATTCATGATTAATTAATACTAACAAAAAGCCTTTTTCAAAAAAAAAAATTGCTTTTCACTGATTGTAAGTCTACATTAATTTTGGTGAACAAAATGAAAGCACATCTTCAGAATATATTGCTTGGATAGGTATGAAATAGAATGCACAACAGTGGCAGTAGAAAAACCGTAAGACTAAAGAAAACTACGTGAACAACTTTGTCTCTTAAAAGAGGTGCTAGACTACTAAGTTGTTGAAGCTCTTGGGAGGTTGCTACCGCCCTGTATATCGACTTCCAATATTTGCGAGTGGCATAAAAAAACTATGTATTTAGATTCAATTAATGTATTTCTTCTAACTCGTCAATTTTTGTCACCTTCTTTCAAGGCTCTTTTTCCCTATTTTGAAATCAGTCCATGTAAAAAAATTCTATTATACCATACTGTTGCACATCATTGACCTTACTTGCCGCCCAAGAATATGAGGCAAAAAGTGGTAACGTACTCGGGAGGCGAAGCGTCGTTATTCTCCTCATTGTTATTTTTGGTGGTATAAGTGTGCAGCTTCATGTTAATTAATACTAACCAGAAAATACCTCACTTCAAGAATAAAAATAAAAATTACTTGTCACTGATATGTAAGTCTACGTCAATTTTGGTTATATGGACAAAATGAAAGCACCTCTTCAAAACATCTTGGTTGGATAGGCATGGAATAGAATGCACAAAAGTGGAGGCGGAAAAACCATAAGGCGGGGGAAATATACGCAACCAACTTTGTCTCTAGACTTGAAGAGGTTCTAGACTACTTAGATGTTGGAGCTTTTGGGAGGTTGCTACCGCCCTATATATCGACTTTCAATATTTGTGAGTGGCGTCAAAAACTTACCACCATGCTTGTAGATGCTTAGAAAAAAAATGGTTTCCTCCTTACATGCTAAAATTAAGTTGTTTAGTCATTTTCTTATGTTGCATTCCTGCTATGACCCAAAACACATCATCAAAAGACATACCTAGTGACATTATAGTAGACCTTCCACCACCCGTCATAAACTTTGTATTATTCCAGAAAATAAGGTCGGTGCCTAGCGAACCCCTGATTTTCTAAGGTATCAGTTGGTGGAGTAGTTCTATTGTTAACTAACTCCAGTTCTAATAGGTAACATTATGAACCATGAAGATGAAAATCTCTAATTCAACTTGCAATACGCAATAATATATCGTGATTGAATTAGATGGAAGTATTATAGATTTGTCATTAAAATATCGGTTTGTAGTTGTTTTATGTTTTTTTACTAGAGACGTAGAAATCAATGGCCAAAATTGCATCTTAGAAACTATGCTCTTGTTGAAAGAGACATCTATTTATAAACTGTGATAGTTCTTAATAACGTATGACATATGCTCCTGTAAGAGGAAAAATGCTTTACAAATTGAACTGGTTAACTATTTTTAGGATCCAATGGTCGGGGAAAAAACTTTATGCAACTTTAGGTCATGGTTGTACATTTCGATGATAAAGATTGCACAATCAAAGCAACCATTTGAAAGAGAATCAATACTTAAATAAAAAATAATCTACAATTGCTCGCAGGAGAAGACAATTCCGCCTATCTACCATGTCCTAGGATAAAAAAACGAGTCACCTCTCTCTCTCTCACACACACACACAACTATAGTTGCACGATCCAGGACACTCTCATACTCGTCATCATCTGCATGTTCGCTATGTTAGAGCATTGTTTATGGTCATGAACCACTGCCGGATCCGGCATAACCGTCGGTGTCACAAACTCCATGAATCATCTGCATGGATGCTACCTATAATGGTTGCCAACCACTGTCGGATTTGGCACGGTGTCACAAACTCCGTCGTAGTTGGCTCCTACCTTTCCCTCTCCACCGGGTCCGCACTACCATGAAGAAGCAATCCTGGTGGCATATAGGTGGAGAGGGGAAGTGTGGGCTTCTAGATTTGTAGAATTCCCATTTAGGCCCTATATAGCTGGGGTGCTTAGCCAGGTGCTAGAGAAAAAAAACGTTTTTTTTCCTCATATTGGATTGCACCGGTGCTTAGGAAGGGAGGCAGAAGCAAATGTTTGCTTCCGATGCCAACCGATACTTAGAAATAACTGCTCCCTTCAAAACCTCCATCAATAGAAAAAGGAAGAGAAAAGAGTCCAACGCCTCCATCTAAGCAACTGAAGCACCTCTGCATTGCAAGACCACATCCGATGCTGCTCTTTTTCCTCGAGCACCTGTGCATAAGCACCCACCATTGTGTAAGGCCTTACATCTTATCTTCAAAATAGCGGACTGAGACGGCTAGGCTAGGATGCTGAAATGTTCTTATGTGACTTTTCAGGATGAGAAGTTTATGAATGAATTTGGGAGAGGGGAAATATGGGCTTCTAGATTTGTAGAATTCTCACATCTTATTTTCAAAATAGTGGATTGAAACGGCTAGGCTAGGATGTTGAAATGTTTTTATGTGACTTTTCAGGTTGAAAAAACCAGGGTGCAAAGATTTATGCATGAATTTGGAGGTTAAAACATCCAAGGTCGGACAACCGCATGGATGCAAAGATTAGGCATAAACATATCAAATTCCATAAAAATGTAGAAAAAAAAAAACATGTCTTCTGACAGTAACCAAAACCGTGATGCGGTTAGATCTTTAACAGTATACTAGGTGGCCAGCAACATCACAGTTTGAACAGACTGATTTTTTCTGTTCTTTATATCATGGTTTTTGCCCTGTATCATCTGTTCGTGCACGTTCATCAACTATTCCGCTGCACTGCAAATATCCCAAAGATATCTCAAAGAGTAAACTGGAAAAAGGTTTCCTGTTGCGATCAAGCACTCCATCATCTGCGCCACAAAAATGGAATTTTCAAGACGCACGATATATATCACTTGCATTGCGTCTTCAAGGTAAAGCTCATTCACAAATCGATGATGTTTAAGATAGAACTAAGGTACTGTTCTGTTCAATTTACAACACCAATCAAGAGCAAGACAACATTCTCAAGAATCTGTCACAGCGACTCACACAGACCAAAGAACATGGCGAGGACAACGGCTAAATTTTGGCCTTGCTCTCCATGCTGACAATACAGTGACACCAGACATACTTTGAAAGCTACATTTTTATGAGCTCTCGATAGCAGACTCATCTAGTTTCCACAACTTAATTTTGCTTTGATAGAGCAGCAGGCAAGCGGCTGCTTCTGTTGTTGTTGCCGCTTCCGACACAAGCACAATGAGAGCAAGCTTACCAAATAACGATTAATGACACCAAAACCTGAAAGATAACAGATGCCTGGATTAGGAAAGCACCATCGTTGCCAGTTGTTTGTATCAGCTATAATGAAACATCACCTTTCTAAAGCCAGGAAAAGGTAAAGAAATCGCAGATTGCTAAAGATTATGTGTGTAGCACATATAGATTGAGCACTGAGGCAGGAAAAGTTTCTAATTTCGTTTCTTAAAGAATATATTGGGGTGGTTACAGTACATACAACGTTTAGTTACAATTTTGTTTAAAAACTGTTCTCCCGTCGCTATTTGTTTATTTGCCCACTCTACCACTCCTGTTTGTAGGATAATTAGGGGATGGTAAGAAAAGTTGTTTAATTTTCAAATCATAGACATGTAGTATCATAGCCATTCTTCAAAAAACAAAAATTCAAATTTTCTTACATGCATTACACTACACTTATTAGAAGGGAAAACAAAGTTCAAATAAATAAATAAAAGGAAAACATTTTTTCTCTGCAAACCTGTTTCTCAGCTTTTCTCGTACGCATCTTCCCTGTGACCACCACTCTTCCATTCAGTTTCATCATCTGCTCCCCTCCTTTCATCATCCTCACCATCGCTTTCACTCACTGTCTCCCACTCAGAGTCATCAGCCTCTTGCCGAAATGCATCACTAGCATCTCCCTCACAATGGATTCCACCATGTTTTAGGGATGATTCCCTGAATAACCAAGCAGCACGCATCTGCTTCTTTACCAATCGCTCAGCGTAATCAGGAACCTTGTTTTGCCTCAAGGATAGATCAGGATCACTGGACTGAGAGCATTCATTTATAAACAGAATTGCATCCAGCAGGCTCTCTTTTGCTAAACCAAGCATATCATATGCTTGAGCTCTTCTCCACAAACTTTTGGCATGTCGATTCAACGGACTATGAAGGCACAATGCACGGGTAGCATCACTGATGGCAGCTAAAGGTTGCTGCAGGAGAAGATAACATTGAGCTCGGTTGCTATGAAGCACCACTCTTTCTTTCTTGGACTTCATTGGACACAATGCGAGTGCTTCAGAGTACTTCGCTGCAGCTCCTTCAATATTTCCTGAAGAGAACAGAGAATTACCTTCCAATTTTACAACTAATGCTGCAGCTTGTTTTATATGAAGATCTTCCTTTGGCATATTCTTTTCCGATTTCAGTTTCTGCTTGAAACTCAACAGTTCATCAATTTCTTCTTTGGTGTGACTACTAATTGAGTTCCGTGAGTTCCCATTTTGTTGCATACACTCTTGGAGGACTGTGACAATAGTGTCACCCAGCCTTTTGTAATCACCGAGTGTGGAAATATCCGCTAAATCTATCAGTGTCGGGGCGATTTTATCTATAACCTGTACACATGGGAAAAGCAACTAAAGTTACAAAAACCAAAGCTTAACAAACAATTATAGACTGCATCCAGACAGGACTACAGTAATGATAAAGTTTTCTTTGTGCAAATAACCAGAGTAACCATTTTGAAGTAGCATTAACAAAATGAAAGCAGACAACATAGCTTGCACCAAACAATATCTGAAACACTGAACAGTTGAAATCATTGTACAGCTTAAACAGACAAAATGCAGCATCCTAAGTTTAACAATAGTATTTAAAATATTAAAATAATCAGAAATTGGTAGCTCAAAATACTCGGCTCTTCATTTCCAAAGGTTTACAAAGAGTTGTCTAATTTGCAGTTATCTCCAACGAAATTAATGTTTCCAATATAGAAAGTGAAGTTTAATATCAGTTCTCAAAAATTGTCAGCTCCAAATACTAGTTCGACCCTTCATTTCCTAATGTTTATCAGAAATTATGTAATTTACATTTTCTTGTTATCAAGTCCAAGGAACACTTGTCAATATATTTAAAGCTCAAGCAATTCAACAAATATAATCCAGGCCATTTCAATTAGGACATGGGAATGGGCACCAAGTGACAAGACACTAAATTAAAATTCTTGATCATGTTTAAGCATCCCTTCAAGCATTGTGTAAAATTTGGAATGTCTTACCTTATGATATGTACTAGGATCCTGCACTAACCAGAGTAGACAATCAATGGCCATGTATTGCCAGTCATCTGAAGAACGAGCAATGTTGCATAAAGCTTCGATGACACCAGAAATATTAGCAACATGACCTCGTCCAAGCTTGCTCTGGCAGATTGTTCTTAGTAAACCAACACCAGCAGGTGAGTTCTCATTCACAAGCCCACCCCACATACCAGGTAACTTAGCTAGAAATTCAGGCTTGCAGATATCATGGAGAAACTCAGGCTTAAATGCAAAGCAGTTTATGAGCTGCAAAGACCAGCACTGCAGTTGGCTAGCCCATTCCTCAGCTTTACGAGATTCCATTTCAGCACCACCCATACCACGTGTAAGAAGATCACAGTGGTAACCAAGCCTTCGATCTACGAATTGGTAAAAGTGAGAGTACACAATTTCTAGAGAGCTTGAGGCAAGTTGAATTGCAAGTTCAAGCACTTCTCCATGATCAGCAACAGCAGGGAATGTACTAGGGTATGTAGCCAAATGCCCCAAAGCTCTGACAGCAACTCTTTGCTCCACCCAGGTCAGCCTACCTCTTAAGAGTTCAACTAATGGAGGTATTACTCCGGCACGAACAGCACGTTCTGCAAACTCCTCCATATTCATCGTATATGATCCAATAACATGTGCTGCATAATATGGGATGTAAATATTCTGATCATGTGAAAGCCAACGCCTGTTTTTCAGGCCCTTCCATATTAGAGCTGCCATGCACTCAAATATCCCCAAGTTGATGAATTCAGGGTCATTTGGGTGTGCCATGGCAGTGTTCCAAAGGCCACTAATAGGGAGAACTTGGCCATCATCATCTTGGGAAGGAAGTTCTCTAAAGAATTTCAGCACACTTGCTCTTCGTTTGCTAGGGTTTGCTTCCTTCATAACACAGAAGAAACATCCAGGATAAGGGCAATCGGAAGGTATTTTATCCATCAAGAACAGGTCGACCTTATGTGCTTCCTTATTCAGATCCTCCCAAATTATGCTTCAAACTGCATCATGCAACCATAGTATCAACAAAATGGAAGAAGAAAAACTCCAAGGAATAAAGCATATAAAAATAATTTGAAATAGCATAGTCCACCAGATCATTTAATCCACAGTCAGCATATAAAAATAATTTTAATTAGCAAATTAATATAGCATAACTACGTGAAGTTAACTGGCAAAAATTATCTACCCTCCCACCACTGCTTAAGTTTGGAGATTGAACAAGTCATAACTACGTGAAGTTAACTGGCAAAAATTATCAACTCCCAAAAAAAGGGCAAAAATTACCAACACAACACATTAGGTGGCAACTCCGCCAAAGGAAAGTGAGATTCACCCAAACTTGTTGATGTTATACAGGACATGTTCTATTTATTTGCAAACTCTAGCAAAGAGGAGTAAGGGAACTGTGCATTTGGTTCAAAGCATGGGTGATGGATATATAGCCAACTTCCTATAACCCCTAGCAAAATTCCATCTAACGAGTAGAAATGTACACTAAAGTGACAATGATGTCCAAACAGTGAGTAAATTTAACCTGCAACACTGAGTTCATATTTATGTGATAATGCAAACCATCTTCTCGGGCTCATCTACCTAACCGGAAGACACAGGACGCACTGCTACAGTTGGAATCTCCTGGCAGGAAAACACCATAACAACAATGAAAACACAGCAAAATTGGCACAATAAACATCAGTGAAACAGCAGCATTGCGCCGCCTCCCCGCTCATCAGCGCCAAGGGCCGAGACCCCAGGGGAGAGGGGACGCACCGGTTTCCAATTAGAGATATATAACCTACTTCCTATAATCTCTAGCAAAACTACATCCAATTAGAGAAATGTACAGTAAACTGACAAGGACGTCCAAGTAGTGAGTAAATTTAACCCGCAGAACTGAGTTCATATGTGATAAATAATGGAAAGCATCTTCTGGGGCTTATCTATCTAACCTAATAATCCCACATTCCTGTTATAACCCCTAGAGCTACTCCGGAATCTTCCAAAAGGGTACAGGACGCACTAGATGCGAGGACCTAGCTACCGTTGGAATCTCACAGCAGGGGAACAAACATGGAACCACCATGACAAGAAAAAAAATACAGCAAAATTGGCACACTAAACCCCAGTGAAACAGCAGCATTGCGTCGCCTCCCCACTCATCCGCTCAGCACCAAGGACCGAGACCCCGGGGAGAGGGGACGCAACTTCTGGAGCCCAAACCCTACAAGCCAGCCCCGCGCTCTCGCCCCCAGCGAGAACCAAGCAAGGAGCGCCCCCAGGAACGCCTAGAACTGGAACACGGCGCGGAGAAGAGCGGCACTGGAGGCAGGCATGCAGGGGGGGAGGGAAGAGAACGGACCGAAGAGGGGAGGACTCGGCGCCGGCGACCGGAGCGCCCCGAATGCAGGCCGGGAGGCGGCCGCGCCGGATCGAACCGCGGGCGGAGGCGGAGGCGGGGACGGGGGCGGATCCGGCGGGGAGGGGATCCTGGCCGGTGTTCCGGGAAGAGCTGCTTTGATTTGGCTCCGGTTTGATTTGATTTTGGAGAGAGAGAGAGAGAGAGAGAGAGGGGAGTGTGGGGTGGGGGGAAGGAAAGGAAGGGGGAGGCGGGGCCTATGATGAAATGAAATTATCAGCGCGGCGTGTACCGGCGCTGCAAAGCTGCAAGTTGCGAGCAGGGCGGACCCCCCACCCCAGTGCCTGTCCGTCCTTTGTGTCCACGACGCCGACGGGCCTGACTGACTGACTGCATGCCTGCCTGGAGTCTGGTCCAGTGCGTGCGTGCTTGTCCACGGATCTCCCGGTTTTACCCCTCACGGGATGGTGTGAGCGGTGCCGTCACAGTGTATCTCCGGGCACCACCCTCACATTGGAACATGGAAGACCTAGTAGTAAATCAACGAGCAGCCTGGGGCGGAAAGCTGCGGTGGCTCCGACTAATTTCTTTGCTGACTGACTTCAACTACCCATGTGTTGAGGGGCCTAGTTAACCTGGAAGGCGGGAGCAGTTGGTTCTTGATACTCGTGTGATGGCGAACTCGGTAAGAATGTAACCGTTGTTTAATTCACCTGCTGCACAAAGGCTGCGCACTTCTAGGGTTCTAGGGCGTCTAAACGGTCGGCAACAAAGTAATGCGACAAACAGGCGATGTTACCACTGTAATGCAGTTTACTAAGTAGTAATACCAAATCTGGAAATATCATTTTGTTTTCCTGTCATGTTCTCCAGCGAATACCAACCAAAACAACACCATTTCGTCTATCATCGTCAACATAAAAGGGTGGGACAAAAATGTGTCAACACAAAATACACAATGGCATCTCAATCTAATCCTGATCAACACCTCATCCACAAAATGTTCTACTCTTGGCTTATTCTCGGTGTACCAAAAAATCCCTAGCATTTGCTCGATGAAGGGCAAGATTTTTCCCACGGCGCAGTTAACTACTCATACAAGCCAGCCACACTTGCGTCGGACACCGGCTTTGAAGAACAGACGCAAGGCAAGGCGGAAAGAGCAGCTTTGACGATAACAACAGCATCTCGTCCAACGATGTAATCCTACTCCTCGGCCTTCCCCTCCTTGGCAATCTGGAAGCCTTCGACCTTACATGCAATCTCCTCTACTCCAGCCTTCGGCTTACCATTTGTATCGACCGCCTCCTCAGCATCCGCATTAGCTGGGCTCAGTTGCCAGATCCTAATAGTACCATCTTCCGACCCTGAGGCGTATGATTCGCCACCAGGTGCAAACCGGACGCAGTGAACTGGACCATGATGCCCTTTGTTACAGGCTGCACAATACACAACAATACTCGGTTATGTCAGCATGGCAAAGTGTAATTGAGAGAAAAAGGAACCAATAATACTGGGCAACCAAAACTTCTGAAAAGTATACAATTGAAGCACAATCAAACCAGTAACATGACAATACTGCAACAAAAATACCATCAAATAAATGCAGAATATAAAAATAAACACATGAAATAATGATGAGTGAAAATGGTAATAAACTAGTCTCGGTGCCGGTGGAACTCTTGCTTAAGATTACATTGATGAATCCCATCATTGAAATATAGAACAACATATTGATCAATTTCCAATGTTGCTTTTCAACTGCTTTATAATACTCCCTCCGTCCCAAAATACTTGTCGGAGAAATTGATAAAAATGGATGTATCTAGAACAAAAATATGTCTAGATACATCCATTTCTCCGACGAGTATTTCCGGACGGAGGGAGTATAATACAGATGTGGCAGCAATGACTACAAGGTGCAACAAAATGTACTGCATGAATTCCTTTTCAGAGTTAATGACAAGTGCAACAAGAATGACCAGATAAATGTAGAATAAAAGCTCGCCATTCGAGGAGATTAACTTCTGAACGCAGAAATTTACTTTCATGGTCTTAATTGTAATTAACAGCAGATTTAATGGTGCTGGTGTTTCTGTTTGGATAATGCAAACCACACTGATTGAAGAGAAGAACGGACGATTAAATGTTCAAATAGATTGACTTACTTATTTCTTCACCGGTGAGGAAATCAAATACATGAACCCACATATCTTCTCCTCCAGCAATGAATTTGCTCCCGGACTTTGGTTCAAGTGAAGCTGACTCCACAGTAAACGACATATCATAGCTTTTAACAAGCCCAAAGCTGCAGGGTAACCACCAAAAGGTTTGTACATAAGAAATTTATCTATTCATATGATGCAGAAAAATGTCAACAGAAAAGGACTTACTGATTAGCATCCCAAAACTTTACACTTGAGCCATCAGCTGTGGTGATGAACCTGCCATCCTGGCTTACTTCTGCACTGGTAACAGGTCCCTTGGTTTCAAGAGTTTGGACAATTTTTTCACTCCTCACATCCCATAACCTGTCAAAACCCACAGTAGTTATTCGAGACGGACAATGCTATATAGCCAACCAGTACATGTTCAGGATACCAAAATAGAGGCATTTCCTCCACAGACACACAAACACACCTTACTCCACCCGTATCAGTGCAGGAACTCAGTATAGTTTGGTCATTATGAAGCCAAGCAACAGTTCGGACAGAACCAGGTGATTTGTCAAGTTCTTTCGGAGCAACATCTGGTTTGTTCAAATCGTATACACGCAAAATCTTTTCCATACCTCCAGTAAGCAACAGGTGGGTGTCCTGCAGTGACATTTGCAATTTAATTAGGTTAAAAACTGCTCATGAAAGACAACAACAATCGACTAAAGCATGTAAAATGGTCCAGATTTCAGAAACCAATGTTTGCTTTTGATAGCTAATATATTTTAGGCAGGAATGAAAAATTATATTAGATCAGGCTAAAATTTAGTAGACCATGAAAGTGCTATAACCATCAACATTAGGAACGAAAAGGGGCAGGGCATCAGTTTGAACAAGCAATACCTTAGAAAAGGCACATGCACGGACTATATGCTTGTGTTCAAATGAATGTAGTTCATCGCCTGTTAGTGCATCCCATACTTTACTGAGAAGAAAAGAAAACGGAGGTGTCAATGGATATATGTCTATGAAAACAGCAGGCTAAACTCAGAAATATGAATATGGGGCAATCTATGAGTATTAACATCAGAGAACTATATGATGCTTGCTGATTAGCATTATTTCTTGCAAACATGCTTGTTCTTATTGTCCTGCGCACACTTGCAACAGATCTTTCATTGAATCCATTTTGTACTAAGCCCTGGTTTTGCATCTAGAATATATATTTACAACAGAAGAAATTTAAGAGAACAATCTGTGATTTATGTATATGCACATTGACCTAATTATGAATGCCCATTAATTTCGAAGTAGACTTAAGTAGTACAATACTTTACTATGCTGTGTGCTGTTTGATTCTTTGGGCCTTTTTACCATAAATGCAGCCAACAGTGGACAAGATTACGAAATTAGCAAACCATGTGCAGTTTAATGGCTATAAGTGGAATATGGTTAAATAACTTTGCAACATTCCAAATCAAGATGCAAGAAAACATGCAGTTATTGCGGTACCAGACACACATTAGTGCACCACTACTAGCCATCAACACTTTCTCATCTTGCCCCTACTTTCACTGCCATGCTGACTGGGCCAACCAGTGTCGTGGTTATCCATGTGTTTCGTCCACGTAGGTAGCCTCTTTCCCACCCCCGCCTCCACTCAACCTAACTGGCTCACATATGACCCGCCACCACCGCACACTGCCCCCTCCAATTCCGCGTCCGATAGCACCATCAACACCCCACCCTAATTTAGTAATTCTACAGTCCAGGCCTCAAGGATCCTGGTGAACCAACCATAAAAAATTGGACCTTAATCCTAACCCTGCCACCAGCAGCCACCTTTATCTAAGAAGAACACTGTCATTGCAGGAGAAGATAAGGAGCGGAGAGGTGGCAAAACAACTGAGCGAACATACTACCACCAGCACATAAGCATTACACACAGAAAAAAAAGGATAAGCATCAATTGATACAGCAGTAAGGATGTATTCCCACTTATGACTAAACTAACTGGAACCAAACAATGCATAAGAAAATCATACGCTGAAAAGTCTGCAGAACCAGAGGCAGCACGCAGAGCATTTGTGTCAAGGCAACAGCTCCAAACAGCACCTTTATGACCTTCGAAAGTCCCAATCCAATCTCCAGTCTCACCATTACGAAGCATTGGATTTGAGTCTGCAAAGGGAAGTACACAATATAAGCTATATTTGATAGCCAGCAATCAAACAAGATAGTACATTTCTCTAACACATATTTAAGTTTACTACAGGGTAGAATCTCGAGTGATATGCTTTAAAGTTTATGTTTCTCTCTTTTCCAGTATTTGTAATATTAATATCAAGCAAAAATTAAGAGACAAACAATCTTCTGTCATTCATGTTACAATGTCCTAATACTTATAACAAAATACATGTATTGGTTATTGTTCAACTCAAAGACAAAAAACATCTTTTAATCATTCTCTTATTAATTCAAAATTAAAATAATTGTAAATCTAGAAGATACATGTATTTACATAAAAACAAATGGGATGACATCTGCTAGAGATGGAAATAGATGCAGATCCGGTCCCTCTTTTGTCAAATATATGGGAATATTTGTTTTGAATCTAACACTGTTCAGTGTACATAGATTTTGCAGCAGTACAAGTTTGAGACATCAAAATGCACAACCAGATCAATGCACAAAATAGATGTTCAATAATCTATGTACAGTTATCCATAATTTACTGTTTTATACCTGTCCTCATAGCACTGTTTTTGAGTCGTCGACTAGTCGGTGAGTCGTAAAAAGAAGTCGACTCAACAACGCGTCAACTAGTCGATGAGTCGTGACTAGTCGCAACTGCAGGGTCGACTATTCAAGAGTCGCTACCCCTACATTTTAGTTTGTGCTTATATTGGTGTTTTTATATTGCTTTTAGCTATGGAAGCAAGGCTTTCATACTTGTATGGTCTGACTCCCATCACAGCTGTGACAGCTTAATTGCGTGTATGAAAAATAAAGAGGGAGTATAACACACAATTACAAACCCTCGTTTGAACAGACTTGAATTTACTACTTTCTGCAAATACCTGTAGTCCGGACAATTCAGGAACAGAATAATTCTGTCCAATGTAATAACCATCGATAAGTAGGTGGTCCAAACTAATTCTTTAAATCTGGCATCTAGCCTCAGAGACTACAAGTACACATGTGAGCTTGTGTGTGGTTGGTGGGGCAGGGATTTGTTGCTTCACAGATATCTTGACTAGCAGTGTGGCCGTAAGACTTAAAAACATACAAATAATTTAAGACGAGTCACAAACTAAGAGGCCACAACTAGAACAAGAGTGACATGAAGAGTACATTGAGACGCTTAGTCCTCCAAATCAGACCTACATGGTAAAAACTGCACTACATGGCAACAAACAAACACAAGATACACTAAATGAAAGCAATAAATATAGCATCACCATCGGGGTAATAAACTGTTGAGATATCTCGTTACATTCCACCCTTCCTATCTCAAATATCCAAGTTCACATGATTGTGGGATGCAGTAGTCATCCTACTTACCAAAATTACAAAATATCAACACATTAGGTAACCATAATCCCTACTAGCTTATATCAAACATTTCAAGTTCACATGATCAAGGAAAGCAATAGCCGTCCTACTTATCACCCAAATTACAAACTATAGAATATCAATACATTGGATAACCTTACCATTCAAATTGGTACAAACCACCTTTAACTGGACAATCAATCGCACTGAGATAACTAAATGAAACATTAAATCCCGATAGAACCCACGGCACTGGCCATTACTCATCCGCCAAAACAGATTCGTCTCATCACAAGCACAGGAGCGAACGTATTATCCATTCCACTGCGCAATAGAATCACACAACTAACTGTTGCCCACGCATCGCAAGCCACGGCTAGAGCGGGCGAGAGGGCGGATGGCTTACCCTTGCTGGCGCTGATGAGGAAGTAGCCGTCGGGCGTGACGGGGCTGTAGAACAGGTCGACGACCGGCCGCGAGTGGCCGTGGCAGACCAGCGGCACCGCCGCCTTCTTCTTCTCCATCTCAGCCCCTCCCCCCTCTAACCCTAACCCTATCGATCGGCTCCGGCGGCGCGCGATCGGCTCCCAACCCTAGCCCCTACGAACGAACCAAGAGAATCGAATCGAAGCAAAATAAATTGGGGGAAGTCAGATGTGAATTGTGGCGCGGATCGGCGGCGGGGGCGGATGGGGATGAGGATGATCTGGGTCAGTGGGGGTAGATTTGTACGCGGATTTATTATTTGTTAGAGCAGTGGGTTCGAGCCCGGAGGCCTGCCTAGGGGCACTAGGCGAAAGGGTGGGGAAGGAGGAGCAAAGGGGCGAGTCCGCTTTATATAGACCACACCGACTAGCGCCGAACTTGCTGGGAGATGCCAATTCGCGGCCGTGCAGTGCACAGGATGCTGGGCGTTTGGGGATCTTTCGGAAAACAAGAAGAAAAATACTCCCTTACGTTTCTTCTTATTCCCTTCGTTCATGATCGATGGCAATGCAAGGAATGGTGATTGTACTATGCATATGCATATGTGAAATCTTCTATGGACTAAGTGGGGTGTATCTAACTTGCTTGCTTATGAAGACCTCGAGCTTTTGAGTATGCGCTGACCACCATCATTAGGACGACGGCCAGAAGAAGATGGTGGATGATGGCTATGTCGAAGCGGTCCAGATGGTGATCAGGGCTCCTGAGCCTGGTCGATGTACAATGCCCATAGAGGTTGATGATTACAAAGCCCCAAGGCTACTGCCATTCCAAGCACGTCCAGCTCGCAGCGGCTAGGCTTCACTGCTTGTTTGGTTGCATTGGATTTGAATAGGTATAAGGGATTGTGATCATTTGGTGAAAACCATATGCAATCTCATTCAAACCCCTCAAATCCTAACTCAATACGCTTTGTTCGGTCCCAAATCAAAGCCTGGAACTCCAGCCAGTGACTAAATTGAATGTGTGAATGGTATAACCAATGTGTAAATCGACTGCGAGAATGGTAATCAATGCGTACATCGATGCCATCAGGGACCGTGGCCTTGCCGCCATTGACGAACGTGATGAAGCCGGTGCTCGTCGTCCATATCTTGCCTCTGATGCTCGCCACCACTGCCTGTCGTCCAGATCTTATGCTCGCCGCCACTACTTGTCGTCCAGATCTTATGCTCGCCGCCACTACCTGTCGTCCAGATCTTGTGCTCGCTGTCGTCGATGAGAGAGTGGAGAGAGGGGAGAGTGAGCGGTGAGAGAAGGGTGAGGGGGCTTACGACGCGGCTTCGGGAAACAACGCAGCGTCTCACGCGTGCCCCGAGCATACAAAAGCCTCCACCCACATGCCCTGGGTTGCATCGCTCAGGTCTGACTTGCCAGAAATGGCCCATTCGAGCATTCCTCCATAGGCAGACCTAGAGGCGCTTTAAGGCCCAGTTCTTTTGGTTGATTCTCCTTGAATCTTGAGAATTAACTCTCCACCCAGCTTCTCCTAGAATTTTGAACCCATTTTCTGACAATCCTAGTTTGACATCCTAACTAGCCATGATTGTAAAAAAAATATGAGTTCAAGATTATGGGAGAAGCTGGGGCGAGCCCCGATTCCCAAGATTCTGGGAGAATCTGCCAAAAGATCTGGGCCTAAGCTACGTCTGGGCCAAGATTTTCATGCAGGCCAAGCATCCAAAACAACCCAAAACGATATCCAACGGGCCTAGCTGAGGTAGATGCAGTCTACTGAATGCCTCATATGTGCTTTTCAAGTGTACTAGCTTAATATATGTGTGTTGTCATGAAATAACTTCCATTGACAGACAATAACACATTAAATATCCCACTTTTACACTACTAGGGAAAAGCCTAGCAGTAGCGCGGGTATTAGGTGTATCAGTAGCACGGGGTATCGCGCTACTGCTATGGCGCTACAGCTAAAGGCTAGCAGTAGCGTGGGTTCACTCGCGCTACTCCTATACCTACTTAGTAGCAGCGCTTTGTGCAGAAAGCGCAACTGGTAGTTACTGGCAGCACACCTCTCTGCCTGCGCTACTACTATTATTACATTTTTTATTTCATGTCATATTCATACACCATTATACAAGTTTTCATACAGTAGTAATTTAGAGATTGTTTTTACATCGTAATGAGTTATTACATCACCGTGATAATCCATGACTTAGTCACTTAGGATCCACCCACTTGAAATTAATCTGCAATTCTTTCACCCAATGATATAATAACTCATCATCATCATATCATTAACAACTTATCATCATAATACATCATTTGTCATATAACAACTCATCATGATCATCATTTTCGTCCATGAAACATCATATAACAACTTGGTCACTAGTCATAATCACAACTCCTCCTCATCATCATCATCAACTCTAACACATTGTGGCACATAATAACACGTTGTACCTAGGACCTACTCCTCCCTCATAGGACCTACTACCCTCTCTAAGGTAAAATAGCATAAAACAAGATAGGCCCTGAGGCTCCATTATGGAGAATTGAGACTATCATGTCTTCAATTCTTGCGCTTCGCACAATGTTGCTTCCAAATAGCTCTTTATGATTGTCCATATATTTTTTTTCTATTCTTTGATTGTCATGTCTTCATCTGTTTTAGAAATCCGGTATGAACAATGGTGAAGCCTAGAATGACCTGGCCGTAAGCTAATAACATCAAGACGACCTTTCGGAAACATCAGATCAGGCACACAATCCTTTGAGGTTTTCTGTTGAAAAACATAATAATAACGTCGTAGTTAGCAATGTAGTTTAGCTTTAGAAGAATTTATGCAAAAGATGCACGGATGTCGTAATAGTAAAAAAATCTTACAATGCCATCTCCATGGATGTTACCGTAGTTTAACCCATGCACTAGTGGGGACGAAATCACTGTTTTGACCTTGTCCACGTTTATCGTCACAAACTGAACCCGACGTGAAAGTATTTCATGATTTGACCCTTTTAGAAATGCCAGGGCCCGCGGCGTTTCCAGCCAGCATCGAAACGCTGACCGAGCTAGCGTTTCTGGCCAACATAGAAACGCCGTGGTAGCTAGCGTTTCTTCCGTGGCCCACAGTCAGTCCGAACACGCTGTTTTCGCTGACGTGGCACATCAGAAACGCCAATGGCCCTGGTGTTTCTGCCCTGTATTTAGTAATGCACGCGGGGCCGCGGGGGCCTGACCCAGCCCATATCTCGGACCGCTCGGGCAGTTCGTCCCTGCCCCGACGAACTGGCGGCCGCCCCCTCCCTCTTCTTCACCAACTCCCCCCCAGATCTGCTATTTTGATCATCAAAACGAGTAGATCGAAGCACCCCCGAGTTACTTGAGGTATTCTCTTCCCAATCCTCCATTTATTTTCAGTCAAGATTGGCTATTGTAGATGCATTTTTTGAAACATGGTGGAACCCTAAGATGAGTTATTAGTGATTTGTTTGATGAATATTTTGGGGATATACTCATTGTGTTGAAGTATTTTTAGTTAATTTGTTTAGTATTGGATTTAGAGAGAGACCATTTTTTGGATTAGGTTGAACCTATTATTTGTTAATAATTAGTTGTGATAGATTGTTTAGGATAAAATAGGTTGAAAAGAATTGGTGTTGGTAATGTGGTTCGTGATTTATATCTTTGGGATAATTTGTAGTAGTTTCACACAATTTTGTATATGATGTGGTCATAATTTTAAGCATATATCATAACAAATCCATTTACCTTATTTTGTAGGATGTTTGAGCCGGATAAATATCCCGGCCTTGATGATTATTACGAGGAGAAGCATCGTGCTGTGCTTGTGGAAAGAGGGGAGGTAATTATGTATCTATATTGTCGATTCTCATGTTGTGATTATATTGTGAGTAGTTTAGAGAAGTATATAAATTGTGCGTGTGATTTTTGTAGGTTCCTCCAGTACTTCGGTTGAGAGGCCACAACCCACGTGAGTCACTGAGGTATGACCGTCGCTACGAGCCTTATTTTAGAAGAATGGATCTTCTCCAGTTTGTGCTCAACTTTAAAGGCACACCACCATGGCTGAACTCGACGGCCATTACCGCCCTTACGGACCGTTGGAGGCCGGAGACGCACTCTTTTCACCTTGATCTTGGTGAGATGACCGTCACTTTGGAGGATATTGCGATGATCTCTGGTCTTCTGATCGAGGGCAGGGCTCTTACCGGGAAGGTGAAGTCCGAGGGGTGGCGACAAAGGGTTGCAGGTTTGGTTGGTGTTGAACCTCCCGAGTGGATTCATGAAACAAAGAAGGATCCTAGGCCATCTGGTGTTTTGTTCTCGTGGCTACAAGAACATTTTTACGAGTGCCCAGAGAATGTCAGTCTGGCTGTTGTGGAGAGGTACGCAAGGGCTTACTTATGGAATCTTATGACCCAAGTGGTGTTTCCTGACGACATGGGAGACACAGCCTCCTGGATGTTCTTGGACCCTCTTTGTAACTGGGATGTTAAGTGGAGTTGGGGGTCGGCGGCACTAGCCTTTTTGTACCGTCAGGTAATGCTAATTTGATGAATTTTCATTATATGAAAGATTTTTTTGCATGTGATTTTTTAATGTGTATACAAATGTGCAGTTGAACGGAGCATGTATGAGGAGTAAGCCGAAATCTTGTCTTGGTGGTTTTGTTTGGGCCCTACAGATTTGGATGTGGGAGCGTATCCCTGTGAGCCGTAACTTGACCATTGCTCCGGAAGAACCTTGGGAGTGGCCTTTTGACGGGGATGAGTAGCGGTATCCCACTATCGCATACACGTGGGCTAATGTCCAAGTGTCTAGTATCGCAGCCATGGGGCGGTACAAGGCATACATAAGCGAGCTTGACATGCTTACTTACAACTAGGTAATTATCAAATGCCTTGCTATCAATTTAGTTTTTTTGTTGTTGTGCATGGGCTAGTGACATGTTGTGATGTAGGTTAATTGGAGGCCATACATGGTACTTAGGCAGTTCCCTTTGAGCAATATGTGCTTTCGTGACCAACATCTTTGGCGTGTGCGTTGCCCCATGATATGCTTTTATGCGGTGGAGTGGCATCTTCCACATCGTGTTTCGAAGCAATTTGGAGTACAACAACGCACCCCGCCGGAGTATGTTGAGACAAGTGTGGTGCTACATAGGTGAGAGTTTTTGTACCATATGTTGATCAATGTGTAACCACTGAAAAATGAAATTGATACCGATACTTCTCATGCTTTGTAGGATGAGCCGGCAACACAACAAGAATGTCATTAATTGGGAGGATCACCATCTTATGTGGGTGGACATGTGGAATGCTCAGAGGAATGCCCGAGTTGAAGATGATCACACACCTGACAAGGACGAGGGGGCATATTTAAGACATTTGGAGTGGCTTCGCAAAGAGTACACAGTTATCCTTAAGGGTGCTTGGACTCGTGCCGATTGTTTGGAAGTAATGCCAAGTGAGGCTGCTGATGGTGCATTCAACAACTCTATTAGGGAGACCATTGGAGCGCACCTAGATTATGGCCCTCTGCATGACCGAGTGGTATGCCTTTTTGTCTCTTTTTTGAACATGTGTCATTTCTTTATGAGTGGTGTGTCACTTAAGTTTTATTCAGGGCACGAAGCTATGGAGATGTATCAATGATAGTAATGTGGTGCTTGGCCGCCCACCTGGTAGAGAAACAGACGGTCTCGTTAGGAGTACTCTACAGGTTAGAGGCCTTTTTAATATGAACATTTATTTTATATCATGTGAACTATTTTTGCATATTTACATGTCAATGCCTTTGCCTCTGCAGAAGGTTGTGAATCGTTGCCGAACACTAGCCGCTTTACTCTCTTGCCATGGAGGTTCATCAACGGATGTGCGTGCACGTGCTCAGTATAGAATGGATGTTCTTTCTTCCGCTCGTCCATCTTCGAGCCAAGTATGTGCTTCTTCCGCTCGTCCTTCTTCCAGCCAAGCATGGATTGATGAACAGGAAGATGAAGAGGAGGAGACAGACTTCGATGCGGATCCGGACTATGTGGAGCTTGGGGCTTCGCAGATGGAAGATGCTGTTGGAAATATGCCCTAGAGGCAATAATAAATAAGTTATTATTATATTTCTTTGTTCATGATAATAGTCTTTTATTCATGCTATAACTGTATTATCCGGAAATCGTAATACACGTGTGAATACATAGACCACAATATGTCCCTAGTGAGCCTCTAGTTGACTAGTTCGTTGTGATCAACAGATAGTCATGGTTTCCTGGCTATGGACATTGGATGTCGTTGATAATGGGATTACATCATTAGGAGAATGATGTGATGGACAAGACCCAATCCTAAGACTAGCACAAAAGATCGTGTAGTTCATTTGCTAGAGCTTTGCCAATGTCAAGTATCTCTTCCTTTGACCATGAGATCGTGTAACTCCTGGATACCGTAGGAGTGCTTTGGGTGTATCAAACGTCACAACGTAACTGGGTGACTATAAAGGTACACTACAGGTATCTCCGAAAGTATCTATTGTTTTATGCGGATCGAGACTGGGATTTGTCACTCCGTGTAAACAGAGAGGTATCTCTGGGCCCACTCGGTAGGACATCATCATATGCGCAATGTGACCAAGGAGTTGATCACGGGATGATGTGTTACGGAACGAGTAAAGTGACTTGCCGGTAACGAGATTGAACAAGGTATTGGATACCGACGATCGAATCTCGGGCAAGTAAAATACCGATAGACAAAGGGAATTGAATACGGGATCGATTGAGTCCTTGACATCGTGGTTCATCCGATGAGATCATCGTGGAACATGTGGGAGCCAACATGGGTATCCAGATCCCGCTGTTGGTTATTGACCGGAGAACGTCTCGGTCATGTCTGCATGTCTCCCGAACCCGTAGGGTCTACACACTTAAGGTTCGATGACGCTAGGGTTATAAAGGAAGCTTGTATGTGGTTACCGAATGTTGTTCGGAGTCCCGGATGAGATCCCGGACGTCACGAGGAGTTCCGGAATGGTCCAGAGGTAAAGATTTATATATAGGAAGTCCTGTTTCGGCCATCGGGACAAGTTTCGGGGTCATCGGTATTGTACCGGGACCACCGGAAGGGTCCCGGGGGCCCACCGGGTGGGGCCACCTGCCCCGTGGGGCCACATGGGCTGTAGGGGGTGCGCCTTGGCCTACATGGGCCAAGGGCACCAGCCCCTAGAGGCCCATGCACCAAGATAAAGGAAAAAGGGGAGAGTCCTAAAAGGGGAAGGCACCTCCGAGGTGCCTTGGGGAGGATGGACTCCTCCCCCCTCCTTAGCCGCACCCCTTTCTTGGAGTAGGGGGCAAGGCTGCGCCTCCCCCTTCTCCCCTGCCCCTATATATAGTGGAGGGGAGGGAGGGCATCCATACTTGAGCCCTTGGCGCCTCCCTCCCTCCCGTGACACCTCCTCCTCTCCCGTAGGTGCTTGGCGAAGCCCTGCAGGATTACCACGCTCCTCCATCATCACCACGCCGTTGTGCTGCTGCTGGATGGAGTCTTCCTCAACCTCTCCCTCTCTCCTTGCTGGATCAAGGCGTGGGAGACGTCACCGGGTTGTACGTGTGTTGAACGCGGAGGTGCCGTCCGTTCGGCACTAGGATCATCGGTGATCTGAATCACGATGAGTACGACTCCATCAACCCCGTTCACTTGAACGCTTCCGCTTAGCGATCTACAAGGGTATGTAGATGCACTCTCCTCTCTCTTTCTACTCGTTGCTGGTCTCTCCATAGATAGATCTTGGTGTTACGTAGGAAATTTTTTGAATTTCTGCTACGTTCCCCAACAGTGGCATCATGAGCTAGGTCTATTGCGTAGATTCTTTGCACGAGTAGAACACAAAGTAGTTGTGGGCGTTGATTTTGTTCAATATGCTTACCGTTACTAGTCCAATCTTGTTTCGACGGTATTGTGGGATGAAGCGGCCCGGACCGACCTTACACGTACTCTTACGTGAGACAGGTTCCACCGATTGACATGCACTTGGTGCATAAGGTGGCTAGCGGGTGCCAGTCTCTCCCACTTTAGTCGGAACGGATTCGATGAAAAGGGTCCTTATGAAGGGTAAATAGCAATTGGCATATCACGTTGTGGTTTTGCGTAGGTAAGAAACGTTCTTGCTAGAAACCCATAGCAGCCACGTAAAACATGCAAACAACAATTAGAGGACGTCTAACTTGTTTTTGCAGGGTATACTTTGTGATGTGATATGGCCAAAAGGATGTGATGAATGATATGTGATGTATGAGATTGATCATGTTCTTGTAATAGGATTCACGACTTGCATGTCGATGAGTATGACAACCGGCAGGAGCCATAGGAGTTGTCTTTATTTTTTTGTATGACCTGCGTGTCATTAAAGAACGCGATGTAAACTACTTTACTTTATTGCTAAACGCGTTAGCCATAGAAGTAGAAGTAGTCGTTGGCGTGACAACTTCATGAAGACACGATGATGGAGATCATGGTGTCATGCCGGTGACGATGATGATCATGGAGCCCCGAAGATGAAGATCAAAAGGAGCAAAATGATATTGGCCATATCATGTCACTATTTGATTGCATGTGATGTTTATCATGTTTATGCATCTTGTTTACTTAGGACGACGGTAGTAAATAAGATGATCCCTTACAAAATTTCAAGAAGTGTTCTCCCCTAACTGTGCACCGTTGCTACAGTTCGTCGCTTCTAAGCACCACGTGATGATCGGGTGTGATGGATTCTTACGTTCACATACAACGGGTGTAAGACAGTTTTACACAGCGAAAACACTTAGGGTTAACTTGACGAGCCTAGCATGTGCAGACATGGCCTCGGAACACGGAGACTGAAAGGTCGAGCATGAGTCGTATAGTAGATACGATCAACATGAAGATGTTCACCGACGTTAACTAGTCCGTCTCACGTGATGATCGGACACGGGCTAGTTGACTCGGATCATGTGATCACTTAGATGACCAGAGGGATGTCTATCTGAGTGGGAGTTCATAAGATGAACTTAATTATCCTGAACATAGTCAAAAGGATTTTGCAAATTATGTCGTAGCTCACGCTATAGTTCTACTGTTTAGATATGTTCCTAGAGAAAATATAGTTGAAAGTTGAAAGTAGCAATTATGCGGACAGTAGAAAGCTTATGTCCTTAATGCACCGCTTAGTGTGCTGAACCCCAAACGTCGTTTGTGGATGTTGCGAACATCGGACATACACGTTTTGATAACTACGTGATAGTTCAGTTAAATGGTTTAAGTAGAGGCACCAAAGACGTTTTTCGAAACATCGCGGAACATATGAGATGTTTCGAGAGCTGAAATTGGGATTTCAGGCTCGTGCCCATGTCAAGAGGTATAAGACCTCCGACGATTTTCTTAGCCTGCAAACTAAGGGAGAAAAGCTCAATCGTTGAACTTGTGCTCAGATTGTCTGAGTACAACAATCACTTGAATCGAGTGGAAGTTGATCTTCCAGATGAGATAGTGATGTTTCCCCAAAGTCATTGCCACCAAGCTGCTAGAGCTTCGTGATGAACTATAACATATCAAGGATAGAGATGATGATCCTTGAGGTATTCGCGTTGTTTGACATCGCGAAAGTAGAAATCAAGAAGGAGCATCAATTGTTGATGGTTGATAAAACCACTAGTTTCAAGAAGGGCAAGGGAAAGAAGGGATACTTCATGAAACGGCAAATCAGCTGCTGCACCAATGAAGAAACCCGAGGTTGAACCCAAACCCGAGACTAAGTGCTTCTGTAATAAGGGGAACAACCACTGGAACAGGATTACCCTAGATACTTGGTAGATGAGAAGGCCGGCGAGGTCGATAAAAGTATATTGGATATACATTATGTTAATGTGTACTTTACTAGTACTCCTAGTAGCACCAGGGTATTAGATACCGGTTCGGTTGCTAAGTGTTAGTAACTCGAAATAAAAGCTACGGAATAAAACGGAGACTGGCTAAAGGTGAGCTGACGATATGTGTTGGAAGTGTTTCCAAGTTTGATGTGATCTAACATCGCACGCTCCCTCTACCATCAAGATTAGTATTAAACCTGAATAAGTGCTCTTGCACCTAAAGGAATGGTTTATTGAATCTTGATCGTAGGGATACACATTTTCATGCCAAAAGATATAAGATAGTAATGATAGTACCACTTACTTGTGGCACTGCCATGTAAGTCATAATGGTATAAAACGCATGAAGAAGCTCCATGTTGATGGATCTTTGGACTCACTCATTTTGAAAAGTTTGGGACATGCGAACCATGTCTATTGGTATATATGCATGAAGAAACTCCATGCAAATGGACCGTTTGAACTCACTTGATTTTGAATCACTTGAGATATGCAAATCATACCACATAGGCAAGATGACTGAAATGCCTCGGTTTCAATAAGATGGAACAAGATAGCAACTTGTTGGAAGTAACACATTTTGATGTGTGCAGTCCAATAAATGCTGAGACATGCAGTGAATATCGTTATGTTCTTACTTCACAGATGATTCGAGTAGATGTTGAGAATATTTACTTGATGAAACACAAGTCTGAATCATTGAATGGTTCAAGTAATTTCAGAGTGAAGTAGAAGATCATTGTGACAAGAGGATAAAATGTCTATGATATGATCATAGAGATGAATATCTGAGTTACGAGTTTTGGCACACAATTAAGACATTGTGGAAATTGTTTCGCAATTAATACCGCCTGGAACACCATAGTGTGATGGTGTGTCCGAACATCATAGTTGCACCCTATTGGATATGGTGCGTACCATGATGTCTCTTATCGAATTACCACTATCGTTCATGGGTTAGGCATTAGAGACAACCACATTCACTTTAAACGTAATTCCGATGAGATGACACCGTATGAATTATGGTTTAGAGAAACCTAAGTTGTCGTTTCTTAAAAGTTTGGGGCTGCGACGCTTATATGAAAAAAATTTCAGGTTGATAAGCTCGAACCCAAAGCGGATAAATACATCTTCATAGGACAACCCAAAAACAGTTGGGTATGCCTCCTGTCTCAGATCCGAAAGCAATAAAGGATTGTTTCTAGAATCGGGTCCTTTCTCGAGGAAAAGTTTCTCTCGAAAGAATTGAGTGGGAGGATGGTGGAGACTTGATGAGGTTATTGAACCGTCACTTCAACTAGTGTGTAGCAGGGCATAGGAAGTTGTTCCTGTGGCACCTACACCAATTGAAGTGGAAGCTTATGATATTGATCATGAAACTTCGGATCAAGTCACTACTAAACCTCGTGGGACGACAAGGACACGTACTACTTCGGAGTGGTAAGGTGATCCTGTCTTGAAGGTCATGTTGCTAGACAACAATGAACCTACGAGCTATGGAGAAGCGATGGTGGGCCCGGATTCCGATAAATGGCTCGAGGCCATAAAATCCGAGAACGGATCCATGGACTTTGGTGGACTTGCCCGATGATCGGCAAGCCATCAAGATAAATGGATCTTTAAGAAGAAGACGGACGTGGATGGTAATGTCACCGTCTATGAGGCTCGACTTGTGGCGAAGAGTTTTTCACAAGTTCAAGGGGTTGAGTACGATGAGATTTTCTCATCCGTAGCGATGCTTAAGTCCGTCGGAATCATGTTAGCATTAGCTGCATTTATGAAATCTGGCAGACGGATGTCAAAACGAGTTTCCTTACCAGTTTTCGTAAGGAAAGTTTGTATGCAATACAATCAGAAAAGTTTTGTCGATCCTAAGGATGCTAAAAGGTATGCTAGCTCCAGCGATCCTTCTAAGGACTGGAGTAAGCATCTCGGAGTTGGAATGTACGCTTTGATGAGATGATCAAAGATTTTGGATTTATACAAAGTTTATGAGAAACTTGTATTTCCAAAGAAGTGAGTGGGAGCACTATAGAATTTCTGATGAGTATATGTTGTTGACATATTGTTGATCAGAAATGATGTAGAATTTCTAGAAAGCATATAGGGTTATTTGAAAGGTGTTTTTCAATAGAAAACCTGGATTAAGCTACTTGAGCATTAAGCATCAAGATCTATAAGGATAGATCAAAACGCTTAATGGTACTTTCAAATGAGCACATACCTTGACATGATCTTGAAAGGTGTTCAAGATGAACCAGTCAAAAGAAGGAGTTCTTGCCTGAGTTGTAAGGTACGAAGTTAAGACTTAAAGCTCGACCACGGCAGAATAGAGAGAAAGGACGAAGGTCGTCCCCTATGCTTAAGACGTAGGCTCTTCAGTATGCTATGCTGTGTACCGCACCTGAAGTGTGCCTAGCCATGAGTCAGTCAAGGGGTACAAGAGTGATCCAAGAATGGCTCACAGGACAGCGGTCAAAGTTATCCTTAGTAACTAGTGGACTAAAGAATTTTTCTCAATTATGGAGGTGGTAAAAGAGTTCGTCGTAAAGGTTACGACGATGCAAGCTTGACACCTATCCGGATAGCTCTAAGTAGAGATACCGGATACATACAATGGGGCAACAATTTAGAATAGCTCCAAGTAGAACAGTTATTTGGAATAGCTCCAAATAGAGCGTGGTAGCTGCATCTAGGAGATGACATAGAGATTTGTAAATCACACACGGATCTGAAAGGTTCAGACCCGTTGACTAAAACCTCTCTCACAAGCAACATGATCAAACATAAAACTCATTGAGTGTTAATCACATAGTGATGTGAACTAGACTACTGACTCTAGTAAACTCTTGGGTATTAGTCACATGGCGATGTGACCTGTGAGTGTTAATCACATGGCGATGTGAACTAGATTATTGACTCTAGTGCAAGTGGGAGACTGTTGGAAATATGCCCTAGAGGCAATAATAAATAAGTTATTATTATATTTCTTTGTTCATGATAATAGTCTTTTATTCATGCTATAACTGTATTATCCGGAAATCGTAATACACGTGTGAATACATAGACCACAATATGTCCCTAGTGAGCCTCTAGTTGACTAGTTCGTTGTGATCAACAGATAGTCATGGTTTCCTGGCTATGGACATTGGATGTCGTTGATAACGGGATTACATCATTAGGAGAATGATGTGATGGACAAGACCCAATCCTAAGACTAGCACAAAAGATCGTGTAGTTCATTTGCTAGAGCTTTGCCAATGTCAAGTATCTCTTCCTTTGACCATGAGATCGTGTAACTCCTGGATACCGTAGGAGTGCTTTGGGTGTATCAAACGTCACAACGTAACTGGGTGACTATAAAGGTACACTACAGGTATCTCCGAAAGTATCTATTGTTTTATGCGGATCGAGACTGGGATTTGTCACTCCGTGTAAACGGAGAGGTATCTCTGGGCCCACTCGGTAGGACATCATCATATGCGCAATGTGACCAAGGAGTTGATCACGGGATGATGTGTTACGGAACGAGTAAAGTGACTTGCCGGTAACGAGATTGAACAAGGTATTGGATACCGACGATCGAATCTCGGGCAAGTAAAATACCGATAGACAAAGGGAATTGAATACGGGATCGATTGAGTCCTTGACATCGTGGTTCATCCGATGAGATCATCGTGGAACATGTGGGAGCCAACATGGGTATCCAGATCACGCTGTTGGTTATTGACCGGAGAACGTCTCGGTCATGTCTGCATGTCTCCCGAACCCGTAGGGTCTACACACTTAAGGTTCGATGACGCTAGGGTTATAAAGGAAGCTTGTATGTGGTTACCGAATGTTGTTCGGAGTCCCGGATGAGATCCCGGACGTCACGAGGAGTTCCGGAATGGTCCGGAGGTAAAGATTTATATATAGGAAGTCCTGTTTCGGCCATCGGGACAAGTTTCGGGGTCATCGGTATTGTACCGGGACCACCGGAAGGGTCCCGGGGGCCCACCGGGTGGGGCCACCTGCCCCGGGGGGCCACATGGGCTGTAGGGGGTGCGCCTTGGCCTACATGGGCCAAGGGCACCAGCCCCTAGAGGCCCATGCGCCAAGATAAAGGAAAAAGGGGAGAGTCCTAAAAGGGGAAGGCACCTCCGAGGTGCCTTGGGGAGGATGGACTCCTCCCCCCTCCTTAGCCGCACCCCTTTCTTGGAGTAGGGGGCAAGGTTGCGCCTCCCCCTTCTCCCCTGCCCCTATATATAGTGGAGGGGAGGGAGGGCATCCATACCTGAGCCCTTGGCGCCTCCCTCCCTCCCGTGACACCTCCTCCTCTCCCGTAGGTGCTTGGCGAAGCCCTGCAGGATTACCACGCTCCTCCATCATCACCACGCCGTTGTGCTGCTGCTGGATGGAGTCTTCCTCAACCTCTCCCTCTCTCCTTGCTGGATCAAGGCGTGGGAGACGTCACCGGGCTGTACGTGTGTTGAACACGGAGGTGCCGTCCGTTCGGCACTAGGATCATCGGTGATCTGAATCACGACGAGTACGACTCCATCAACCCCGTTCACTTGAACGCTTCCGCTTAGCGATCTACAAGGGTATGTAGATGCACTCTCCTCTCTCTTTCTACTCGTTGCTGGTCTCTCCATAGATAGATCTTGGTGTTACGTAGGAAATTTTTTGAATTTCTGCTACGTTCCCCAACAGATGCTCCACAGCCAACTCAACCTTCTCAGCCTTCTCAAGAAGCACGCCGAGTTAGCTCAAGGAACATCCGACGTCCTGGATGGCAGAACACTCCAGAGGGCTACGTCAACAGGGGGAAGATGGCTGCGAAAAGAGGCAAGAAGTGAAGTGATGACTGATGCGAGCTTGTTAGTTCTATATCTGGTGAACTAGAAATGTAGTTAGCTTTTCAGATGGAGCGAACTCGTTAGTTCTATATCTGATGGACTTGTTATTTCTATGTCACCAAGACTTGTTAATTATTATGTAAGCTGGATCATGTTAAGTTCGTTGCTCAAATGTCTCATTGCTATACTGTTGCTGTACTTGGCATTTATATTGTGAACTAATAATATGTTGTTGTACTTGGCATGGTTTGGTGTGATATGCATAGAAGGTCAGAAACGCCATAGACGTTGGCATTTTCATGTGGCCTGGAAACGCTAGAGGTACCTGGCGTTTCTTCTGTGAACGGCAACGTTTCCTGTACGTGTCCCAGACAGCTTCTGTCTTAAAGGAACGCCAAGCCATGTGAAGCGTTTCTGTGTAGAGCTGAAACGCCAGGACCTTTGGCATTGCAAGCGTACACCACAACGTTTCATGGAGGAACCCCGGGCAGCTTCTGTCTTAAAGGAACGCCAAGCCACGTGAAGCGTTTCTGTGTAGAGCGGAAATGCTAGGACCTTTGGCGTTGCAAGCGTACACCACAACGTTTCGTGGAGGAACCCCAGGTAGCTTCTGTCTTAAAGGAACGCCAAGCCAAATGCAGCGTTTCTATGTAGGTCTGCAACGCCGTGGCCGTTGGCGTTGCCAAAGTGCAGTAAAACGCCAACTGATTTGGCGTTTCCGTCAGAACAGGAAGTCAAAAACAAACTCCAAAGCAATTTGGTGGTACACATAGTTCATCACATAAAGTAATACACATAGAGGAGTCTAGAGCAATTGTGACATCACATAGTTCACCACATAAAAGAGTACACATAGAGGAGTCTATTGCAATTGTGACATCACATAGTTCACCACATAAAGGAGTACACATAGAGGAGTCTGAAGCAATTTAGAGTACACATAGCTCACCACATAAAGGAGTCTAGGCAACAATAAGGTTCAAGATGAAATGCACACGAAGGTCCAAAGCATGGCACAGTTCACATCATAGCTCTATTGTGTAGAGCAAGGCCCCTTTCCCTTCTTCTTCTTCCTCTCTTCTTCTTCCTCCTCCTCCCTTTTCCTTATGAGATGAGCCTCCTTAACCACCCTCTCAATGAATATCTTGTTCTTCCTCTCCTCTTTTTCAGCTGCGAATGCCCAAAGCTTCATGGTTCTTTCTTCAAAATCCCTTTGACACTTCTTTTGTGCCTCCTCACATTTCCTCACCAACGCTTTCTACCTAGCGCGACACTCATATGACGCTCTCAACAATTCCTGATTCTCAGCTTCAAGCTCCTCTTCCTTCTTCTTCTTTAGTGCGGCTTCATCCTCCTCTCTCAGCTTCTTCGTAGCCTTCTCCCACCACCCGCCATCTCACCTTCGCCATCCTCAAGCCCCTTCATTGTTGCCTTGTTGGGTTGAGAAGCCGCCATATCTATGAAAAATTACAAGACATCAGTTGCAGTCCGAGTGAACAACTATGAAAGGCATGTGGTGTTTGACAGCATACTCACACAACCACATCCTGAATTCTAGCATGTGCTCGAACATCAAACCTTTCCTCAAGTACGACATCGAAATCGCGTCGGGTGTACTACTTGGGAACTGTCTAGCCTCAATTGTCTTGCTCATGCCACCGTCAACTATAGCCTTATCTGCAAGGCTAACATCACAAAACAAGGGAACTTTGTGATCCCTACCGGTGAATTTTGTGTACCACTCTGATTCTTTCTCAGTCAAGCCATCTTCGTCCAACTCATTCACCGGGCCTTCATCATCTGAGTCATCCACACAAGCACGCTGATAGATAATGTCAGGATCCATGTCCTGATGCCTTACTTCGGCCTCTACGTCACCAACAATGTTGTGATGCCTCTCATACTCTTCGTCGGAGTCATCACCATCATCTTTCATCGGTGCACTACCTCCGAACTCATATAGGGGATACTCATTGGCTTCAGCTTCAACTTTATGCTCAACAATAGGCGGCACACTACTAACCGGGCTCACATCATCTACTAAGGTTTGGTTCAAGTCAACATGAAAGAGAGGAGCCTTCACCACCTTACTTGCAAATACTTCTAGTGACTTGACTGCCGAGGATGCAACAACCTCCTTATATGCAACCCAATGCAAATTGGACTTGATAGGCATTGTCTTCATTCGACACTTGTGTGCCGACCCAACATCATATCTTCCTACTAATTCAACTTGGTCACTTGCATCCACCCACTTTAATCTTATCCGTGTTTCTTCCACAATCTCTTCATAACTAGGTGTCTCAAGAAATATCAATGCTTCCTCATACTTGTCAACAATATCCACATTCATGAATGCCTCTTTGTCAACATAATGAATATTCACAATCTTGTCCATCTAAAAAAGGGGAACATAAGTATAAAAATGTACAATGCTTAATATACCACATTACTAACAAAACCACTAACACTAACCCTAAATCTTAACATTAGGCATAACCCTAACCCTAAATCTTAACATTAGTCATAAACCAAACAATAAGGCATGCTCAACAACATCACAATGCAACACCATTGGAACAACAATACTAAAAACATCACATTATACATCCATGTTCAAAACTAGGGTTAGGACCAACAAGAACAAATCAATTCAAATGGGCAAATCCAACCAATAAAAATTTGTGAGATGAAGGAGGTTACCTCAACGAACGAAAATGACACCGGATCCACGGACCAACCCAATCGATTTGCAAGGATTTGAGAGGGGCTAAGTGAGGGACACAAAGGGGGAAAAGGGCAAGAGCTCGGGATAGGCCAATGGGGGAGAAGAGATTGAGTGGTGAGTGGTGGGTGCAAGCCCCACGACCACCTAAAATATCTGCACCAGAAATGCCATTGGTGCTGGCGTTTCTAGAAATGCTAGCTGGCTCGGCGTTTCTAACCCGCCACGTTAGCTTGCAACGCCAACTCAGCCTGGCAGTGGGCCAGGTAAGAAACGCTAGCTTGGTCGGTGTTTCAATGTTGGCTGGAAATGCCGCGGTCCCTGGCGTTTCTAAAAGGGTCAAATCGTGAAATACTTTCACGTCGGGTTCAGTTTGTGACGATAAACGTGGACAAGGTCAAAACAGTGATTTCGCCCCACTAGTGGCACGTATTGACCATAATGTGCAGAAGTTTCATGATTGATATTATAATTCTCAACATCAATAATAAATGAGATAAGATGATCTTTCTCCTGATAAGTTAATTCTGCGTCATCGGTGTAGTAGGTTCTTTCTACCATCTTCCGTACATTTTTTGAAGAATGAAAATAAGTTGTCAATGGAAATAAGCTGTCAACTATTGTGAAATAAACAATATAAATTACTTAACAAAAATATTTGAGAAACTCACATAGTAGTAGAATTGGAAGCGTATCAACAAGGACCCAAATGTCCATATTCTCTTCATCGATGTCAGGATCACAAAGATCCAAGGTGAAAAGTATACCCTCATGAAAATCACACGTCTTGCAAAGTGCTTCCCAATTCGGGCAACCAAAATGAAATACGCTCTTAGAATTGTATATATTTACAACAAAATCATAACCATGATGGATCCTTAGGTGAACTATCTTTGTCTCCATATTTTCATGATCTTCAAAATCCAGCTTCTCCAACACATAGCGTCTTGCATGCATTGGTATGCGTCGGTGCTATACAAATGGTTTTTAACCCCTTTCCGCGACGGTATTCAGAACCGTCACCTAGTGAGTGTGGGTGATATGGGGGTCCTTCCCACACGAACCAGAAACCATCGGGGATATGCCCTCCTGGCACACACACTCGGCAAAATGAGGTCGTGTGCGACCGACGAACAAGCAAATATGGTTATACGTACAGTAGTGCTAAAAATACAATTATACAAGCGAAATCATTTCTGGTTGTAAGTACATCCCACACAGTCAGTCCCGCTAAACGTTTCCATTCGTATATACATCCCACACAGCCGCTGCAAGGAAAACATTTCCGTTCGTAGGTACATCACACACAATTTTTCCCGTTAAATCATTTGTGATGGCCTTCCCATCGCACACAATATTAATAATTTTATCGTTTGCATTATTGAATGCATCACACACGGTGCGTAGAAGAAACTATGTGGCAAAGGCTATCCATCACACACAACTTTTATGCGGTAAACGTTTGCGCAAGGTGGCCTAATGCAAACAGTTTTGAAGAGAATGTCATGTGTGATTGCTCATCGATCCAACACAGTTTATTCCTAGAAACTATGTGCGTTGCCTTAGGTCATCGCCCGCGGTATTTTCTCAATAACCGTTTGCAATAGCAAAAACCAATTAGCAGGCTAATTGCCATATTATTAATAATTCATTTATTAATCTAACTAACATTCATATTAAACACATAATATATTTCATTCCCATATTAAGGAAGCAGAATTTCATAATTGAAATACATCAGAGTACAACATGATATAGCTTCAGCACTCAGCTACCGCATTACACAACCGCATCAGCACCAAGTTTCACATGCAACATCTAGATGTTGGAAATATGCCCTAGAGGCAATAATAAATTAGTTATTATTATATTTCCTTGTTCATGATAATCGTTTATTATCCATGCTATAATTGTATTGGTAGGAAACTCAGATACATGTGTGGATACATAGACAACACCATGTCCCTAGTAAGCCTCTAGTTGACTAGCTCGTTGATCAATAGATGGTTACGGTTTCCTGACCATGGACATTGGATGTCGTTGATAACGGGATCACATCATTAGGAGAATGATGTGATGGACAAGACCCAATCCCTAAGCCTAGCACAAAGATCGTGTAGTTCGTATGCTAAAGCTTTTCTAATGTCAAGTATCATTTCCTTAGACCATGAGATTGTGCAACTCCTGGATACCGTAGGAATGCTTTGGGTGTACCAAACGTCACAACGTAACTAGGTGGCTATAAAGGTGCACTACAGGTATCTCCGAAAGTGTCTGTTGGGTTGGCACGAATCGAGACTGGGATTTGTCACTCTGGTAAACGGAGAGGTATCTCTGGGCCCACTCGGTAGGACATCATCATAATGTGCACAATGTGAGAAGGGGTTGATCACGGGATGATGTGTTACGGAACGAGTAAAGAGACTTGCCAGTAACGAGATTGAACAAGGTATCGGCATACCGACGATCGAATCTTGGGAAAGTACAATACCGCTAGACAAAGGGAATTGTACACGGGATTGATTGAGTCCTTGACATTGTGGTTCATCCGATGAGATCATCATGGAACATGTGGGAGCCAACATGGGTATCCAGATCCCGCTGTTGGTTATTGACCGGAGAACGTCTCGGTCATGTCTGCATGGTTCCCGAACCCGTAGGGTCTACACACTTAAGGTTCGATGACACTAGGGTTATAAAGGAAGTTTGTATGTGGTTACCGAATGTTGTTCGGAGTCCCGGATGAGATCCCGGACGTCATGGGGAGTTCCGGAATGGTCCGGAGGTAAAGATTCATATATGGGAAGTCCTGTTTTGGTCAGCGGAAAAGTTTCGGGTTTTTCGGTAACGTACCGAGACCACCGGGAGGGTCCCGGGGGTCCACCAAGTGGGGCCACCAACCCCGAAGGGCTGCATGGGCCAAGTGTGGGAGGGGACCAGCCCCAGGTGGGCTGGTGCGCCCCCCCACAGGGCCCAAGGCGCAGGGAAGTGGGGAAGGGGGGCAAACCCTAGGGCAGATGGGCCCTAAGGCCCACCCTAGGTGCGCCTCCCCCTCTCCCCTTCTGGCCGCCACCCAGATGGTATCTGGGGGCTGCCGCCACCCCTGGGGAGGGAACCCTAGAGGGGGCGCAGCCCCCTCCCCTCCCCCTATAAATACTTGAGGTCTGGGGGCTGCCCAACACACGAGAACCTCTCCCTCTTGGTGCAGCCCTACCTCTCTTACTCCTCCTCTCCCGCGGTGCTTGGCGAAGCCCTGCAGGATTGCCACGCTCCTCCACCACCACCACTCCATTGTGCTGCTGCTGGACGGAGTCTTCCTCAACCTCTCCCTCTCTCCTTGCTGGATCAAGGCATGGGAGACGTCACCGGGCTGTACGTGTGTTGAACGCAGAGGTGCCGTCCGTTCGGCACTAGGATCTCCGGTGATTTGGATCACGACGAGTACGACTCCTTCAACCCTGTTTTCTTGAACGCTTCCGCTTAGCGATCTACAAGGGTATGTAGATGCACTCTCCTTTCCCTTGTTGCTGGTTTCTCCATAGGTAGATCTTGGTGATTCATAGGAAAATTATGAATTTCTGCTATGTTCCCCTAAAGTGGCATCATGAGCTAGGTCTATTGCGTAGATTCTATGCACGAGTAGAACACAAAGTAGTTGTGGGCGTTGATTTTGTTCAATATGCTTAACGTTACTAGTCCAATCTTGTTTCGACAGTATTGTGGGATGAAGCGGCCCAGACCGACCTTACACGTACTCTTACGTGAGACAGGTTCCACCGACTGACATGCACTTGGTGCATAAGGTGGCTGGCGGGTGCCAATCTCTCCCACTTTAGTCGGATCAGATTCGGTGAAAAGGGTCCTTATGAAGGGTAAATAGCAATTGACATATCACGTTGTGGTTTTTGCGTAGGTAAGAAACGTTCTTGCTAGAAACCCATAGCAGCCACGTAAAACATGCAAACAACAATTAGAGGACGTCTAACTTGTTTTTGCAGGGTATGCTATGTGATGTGATATGGCCAAAAAGAATGTGATGAATGATATGTGATGTATGAGATTGATCATGTTCTTGTAATAGGAATCACGACTTGCATGTCGATGAGTATGACAACCGGCAGGAGCCATAGGAGTTGTCCTTATTTATTGTATGACCTGCGTGTCATTGAACAACGCCATGTAATTACTTTACTTTATTGCTAACTGGTAGCCATAGTAGTAGAAGTAATAAGTTGGCGAGACAACTTCATGGAGACACGATGATGGAGATCATGATGATGGAGATCATGGTGTCATGCCGGTGACGATGATGATCATGGAGCCCCGAAGATGGAGATCAAAAGGAGCAAAATGATATTGGCCATATCATGTCACTATTTGATTGCATGTGATGTTTATCATGTTTATACATCTTATTTTCTTAGAACGACGGTAGTAAATAAGATGATCCCTCATTAAAATTTCAAGAAAGTGTTCCCCCTAACTGTGCACCATTGCGAAAGTTCATCGTTTCGAAGCACCACGTGATGATTGGGTGTGATAGATTCTTATGTTCACATACAACGGGTGTAAGCCAGATTTACACACGCGAAACACTTAGGTTAACTTGACGAGCCTAGCATGTACAGACATGGCCTCGGAACACAAGAGACCGAAAGGTCGAGCATGAGTCGTATAGTAGATACGATCAACATGAAGATGTTCACCGATGATGACTAGTCCGTCTCACGTGATGATCGGACACGGCCTAGTTGACTCGGATCATGTAATCACTTAGATGACTAGAGGGATGTCTATCTGAGTGGGAGTTCATTAGATGAACTTAATTATCCTGAACATGGTCAAAAGATCTTTGCAAATTATGTCATAGCTCGCGCTTTAGTTCTACTGTTTTAGATATGTTCCTAGAGAAAATTTAGTTGAAAGTTGACAGTAGCGATTATGCGGACAATAGAAAGCTTATGTCCTTAATGCACCGCTCAGTGTGCTGAACCTCGAACGTCGTCTGTGGATGTTGTGAACATCGGACATACACGTTTTGATAACTACGTGATAGTTCAGTTAAACGGTTTAGAGTTGAGGTACCGAAGACATTTTTGAAATGTCACAGAACATGTGAGATGTTCCAAGAGCTGAAATTGGGATTTCAGGCTCGTGCCCACATCAAGAGGTATGAGACCTCCGACGAGTTTTCTAGCCTACAAACTAAGGGAGAAAAGCTCAATCGTTGAGCTTGTGCTCAGATTGTCTGAGTGCAACAATCACTTGAATCGAGTGGGAGTTGATCTTCCAGATGAGATAGTGATGTTTCTCCAAAGTCATTGCCACCAAGCTACTAGGGCTTCGTGATGAACTATAACATATCAGGGATAGATATGATGATCCTTGAGGTATTCGTGATGTTTGACACCGCGAAAGTAGAAATCAAGAAGGAGCATCAATTGTTGATGGTTAGTGAAACCACTAGTCTCAAGAAAGGCAAGGGCAAGAAGGGATACTTCATGAAACGGCAAATCAGCTGCTGCTCTAGTGAAGAAACCCAAGGTTGAACCCAAACCCGAGACTAAGTGCTTCTGTAATAAGGGGAACAGCCACTGGAGCAGCATTACCCTAGATACTCGGTAGATGAGAAGGTTGGCAAGGTCGATAGAAGTATATTGGATATACATTATGTTAATGTGTACTTTACTAGTACTCCTAGTAGCACCAGGGTATTAAGATACCGGTTCGGTTGCTAAGTGTTAGTAACTCGAAATAAAAGGCTACGGAATAAACAGAGACTAGCTAAAGGTGAGCTGACGATATGTGTTGAAAGTGTTTCCAAGTTTGATGTGATCAAACATCGCACGCTCCCTCTACCACCAAGATTAGTATTAAACCTGAATAATTGTCTTTTGGTGCTTGCGTTGAGCATAGACATGATTGGATTATGTCTATCGCAATACGGTCATTCATTTAAGGAGAATAATGGTTACTCTATTCATTTGAATAATATCTTTAATGGTCTTGCACCTTAAGGAATGGTTTATTGAATCTCGATCGTAGTGATACACATTTTCATGCCAAAAGATATAAGATAGTAATGATAGTACCACTTACTTGTGGCACTGCCATGTAAGTCATATTGGTGTAAAACGCATGAAGAAGCTCCATGTTGATGGATCTTTGGACTCACTCATTTTTTGAAAAGTTTGAGACATGCGAACCATGTCTATTGGTGTATACGCATGAAGAAACTCCATGCAGATGGATCGTTTGGACTCACTTGATTTTGAATCACTTGAGATATGCAAATCATACCACATGGGCAAGATGACTGAAAAGCCTCGTTTTCAGTAAGATGGAACAACATAGCAACTTGTTGGAAGTAATACATTTTGATGTGTGCAGTCCAATGAGTGCTGAGGCATGCAGTGAATATCGTTATGTTCTTACTTCACAGATGATTCGAGTAGATGTTGAGTATATTTACTTGATGAAACACAAGTCTAAATTATTGAATGGTTCAAGTAATTTCAGAGTGAAGTTGAAGATCATTGTGACAAGAGGATAAAATCTCTATGATATGATCATAGAGATGAGTATCTGAGTTATGAGCTTTGGCACGCAATTAAGACATTGTGGAAAAATTGTTTCACAATTAATACCGCCTAGAACACCATAGTGTGATGGTGTGTCGGAACATCATAGTTGCACCCTATTGGATATGGTGCGTACCATGATGTCTCTTATCGAATTACCACTATCGTTCATGGGTTAGGCATTAGAGACAACCACATTCACTTTAATAGGGCACCACATAATTCCGTTGAGATGACACCATGTGAACTATGGTTTAGAGAAACCTAAGCTGTCGTTTCTTGAAAGTTTGGGGCTGCGACGCTTATGTGGAAAAGTTTCATCGTGATAAGCTCGAACCCAAAGCGGATAAATACATCTTCATAGGACACCCAAAAACAGTTGGGTAAACCTCCTAATTCAGATCCGAAAGCAATAGGGATTGTTTCTTGAATCGGGTCCTTTCTCGAGAAAAGTTTCTCTCGAAAAAAATGAGTGGGAGGATGGTGGAGACTTGATATGGTTATTGAACCGTCACTACAATTAGTGTGTAACAGGGCACAGGAAGTTGTTCCTGTGGCACCTACACCAATTGAAGTAGAAGCTTATGATAGTGATCATGAAACTTCAGATCAAGTCACTACCGTACCTCGTAGGGTGACAAGGATGTGTACTGCTTCAGAGTGGTACAGTAATCCTGTCTTGAAGGTCATGTTGCTAGACAACAATGAACCTACGAGCTATGGAGAAGCGATGGTGGGCCTAAATTCCGACAAATGGTTAGAAGCCATGAAATCCGAGATAGGATCCATGTATCAGAACAAAGCATGGACTTTGGTGGACTTGCCCAATGATCGGCAAGCCATTGAGATAAATGGATCTTTAAGAAAAAGACGGACGTGGATGGTAATGTCACCATCTATGAAGCTCGACTTGTGGCGAAGAGTTTTTCACAAGTTCAAGGAGTTGACTACGATGAGATTTTCTCATCCGTAGCGATGCTTAAAGTCCGTCGGAATCATGTTAGCACAAGCTGCATTTATGAAATCTGGCAGATGGATGTCAAAACGAGTTTCCTTACTAGTTTTCATAAGGAAAGGTTGTATGTGATACAATCAGAAAGGTTCTGTCGATCCTAAGGATGCTAAAAGGTATGCTAGCTCCAGCGATCCTTCCATGGGATAGAGCAAGCATCTCGGAGTCAGAATATACACTTTGATAAGATGATCAAAGATTTTGGGTTTATACAAAGTTTATGAGAAACTTGTATTTCCAAAGAAGTGAGTGGGAGCACTATAGAATTTCTGATGAGTATATGTTGTTGACATATTGTTGATCAGAAATGATGTAGAATTTCTGGAAAGCATATAGGGTTATTTGAAAGGTGTTTTTCAATAGAAAACCTGGATTAAGCTACTTGAACATTGAGCATCAAGATCTATGAGGATAGATCAAAAACGCTTAATGGTACTTTCAAATGAGCATATACCTTGACATGATCTTGAAGATGTTCAAGATGGATCAGTCAAAGAAGGAGTTCTTGCCTGAGATGTAAGGTATGAAGTTAAGACTTAAAGCTCGACCACGCCAGAAAAGAGAGAAAGGATGAAGGTCGTCCCCTATGCTTTAGACGTAGGCTCTACAGTATGCTATGCTATGTACCGCACCTGATGTGTGCCTTGCCACATGTCTGGAAAGAGGGTAGAAAGGTGATCAAGGAGTGGATCACCAGATAGCGGTCAAAATTGTCCTTGGAGTA
This sequence comes from Triticum dicoccoides, assembly GCF_002162155.2. Classification (NCBI taxonomy): domain Eukaryota; kingdom Viridiplantae; phylum Streptophyta; class Magnoliopsida; order Poales; family Poaceae; genus Triticum; species Triticum dicoccoides. The sequence continues at coordinate 370,708,282 of NC_041389.1, read as the reverse complement.
ATAAGGACATGTTTCTCGATTATGGAGGTGATAAAGAGTTCGGCGTAAAGGGTTACGTCGATGCAAGCTTTAACACCTATCCGAATGACTCTGAGTAGCAAAACGGATACGTATAGTGGAGCAACCATTTGGAATAGCTCCAAGTGGAGTGTGGAAGCAGCATTTACAATATGACCTAGAGATTTGCGAAGTACATACAGATCTGAATGTTGCAAACCCGTTGACTAAAACCTCTCTCACAAGCAAAACATGATCAAACCCAAGAACTCATTGAGTCTTAATCACATGATGATGTGAACTAGTTTAGCGACACTAGTAAACTCTTTGGATGTTGGTCACATGGCGATGTGAGCTGTCAGTGTTAATCACATGGCGATGTGAACTAGATTATTGACTCTAGTGCAAGTGGGAGACTGTTGGAAATATGCCCTAGAGGCAATAATAAATTAGTTATTATTATATTTCCTTGTTCATGATAATCGTTTATTATCCATGCTATAATTGTATTGATAGGAAACTCAGATACATGTGTGGATACATAGACAACACCATGTCCCTAGTAAGCCTCTAGTTGACTAGCTCGTTGATCAATAGATGGTTACGGTTTCCCGACCATGGACATTGGATGTCGTTGATAACGGGATCACATCATTAGGAGAATGATGTGATGGACAAGACCCAATCCTAAGGCTAGCACAAAGATCGTGTAGTTCGTATGCTAAAGCTTTTCTAATGTCAAGTATCATTTCCTTAGACCATGAGATTGTGCAACTCCTGGATACCGTAGGAATGCTTTGGGTGTACCAAACGTCACAACGTAACTGGGTGGCTATAAAGGTGCACTACAGGTATCTCCGAAAGTGTCTGTTGGGTTGGCACGAATCGAGACTGGGATTTGTCACTCCGGTAAACGGAGAGGTATCTCTGGGCCCACTCGGTAGGACATCATCATAATGTGCACAATGTGACCAAGGGGTTGATCACGGGATGATGTGTTACGGAACGAGTAAAGAGACTTGCCGGTAACGAGATTGAACAAGGTATCGGCATACCGACGATCGAATCTCGGGAAAGTACAATACCACTAGACAAAGGGAATTGTACACGGGATTGATTGAGTCCTTGACATCGTGGTTCATCCGATGAGATCATCGTGGAACATGTGGGAGCCAACATGGGTATCCAGATCCCGCGGTTGGTTATTGACCGGAGAACGTCTCGGTCATGTCTGCATGGTTCCCGAACCCGTAGGGTCTACACACTTAAGGTTTGATGACGCTAGGGTTATAAAGGAAGTTTGTATGTGGTTACCGAATGTTGTTAGGAGTCCCGGATGAGATCCCGGATGTCACGGGGAGTTCCGGAATGGTCCGGAGGTAAAGATTTATATATGGGAAGTCCTGTTTTGGTCACCGAAAAAGTTTCGGGTTTTTTTGGTAACGTACCGGGACCACCGGGAGGGTCCCGGGGGTTCACCAAGTGGGGCCACCAACCCTGAAGGGCTGCATGGGCCAAGTGTGGGAGGGGACCAGCCCCAGGTGGGCTGGTGCGCCCCCCCACAGGGCGCAAGGCGCAGGGAAGTGGGGAAGGGGGGCAAACCCTAGGGCAGATGGGCCCTAAGGCCCACCCTAGGTGCGCCTCCCCCTCTCCCCTTCTGGCCGCCACCCAGATGGGATCTGGGGGCTGCCGCCACCCCTGGGGAGGGAACCCTAGAGGGGGCACAACCCCCTCCCCCCTATAAATACTTGAGGTCTGGGGGCTGCCCAACACACGAGAACCTCTCCCTCTTGGCGCAGCCCTACCTCTCTTACTCCTCCTCTCCCGCGGTGCTTGGCGAAGCCCTGCAGGATTGCCACGCTTCTCCACCACCACCACGCCGTTGTGCTGCTGCTGGACGGAGTCTTCCTCAACCTCTCCCTCTCTCCTTGCTGGATCAAGGCATGGGAGACGTCACCGGGCTGTACGTGTGTTGAACGCGGAGGTGCCGTCCGTTTGGCACTAGGATCTCCGGTGATTTGGATCACGACGAGTACGACTCCTTCAACCCCGTTTTCTTGAACGCTTCCGCTTAGCGATCTACAAGGGTATGTAGATGCACTCTCCTTTCCCTCGTTGCTGGTTTCTCCATAGATAGATCTTGGTGATTCGTAGGAAAATTTTGAATTTCTGCTACGTTCCCCTACACTAGAACCTTTCAAGATTAGCATCATAGACGGTACATAGACAGATGCGTCTCACCGGGAAAACTGCTGAAGCGAAAGGCAAATATTTAGCCTTCATTGATGTTGAAGGTCTTTCCAACTTTAGGCCAGTGCCCATGGATGATTGACCGTCCATCCTTCGTACTCTTCAAGAACACTTCAATATTGAACCATGGGTGTTGTATGAATACCTTTCTCGCCTCCTGACCATACATGTGGTTTGAGAGGTAATCATCAGTGAACTGTTTTGGAAAGGCCTGAAAACAAGGATGTGCATAAATATCTTCTCTATATAGGAAATGGGGCAAAGCAATTAAAAAGACAAGGTATAATAGTATACAATAACATAATGCGGCCACAACAATTGAACATCACATTGCAGAATTGAACCAAGCAGTTAATTAAACACCACAATAAATGAACCAACCGTTAACTGAGCACCACATTGCATAATATAACATATTCCTAATAGAAGCCTAGACAGTTAACCAAATCAACCATGCTTAACAACTTGGAAATATAACAATTGTATTTGTTTCTCATGTATTTAGTACAGCCAAATTCGATTTATTTCTCACATGGCATACAATAACAGAATGCACACACAACAATTGAACATCGCATTGCAGAATTGAACCAAACAATTAACTAAACACCACAACAAATGAACCAAACGTTAACTGAGCACCACATTGCACAATATAGCATACTCCTAATAGAAGATCAGATAGTTAACCAAACCAAGCATGTTTAACAACTTGGAAACATAACAATTGTATTTGTTTCTCATGTATTTAGTATAGCCAAATTCAATTTATTTCTCACATGGTATACAATAACAGAATGCACACACAACAATTGAACATCGCATTGAAGAATTGAACCAAACAGTTAACAAAACACCACAACAAATGAACCAAACGTTAACTGAGCACCACATTGCACAATATAACATACTCCTAATAGAAGATCAGACAGTTAACCAAACCAAGCATGCTTGACAACTTGCTGCAGCTGTTGGCGCCGCCGCCGACCACCACGCCTCGCCGGAGCCCCTGTCCCGCCGCGCCAAGCCCTACCACCGACCGCCCCGCCTCGCCGTTAACTCGCCCGCCGCCTTCGGCCGAGGACCGGTAAAAAACCGATCTGGTTTTTTCGGTTTAGTTAATTAGATCGGTTTATTTTATTAGTTAGACTAAATAGCGAACATTCACCTGTTTAGATCTGTTAACGAATGATTTCGTCGTTAGTCTTTGTTAGCGGACGTTCGTCCGATAGGCTTTTTCCTTTTTAGTTTAATTTTCGGCCAGGGATCTATCCGCGAATAGTTTTATCGCAGATTAGCCTCTGATCTTCAAACTAGCACAACTTTTAGCTCGTTTGTCCAAATTCGATGAAAACAACGCCTAAATCTTCAGTACATTCCCCTCTATCCAGTAAACCAACTTGAACATAATTTTGACAATTTAAAATTTGAGTTTAGTTCATATTAGTATTTGATCTTGTTTTGTTTGTATCTTGAGTTTCGTAGCCCCGTTTGAGTTGATTCTTTTTGCAAATCGTAGCTAATCACATGTACCTACTGTTAAGATCTATTTCACATAAATAAAATGTTGTTAGAAATTTTTTCTGTTTTGATTAGTTATTTGCTTGTTTCGAGTTTTATTTGGATCTTTTCTCTATTTCCCTTTTGCATCGTTTGCTTGGTTGCTTATGTAAGCTATTGTTTGTTTACGCTAGATTTTCTGGAGTGAGAAGCTTGTTACTAGAATCTCTAGCATTTTCCGATCGTCAGCAAAGCAAGTTACACTTTGATCATACTCTTTAATACTCAATTTTTACTATGCATTAGTTTGGCCCTCAAATATTTGCATGAGTAGGATTGGGAACATGTGGATTTGGTTGTAGTACTTGAGGTAGGAACCTATTACCTTTGATCACCTCGGGAATATACATTATGCTCATTTATTGCTTAGCCATGCTTGTAGCCGGGGATTGGATCGTGATGTACATGGAAGTTGTGAGATTATAATTTTTGGATAACATTAAGGTGGCAACTTTAATACACATCTGGGTGGATTGGTTGGGGCACCTGGAGAAACCAGTGCTTGCCCATTGGGAAATCCCGGAGTACCCGTGTGATTTTTCCTCGGTTCGCCACCCAGGCTCAAAGGGATCATATGATATTTCCTACCTAGAAACTTCCGTGTGCAGCCACAAGCCATTATGGGCTCTGGCATAGTTGAGTAAGTTGTGTGAGCTCTTGAAGAGGTGGACTAGCAGATGTAGGTGAAAGTAGGTGTACCGGTCTACCCAGAGTAGAGAGTTAATGCTTCAGAAAGACTATGTCTCGATCTTCCGATCATGGATGTGGTCGAGTCTTGTGGGGAAAAGTGTGCAACCTCTGCAGAGTGTATAAACTAATCATGGTTAGCCGTGTCCCCGGTTATGGTCATCTTGAGTATCTAGAAGTGGATATTATTGTTGATCTCGTCACTCTTTAATTAAATGAATTGTGTTTAATGATGATACCTGTTTAATTGTGGGATTTGAGTTGGAGGAACCTTCTCAAATATTGGTATAACTTTGTAGTAAATAAAATTTATTCCTTTGTTGTAGGGAAAAATTAGCTTTATGCAAAACATTAAACTTAGAGCCTCTACCAGCCAAATATGCATGTAGATATAGTTTCTTGAATTCATTTGCTCAACAGTGTAACTCTGCCAGCATATTCCATGTGCTGACCTACACGGCTGCAACGTCTCATGTTGCAGACTTTACCGACGAAGAATAAGGTGCGATAGGTCGTTTTCATGCACTCAGCTATGCTGTTGGAGTTGATGGACTCATTTATCTTTGAAGCTTCCGTAGTTATTTTGGTTTAGATGACCTTCAGCCATATTATTTGTGTAACAAATACTCTTTATGAGGACCTCGATGTAATAAGTGTGTGATTGAACTCTGTTATAATTCCTCGAGTACTGTGTGTGTCAGCATACTGATCCAGGGATGACACTTAAGCACAGACTTCGGTCCATTGGGATCGTGGTTGCTACATGTATATGGTTCGGCGATGGCATTCCCACACAACTTTTATCCACACCAACCCCTCTTAGTAGTGCGGTCTTTCCTATGACTCGAAGCAAACCAAAAACTAAAACCTTTGAATCACCGGTAGACCATGCCTTTGACCTTTTTTAAGTGGGGGGTCAGACATCTCCATCACAAAGCACCAGGAACCAATATCCTGAGATAAACTTTTAGCAACCAATATTAGTTCAACTAACCACATTGTCATCACACCAAAATATAGTTTAAGTGCCACGTGGACTTTCAGTCTCCCCCTTTTTGGTGCATTGATGACAACGTGGTTAGAGCATGGCATAGGGGATATGAATATTTGAATAGCCATGAGACAATGAATGATCATGGTAGCTCCCCCTATATGGGTGCCCGGATAAAATGAGTGCTTGAGAATGCATCAAGTACACACATAGGAGACTACCCGAAGATTATCATTGTCAAGACATGAGATCAACATAATAAGCCTATAACGGTGCCTAGATCTCATGAATTGGTGTGGTGAGCAAATATCATGAGACACATAAACAACATAATAAGCATGATATGACCATTGCATAAGGTTCAATATAAAAGCTAGAGTCTCACGAGCATAAGCAAGTAGTTCACAACCACACAAGCAGAAAGCAAATAAGAGTACCTCAAGCCAACTAAAAACAACACCCACCACTTCTCCCCCTTTGTCATCAAGACAACAAAAAAGAGACAAAATGGCAACACACAGACCCACTAGACAAGAGGAGGAGTGCTCGAAGCATCATCATCATCATCATCATCAAAACACCATCCTGCGAGCGGAAAAGACTGAGTTGTGGCCTCACTGTCGTTGTCCTCTGACCCTGGGCCGACCTCCTCACCAGCTGCATCTCTTGCCGCTTTTTGCTGACGCCTCACAAGCTTCTCCTTATTGATCTCCTTAATCTGACGGCGCTGGATAGACTGGCACATCTTGAACATGTTGCTCAAGGTCTTGAACAGGGACTTCTTCTCCCCTTTGGCAAAAACAGCCTCAGAACCAACCGATGTGGCCTTACCACGAGGGATACGTGAAGTGGAGGACATGCCGGGTGTGAATGTGGCATGATTCTTGGGCCTAGGGTTCCGCTCCTTCTTGGTAATCACATATGGAGCAGGTGCAGTTGGAGTCCAGTTGGAGTTGTGCCTGGGAATAGAAGTCTTGTACTGAGCAATATACTTAGCTGGGCAGATGTACTCAATCAACGCCTGGATGAACGGAGCATAGATCAAGGACTTGTTCTCTTGCACACACTGACGGAGCTCATAGAATATGAAGTCCAGAACATCCACCCTCTTCTTCTAATGTAGGTACACAAAGACATCCAACATGGAACTCTGAATGTTGTGGGGATCACCGGCCTTTGGAGTGAGAGTATACCTCAGGATATGGCACATAATGTCATAGACGAGCACAAGGTCTTTGATGGACTCGGTGAAAAACGACTTCTCTTGCTTGTAAGCGACTGCAATCTCATTAGTGCGCTGCCCACTTTCACGAACCCTGCCAAACTCATCAGATGCCGCTTCTTCATCAATGAACGGATAAGGAATGATATCAGAAAACTTTGCCATAGGAGCAGAGCACCGATGCGTCCCGGACATCCATGTGAGGGTGCGAGCAGAGTCATTGGAGAAAAACAAAGTGGCAAAGAACCGCATCACCAGATCCTAATTGTATGGATAGTTGAATGTGGTGAAGGGAATGAGGCCCAACCTCCCAAGAGCTGAATACACACCGGGATACAAATGATCATTGTCGCGCAGACTCTCAGTGTTAACCTGCTTGTGTGGAGCAAACTTCTTCGACTTGGTCATGAGAAGCTCATGATATACTCTTTGCTGAAAATCATTCTTGAACTGGGGATCCACTCCCAAACCTGTTGGGTAATGTAGTAATTTCAAAAAAATTCATACACACACGCAAGATCATAGTGATGCATAGCAACGAGAGGGGAGAGTGTGTCCACGTACCCTCGTAGACCGAAAGCGGAAGCGTTATGACAATGCGGTTGATGTACTCATATGTCTTCTCGATCTGACCGATCCAAGCACCGAACGTACGACACCTCCGAGTTCAGCACACGTTCAGCTCGATGACGATCCCCGGACTCCGATCTAGCAGGGTGTCGGGGATGAGTTCTGTTAGCACGACGGCGTGGTGATGATGATGATGTTCTACTGATGCAGGGCTTCGCCTAAGCACCACAACAATATGACCGAGGTGGAATATGGTGGAGGGGGGCACCGCACACGGCTAAGGAATGATCACGAAGATCAACTTGTGTGTCTAGAGGTGCCCCCTCCTCCGTATATATAAGGGGGAGGAGGAGGGGGCCAGCCAAGGGGGTGGCATGCCCTAGGAGGGGGAAACCTACTCCAAGTAGGTTTGCCCCTCCCTTTCCTAGTCCAAGAAGGAGGGGGAAGGAAGGAGTGGGAGAGGGGAAAGGCAAGGGGGGCGCCGCCCCCCCTTCCTTGTCCTATTCGGACTCAAGGGGAGGGGGCGCGCCTCTTGCCCTGGCCGGCCCCTCTCTCTCTCCACTAGGGCCCAA
>NC_041389.1:370688434-370700098 GCF_002162155.2 Triticum dicoccoides | reverse complement strand
GGTAACCCTCCGGCACTCCGGTTTTCTCCGAAATCACCCGAAACACTTCTGGTGTCCGAATATAGTCGTCCAATATATCAATCTTTATGTCTCGACCATTTTGAGACTCCTCGTAATGTCCGTGATCACATCCGGGACTCCGAACAACCTTCAGTACATCAAAACTTATAAACTCATCATAAAACTGTCATCGTAATGTTAAGCGTGCGGACCCTACGGGTTCGAGAACTATGTAGACATGACCTAGAACTGCGGTTAATAACCAATAGCGGAACCTGGATGCTCATATTGGCTCCTACATATTCTACGAAGATCTTTATCGGTCAAACCGCATAACAACATACGTTGTTCCCTTTGTCATCGGTATGTTACTTGCCCGAGATTCGATCGTCGGTATCCAATACCTAGTTCAATCTCGTTACCGGCAAGTCTCTTTACTCGTTACGTAATGCATCATTCCGTAACCAACTCATTGGTCACCTTGCTTGCAAGGCTTATAGTGATGTGCATTACCGAGAGGGACCAAAGATACCTCTCCGACAATCGGAGTGACAAAACCTAATCTTGAAATACGCCAACTCAACATCTACCTTTGGAGACACCTGTAGAGCTCCTTTATAATCACCCAGTTACATTGTGACGTTTGGTAGCACACAAAGTGTTCCTCCGGTAAACAGGAGTTGCATAATCTCATAGTTGTAGGAACTTTGTATAAGTCATGAAGAAAGCAATAGCAACATACTAAACGATCAAGTGCTAGGCTAATGGAATGGGTCAAGTCAATCACATCATTCTCCTAATGATGTGATCTCTTTAATCAAATGACAACACATGTCTATGGTTAGGAAACATAACCATCTTTGATTAATGAGCTAGTCAAGTAGAGGCATACTAGTGACATTAAGTTCGTCTATGTATTCACACATGTATCATGTTTCCGGTTAATACAATTCTAGCATGAATAATAAACATTTATCATGATATGAGGAAATAAATAATAACTTTATTATTGCCTCTAGGGCATATTTCCTTCAGTCTCCCATTTGCACTAGAGTTAATAATGTAGATTACACAGTAATGATTCTAACACCCATGGAGTCTTGGTGTTGATCATGTTTTGCTCGTGGAAGAGGCTTAGTCAACGGGTCTGCAACATTCAGATCCGTATGTATCTTGCAAATCTCTATGTCTCCCACCTGGACTTGGTCCCGGATGGAATTGAAGCGTCTCTTGATGTGCTTGGTCCTCTTGTGAAATCTGGATTCCTTTGCCAAGGCAATTGCACCAGTATTGTCACAGAAGATCTTCATTGGTCCCGATGCACTAGGTATGACACCTAGATCGGAAATGAACTCCTTCATCCAGACTCCTTCATTTGCTGCTTCTGAAGCAGCTATGTACTCCGCTTCGCATGTAGATCCCGCCACGACGCTTTGTTTAGAACTGCACCAACTTACAGCTCCACCGTTTAATAAAAACACGTACCCGGTTTGCGATTTAGAATCATCCGGATCAGTGTCAAAGCTTGCATCGATGTAACCATTTACGACTAGCTCTTTGTCACCTCCATAAACGAGAAACATATCCTTAGGTATTTCAGGATGTTCTTGACCGCTGTCCAGTGATCCACTCCTGGATTACTTTGGTACCTCCCTGCTAAACTTATTGCTAAGCATACATCAGGTCTGGTACACAGCATTGCATACATGATAGAGCCTATGGCTGAAGCATAGGGAACATCTTTCATTTTCTCTCTATCTTCTGCTGTGGTTGGGCATTGAGTCTGACTCAACTTCATACCTTGCAATACAGGCAAGAACCCTTTCTTTGCCTGATCCATTTTGAACTTTTTCAAAACTTTATCAAGGTATGTGCTTTGTGAAAGTCCAATTAAGCGTCTTGATCTATCTCTATAGATCTTGATGCCCAATATGTAAGCAGTTTCACCGAGGTCTTTCATTGAAAAACTTTTATTCAAGTATCCCTTTATGCTATCCAGAAATTCTATATCATTTCCAATTAACAATATGTCATCTACATATAATATCAGAAATGCTACAAAGCTCCCACTCACTTTCTTGTAAATACAGGCTTCTCCAAAAGTCTGTATAAAACCATATGCTTTGATCACACTATCAAAGCGTTTATTCCAACTCTGAGATGCTTGCACCAGTCCATAAATGGATCGCTGGAGCTTGCACACTTTGTTAGCACCTTTTGGATCGACAAAACCTTCCGGTTGCATCATATACAACTCTTCTTCCAGAAATCCATTCAGGAATGCAGTTTTTACATCCATTTGCCAAATTTCATAATCATAAAATGTGGCAATTGCTAACATGATTCGGACAGACTTAAGCATCGCTATGGGTGAGAAAGTCTCATCGTAGTCAACCCCTTGAACTTGTCGAAAACCTTTTGCAACAAGTCGAGCTTTGTAGATAGTTACATTACCATCAGCGTCAGTCTTCTTCTTGAAGATCCATTTATTCTCAATGGTTTGCCGATCATCGGGCAAGTCCACCAAAGTCCATACTTTGTTCTCATACATGGATCCTATCTCATATTTCATCGCTTCAAGCCATTTTGCGGAATCTGGGCTCATCATCGCTTCCTCATAGTTCGTAGGTTCGCCATGGTCAAGTAACATGACTTCCAGAATAGGATTACCGTACCACTCTGGTGCGGATCTTACTCTGGTAGACCTACGAGGTTCAGTAGAAACTTGATCTGAAGTTTCATGATCAATATCATTAGCTTCCTCACTAATTGGTGTAGTTGTCACAGGAACCGGTTCTTGTGATGAACTACTTTCCAATAAGGGAGCAGGTACAGTTACCTCATCAAGTTCTACTTTCCTCCCACTCACTTCTTTCGAGAGAAACTCCTTCTCTAGAAAGGATCCGAATTTAGCAACGAAAATCTTGCCCTCAGATCTGTGATAGAAGGTGTACCCAATAGTATCTTTTGGGTATCATATGAAGACACATTTCTCCAATTTGGGTTCGAGCTTATCTGGTTGAAGTTTCTTCACATAAGCATCGCAGCCCCAAACTTTAAGAAATGACAACTTTGGTTTCTTGCCAAACCACAGTTCATAAGGCGTCGTCTCAACGGATTTTGATGGTGCCCTATTTAACGTGAATGCGGTCGTCTCTAAAGCATAACCCCAAAACGATAGCGGTAAATCAGTAAGAGACATCATAGATCGCACCATATCCAGTAAAGTACGATTACGGCGTTCGGACACACCATTTCATTGTGGTGTTCCGGGTGGCGTGAGTTGCGAAACTATTCCGCATTGTTTCAAATGTAAACCAAACTCGTAACTCAAATATTCTCCTCCACGATCAGATCATCGAAATTTTATTTTCTTGTTACAATGATTTTCCACTTCACTCTGAAATTCTTTGAACTTTTCAAATGTTTCAGACTTGTGTTTCATCAAGTAGATATACCCATATCTGCTCAAATCATCTGTGAAGGTGAGAAAATAACGATACCCGCCGCGAGCCTCAATATTCATTGGACCACATACATTAGTATGTATGATTTCCAACAAATCAGTTACTCGCTCCATATTTCCGGAGAACGGCGTTTTAGTCATCTTGCCCATGAGGCACGGTTCGCAAGTACCAAGTGATTCATAATCAAGTGATTCCAAAAGTCCATCAGTATGGAGTTTCTTCATGCGTTTTACACCGATATGACCTAAACGGCAGTGCCACAAATAAGTTGCACTATCATTATCAACTCTACATCTTTTGGCTTCAACATTATGAATATGTGTATCACCACTATCGAGATTTAATAAAAATAGACCACTCTGTAAGTGTGCATGACCATAAAAGGTATTACTCATATAAATAGAACAACCATTATTCTATGATTTAAATGAATAATTGTCTCGCATCAAACAAGATCCAGATATAATGTTCATGCTCAACGCTGGCACCAAATAACAATTATTTAGGTCTAAAACTAATCCCGATGGTAGATGTAGAGGTAGCGTGCCGACCTCGATCACATCGACTTTGGAACCATTTCCCACGCGCATCGTCACCTCGTCCTTATCCAATCTTTTCCTAATCTGTAGTCCCTATTCCGAGTTGCAAATATTAGCAACAGAACCAGTATCAAATACCCAGGTACTACTGCGAGCATTAGTAAGGTACACATCAATAACATGTATATCACATATACCTTTGTTCACTTTGCCATCCTTCTTATCCGCCAAATACTTGGGGCAGTTCCGCTTCCAGTGTCCAGTCTGCTTGCAGTAGAAGCACTCAGTCTCAGTCTTAGGTCCAGACTTTGGTTTCTTCTCTTGAGCAGCAACTTGTTAGCTGTTCTTCTTGAAGTTCCCCTTCTTCTTCCCTTTTCCCTTTTTCTTGAAACTGGTGGTCTTATTGACCATCAACACTTGATGCTCCTTCTTGATTTCTACCTCTGTAGCCTTTAGCATTGTGAAGAGCTCGGGAATAGTCTTGTCCATCCCTTGCATATTATAGTTCATCACAAAGCTCTTGTAGCTTGGTGGTAGTGATTGAAGAATTTTGTCAATGACACTATCATCAGGAAGATTAACTCCCAGTTGAATCAAGTGATTATTATACCCAGACATTTTGAGTATGTGTTCACCGACAGAACTATTCTCCTCCATCTTACAGCTATAGAACTTATTGGAGACTTCATATCTCTCAATCCGGGCATTTGCTTGAAATATTAACTTCAACTCCTGGAACATCTCATATGCTCCATGACGTTCAAAACGTCGTTGAAGACTCGGTTCCAAGCCGTAAAGCATGGCACATTGAACTATCGAGTAGTCATCAGCTTTGCTCTGCCAAACGTTCTTAACGTCATCAGTTGCATCTGCAGTAGGCCTGGCACCCAGCGGTGCTTCTAGGACGTAATTCTTCTGTGCAGCAATGAGGATAATCCTCAGGTTACGGACCTAGTCCGTGTAATTGCTACCATCATCTTTCAACTTAGCTTTCTCAAGGAACGCATTAAAATTCAACGGAACAACAACACGAGCCATCTATCTACAACAAACATAGACAAGCAAAATACTATCAGGTACTAAGTTTATGATAAATTTAAGTTCAATTAATCATATTACTTAAGAACTCCCACTTAGACAGACATCTCTCTAGTCATCTAAGTGATCACGTGATCCAAATCAACTAAACCATGTCCGATCATCACGTGAGATGGAGTAGTTTCAATGGTGAACATCACTATGTTGATCATATCTACTATATGATTCACGTTCGACCTTTCGGTCTCCGTGTTCCGAGGCCATATCTGTATATGCTAGGCTCGTCAAGTTTAACCTGAGTATTCCGCATGTGCAACTGTTTTGCACCCGTTGTATTTGAACATAGAGCCTATCACACCCGATCATCACGTAGTGTCTCAGCACGAAGAACTTTCGCAACGGTGCATACTCAGGGAGAACACTTCTTGATAATTTAGTGAGAGATCATCTTAAAATGCTACCGTCAATCAAAGCAAGATAAGATGCATAAAGGATAAACATCACATGCAATCAATATAAGTGATATGATATGGTCATCATCATCTTGTGCTTGTGATCTCCATCTCCGAAGCACCGTCGTGATTACCATCGTCACCGACACGACACCTTGATCTCCATCGTAGCATCATTGTCGTTACGCCATCTATTGCTTCTACGACTATCGCTACCGCTTAGTGATAAAGTAAAGCAATTACAGGGCGTTTGCATTTCATACAATAAAGCGACAACCATATGGCTCCTGCCAGTTGCCGATAACTTCGGTTACAAAACATGATCATCTCATACAATAAAATATAGCATCACGTCTTGACCATATCATATCACAACATGCCCTGCAAAAACAAGTTAGACGTCCTCTACTTTGTCGTTGCAAATTTTACGTGGCTGCTATGGGCTGATCAAGAACCGTTCTTACCTACGCATCAAAACCACAACGAGAGTTCATCACGTTAGTGCTGTTTTAACCTTCGCAAGGACCGGGCGTAGCCACACTCGGTTCAACTAAAGTTGGAGAAACAGACACCCGCTAGTCACCTGTGTGCGAAGCACGGCGGTAAAACCAGTCTCGCGTAAGTGTACACGTAATGTCGGTCCGGGCCGCTTCATCCAACAATACCGCTGAACCAAAGTATGACATGCTGGTAAGCAGTATGACTTGTATCACCCACAACTCACTTGTGTTCTACTCGTGCATATAACATCTACGCATAAAACCAGGCTCGGATGCCACTGTTGGGTAACGTAGTAATTTCAAAAAATTTCCTACATACACGCAAGATCATGGTGATGCATAGCAACGAGAGGGGAGAGTGTGTCCACGTACCCTCGTAGACCGAAAGCGGAAGCGTTATGACAATGCAGTTGATGTAGTCGTACGTCTTCTTGATCCGACCGATCCAAGCACCGAATGTACGGCACCTCCGAGTTCAGCACACGTTTAGCTCGATGACGATCCCCGGACTCTGATCCAGCAGGGTGTCGGGGATGAGTTCCGTCAGCACGACAGAGTGGTGACAATGATGATGTTCTACCGATGCAGGGCTTCTCCTAAGCACCGCAACGATATGACCGAGGTGGAATATGGTGGAGGGGGGCACCGCACACGGCTAAGGAACGATCACGAAGATCAACTTGTGTGTCTAGAGGTGCCCCCCTCCTCCGTATATAAGGGGGGGGGAGGAGGAGGGGGCCGGCCAAGGGGGTGGCACGCCCTAGGAGGGGGAAACCTACTCCAAGTAGGTTTTCCCCTCCCTTTGCTAGTCCAAGAAGGAGGGGGAAGGAAGGAGTGGGAGAGGGGAAAGGCAAGGGGGGCGCCGCCCCCCCTTCCTTGTCCTATTAGGACTCAAGGGGAGGGGGCGCGCCTCTTGCCCTGGCCGGCCCCTCTCTTTCTCCAGTAGGGCCCAACAACGCCCATTAGTTCCCCAGGGGGGGGGAAGGGTTCCGGTAACCCTCCGGCACTCCGGTTTTCTCCAAAATCACCCGGAACACTTCCGGTGTCCGAATATAGTCGTCCAATATATCAATCTTTATGTCTCGACCATTTCGAGACTCCTCGTCATGTCCATGATCACATCCGGGACTCCGAACAACCTTCGGTACATCAAAACTTATAAACTCATAATAAAACTGTCATCGTAACGTTAAGCGTGCGGATCCTACGGGTTCGAGAACAATGTAGACATGACCTAGAACTGTTTCCGGTCAATAACCAATAGCAGAACCTAGATGCTCATATTGGATCCTACATATTCTACGAAGAACTTTATCGGTCAAACCGCATAACAACATACGTTGTTCCCTTTGTCATCGGTATGTTACTTGCCCGAGATTCGATCGTCCGTATCCAATACCTAGTTCAATCTCGTTACCGGCAAGTCTCTTTACTCGTTACGTAATGCATCATTCCGTAACCAACTCATTGGTCACATTGCTTGCAAGGCTTATAGTGATGTGCATTACTGAGAGGGCCCAGAGATACCTCTCCGACAATCGGAGTGACAAAACCTAATCTCGAAATACGCCAACTCAACATCTACCTTTGGAGACACCTGTAGAGCTCCTTTATAATCACCCAGTTACATTGTGACATTTGGTAGCACACAAAGTGTTCCTCCGGTAAACGGGAGTTGCATAATCTCATAGTTGTAGGAACTTTGTATAAGTCATGAAGAAAGCAATAGCAACGTACTAAACGATCAAGTGCTAGGCTAACGGAATGGGTCAAGTCAATCACATCATTCTCCTAATGATGTGATCTCTTTAATCAAATGACAACACATGTCTATGGTTAGGAAACATAACCATCTTTGATTAATGAGCTAGTCAAGTAGAGGCATACTAGTGACATTAAGTTCGTCTATGTATTCACACATGTATCATGTTTCCGGTTAATACAATTCTAGCATGAATAATAAACATTTATCATGATATGAGGAAATAAATAATAACTTTATTATTGCCTCTAGGGCATATTTCCTTCAAAACCCGTGGTAGCCGCATATGGATGACTCTATCTCTCAGCCCAAAGCTCTTGCTTGGTCCACTTGGCAAGGGGAAGGTTCCTGAGATCCCGCCCACCTTGAATGGTTTGCTCAGGACTAGATTCCTCTTCTTCATCTTCATCCTCATCACCTCCATCAATACGATTCTACTACTCCTCCACTATCTCTACATCATCATCGGGGTTGACATAGTGAGCATCATCTTGAGACTCATACTCTTCCTCAGAATCGTCGGAGGCCTCAACAGTCGGCCGCTTGGAGGCAGCACGGCGAACATGCCCTGGCCTGACCTTGACCCCTGACCAATACCCTTAGAAGGCTCGCGACGAGCAACCGTGAACTCCCTGGATCCACCCTTTGGGCGCTTGCAACGGAGCTCGGCCCTCTTGCCAGCGGAGTTTGAGACACACACTAGACACCCAGCAACCAACAAAGCAGAGAAACACGAGGCTTGAGATCTCAACACACACTAAGAGTGACAACACCCACCACTTCTCCCCCTTTGCCATCAAGACAAAAAGGAGGCAAAATGGCAACACACAAACCCACTAGACAAGAGGAGGAGGTAGTGGCATGCATGGAAATGGCGGTCGTGCCCACTTGATCATCATCACCATCATCTTCGTCTCCGGACATGTATTCTTCATGAACAAAAGCCTTGTCATCCTTCTTGTTTGCAAACTTGGGTGAACTTATTCTTCTTGAGCACAAGCTTCTCGGATCTATCTTCACGTCTCTCATACGGACAATCATGAACAAAGTGTCTTGGGCTATCACAATTGTAGCATTTCCTTCATCCAAACGATCTTCCTTGAAGATTTTTCCCTTTGTTTGTCATAGTACCAGAGTACTTTTTGACTAAGAGAGCCATGTCTTCCGCAAAGTCATTTGCCGGGAATGAGGTGCCAACATCTTCCTCACAAATCTCTTCACTCACTTCTTCATCCCTTGAGGGTTGGCTTATCACTTTCTTGGCCTTCAAGGCAAGATTGGAGTTCTTGGTTGCTTGAGCAATTGCAAAGGTCTTCTTGGACTTGGTCTCTAAAAGAACATGAGTGGAGAAAGTGGAAACAACTTGAGACACGGTCAACTTGTGATAATCCGGGCATTGATGAACCATCATGACCATGGTATGTTCCGCGAGGAGAATAGCATCTATGAACTTGTCCTTGATGAAGTCATCATTTGCCCAAGTGTACCCAAAGGTTCTCAAGTTGAGCCCAAGGGACTTTAACCTTCGGTAAACCTCTTCCGCGGACTCACCCTCGTTCCTCACAAAGTGATTGACTTCTTGCTTAAGCAAAGCCAATCAAGATTTTCAAATTGCTTCATCTCCTTCGAGAGCCTCCTGAAGGCAATCCCATATTTCCTTGGTGGTCTTAAGGAGAGCAATGGAGTCACTACAGTCTTCGATCATCGCGGTGCACAACATGTTGTGGGCAGTTGCATTCAGTTGATCATCAACCGCTTCTCTTGGAGTGAGATTCATTGGGTCCTTGGGGTTGAATCCATTTATCACAATCCACCACAGTTGAGTTGAAGCACTGCGCATGTTAGACTCCATATCTAGCTTCCACTTAGCAAACGCATTAGCTTTCAAAGGGGCGGAGGCCCAACAGGATTAATGCGAGGATGTTGCAAGGTTGTGGTGAGTAAAAGGGTTCCACGGTATTGTACTTGGGAACTTGAGTACAAGCCAGAGAAGCAAGAGGTTCTCTTGAGTCATACGCATCATGAATGGCATTTGGATCAAATGAGTTTGATGCGGATGTCGAGGGCTTTAAGCGAGCATCAATTTCCTCCTTGACCGAGGAACAGACTTCTTTCAACATAGAGGCTTTGAGGTCCGCAAACATTGAAATAATATCGGCCGCGGTCAAAGGTGTTGGGGAACGTAGTAATTTCAAAAAATTTCCTACGCACACGCAAGATCATGGTGATGCATAGCAACGAGAGGGGAGAGTGTGTCCACGTACCCTCGTAGACCGAAAGCGGAAGCGTTATGACAACGTGGTTGATGTAGTCGTACGTCTTCACGATCCGACCGATCCAAGCACCGAACATACGACACCTCCGTGTTCAGCACATGTTCAGCTTGATGACGATCCCCGGACTCCGATCCAGCAGGATGTCGGGGATGAGTTCCATCAGCACGACGGTGTGATGACGATGATGATGTTCTACCGACGCAGGGCTTCGCCTAAACACTGCAACGATATGACCGAGGTGGAATATGGTGGAGGGGGGCACCGCACACGGCTAAGGAACGATCACGAAGATCAACTTGTGTGTCTAGAGGTGCCCCTCTACCCCTGTATATAAAGGAGGGAGGGGGAGGTGCGGCCGGCCCCCTAGGGGTGCGCCTGGAGGAGTCCTACTCCCACCGGGAGTAGGACTCCCCCCTCTTGCCTTGGTGGAGAAGGAAAGGGGGAGGGGAAAGAGGAAAGGGGGGCGCCCCCCCTCCTTGTCCTATTCGGACTAGGGGGAGAGGGGGCGCGCGGCCTGCCCTGGCCAGCCCTTCCTCTTCTCCCTCATGGCCCATGTAGGCCCATTAACCCCCCGGGGGGGGGGTCCGGTAACCCCCCGGTACTCTGAAAAAATCCCGATTTCTCCCGGAACGATTCCGTTATCCAAATATAGGCTTCCAATATATCAATCTTTATGTCTCGACCATTTCGAGACTCCTCCTCATGTCCGTGATCACATCCGGGACTCCGAACAACCTTCGATACATCAAAACATATAAACCCATAATAAAACTGTCATCGTAACTTTAAGCGTGCGGACCCTACGGGTTCGAGAACTATGTAGACATGACCTAGAACTGTTTCCGGTCAATAACCAATAGCGGAACCTGGATGCTCATATTGGCTCCTACATATTCTACGGAGATCTTTATCGGTCAAACCGCATAACAACATATGTTGTTCCCTTTGTCATTGGTATGTTACTTACCCGAGGTTCGATCGTCGGTATCCAGTACCTAGTTCAATCTCGTTATCGACAAGTCTCTTTACTCGTTATGTAATGCATCATTCCATAACCAACTCATTGGCCACATTGCTTGCAAGGCTTATAGTGATGTGCATTACCGAGAAGGCCCAGAGATACCTCTCAGACAATCGGAGTGACAAAACCTAATCTCGAAATACGCCAACTCAACATCTACCTTTGGAGACACCTGTAGAGATCCTTTATAATCACCCAGTTACGTTGTGACGTTTGGTAGCACACAAAGTGTTCCTCCGGTAAACGGGAGTTGCATAATCTCATAGTTTTAGGAACTTTGTATAAGTCATGAAGAAAGCAATAGCAACATACTAAACGATCAAGTGCTAGGCTAACAAAATGGGTCAAGTCAATCACATCATTCTCCTAATGATGTGATCCCGTTAATCAAATGACAACTCTTTTGTCCATGGCTAGGAAACATAACCATCTTTGATAAACGAGCTAGTCAAGTAGAGGCATACTAGTGACACTATGTTTGTCTATGTATTCACACATGTATTATGTTTCCAGTTAATACAATTCTAGCATGAATAATAAACATTTATCATGATATAAGGAAATAAATAATAACTTTATTATTGCCTCTAGGGCATATTTCCTTCAAAT
>NC_041389.1:370677677-370688204 GCF_002162155.2 Triticum dicoccoides | reverse complement strand
GGGGGGGGGTAAGGTTTTGACTATCCTCCACAACCGGGTGCGCCACCTCCCTCATTCCCTAGATCGACCATATCCTCTAAGGTTGTAAAACCTTATATTAGAGCACAAGGCGTAGATAAACAGGGTTCACTAGATATGCAACTAGGTGAACACAACCTATATGAGAAGCAAGCTTAAAGCAAAGTATGCTGGGCAACAATCTAATTAGCAAGCCAACAAGCATACACGGCAAAGTAAAGTGCGGGAAAGGATTAACCACAAGTGAGGCAAGGACGCCGATTTTATCCTGACGTTCACTCTTCCTTGGGGAAGTGCTACTCTCCATTTAGAGCGGTGTTGGAGCCAAAGCTTGAGGAACGCCATGAAGGCTCACCGTAATCTCTTTCGATTCACCCCCAATGGATGAGCCTCAAATCACTCAGGTTGGTCTTAAAGGCGACCACCACACCTTTACAAACTTCTCCGGAGCACACCACAAGCAAGGAAGCTTCAAGAGGAACCTCTAGCTGCATAGGAGCCCAAGCTCCAAGAGTAACAAGTCAATGGGGAAGAAAGGGAACGTGATTTGGTTCGGTCAAGATGTAGATCAGGTCTTGCTCTCCCAATCCCCAAAGTTTCAACAAGTTTGGGTGGAGGGATTGATAGTATTGAGCAAAATGAGGTGTAGCAATGGTGGAGATCACAAGGCATTAGGGTTAAGGATGGAGGAAGGAGAAGGGGGGATTTTATAGTGTTTGTCCCAGGGTGGCCGTTTCTGCCCGTTGGACCCTGTGCGCACGGGCTAAGTCAGCCCCGTGCGCATGTGGTACTCAGAGACTTTCACACCACCCATGCGCATGGGGGTCAAAAGACCCCGTGCACATGGGGTACTTAGAGAGTTTATGCGGTACCCCGTGCGCACGGGGGTCAAAATACCTTGTGCGCACGGGGTACCCAGAGAGTTATGCAGTACCCCGTGCACACGGGGGTCCAAAGACCTCGTGCGCATGGGGTACTCAGTAAGTTTCTGTTGCACTCACTCTAAGTACCACATGCACACACACTATGGAATTAGGTGGTAGGAATGGGTAGGCTAGTGTATGTGGTTCGGCGATGGCATTCCCACACAACTTTTATCCACACCGACCCCTCTTAATAGTGCCATCTTTCCTACGACTCGAAGCAAACCAAAAACTAAAGCCTTCGAATCGCCGGTAAACCACACCTTTGACCTTTTTGAATTGGGGGGTCGCACATCTCCATCACAAAGCACCTGGAACCAATATCCTGAGATAAACTTTTAGCAACTGATATTAGTTCAACTAACCACATTGTCATCACACCAAAATATAGTTTAAGTGCGATGTGCACTTTTAGTTGTCCACGAGCACCGCCGACGCCTTCTTCATATTCCTCGCCCATTGGACCAAGCCGGGCCCTCCTTCAGAGCTGGATCGACTCCATCTTCTTTCTCCGACCATCGTCGCACGCCATCATCGGAATCCTCCACCTCAGAGCCTCCCCCGAGCCTGTTGTGCACCCCTACGGGACCTACGTGAGCTCCTCTTCCTTCTCTCTCTCTTCTCTAGCTCGTGTGCATCCTCTAGGCCATAGGACCACCATGGCCGAAGCCACCGCCGCCTGAGCTCATCGCCTGCAGCGCTCCTGTGACCTTTTGGTCACACGGGCGTGCCCACTAGCTTTGCTAGGACCCGTAGGTCACTTCTAGCAGCTTCGCACGCTCGATTTTGAGACGCAGCCTCATGCCCGTGCCAACCCGAGCTCCGGCCACCGCATTGGTCGCCATCGTCGCTGCTATGGTCCACCCTCGCTGTAGCTACTGCGGCCATTGGACGTGTCATGGGCATTCCTAAGAGCCCACACTTGCATTGAACAATGCCTTGTGTGTGATTTTCGGCAAGATATGCCCCGCTCCGCCACACTCCGGCGTATAAACACTGGCCTGGACCACTAACATGTGGGCCTAGGTCATTAACCACCAGGTTAGCACTAAGCCTAACCCCTAACCACCACTGACGTGTGGACCCCCTCCACTGTAGCTAATTAGTTAGTTTAAACTAATTCTGTTAATTAGTGTTGTCACTGACCATAGGCCCCACTAGCTAATTAATCTCAGTTAAATTAATTAAACCTTGTTTAATAACCACTATCACTGACTACTGGGTCTCACTGGGCCTAGTTGACCAGTCAACTGCTGACTGGGCTACCGTAGTCAATGATAAATGGGCCCCCTTGACCCAGTTGACTAGTCAACCGGTCAGTTGTTGACTGCTGACTTGGCTGCTGACTCAGCTCGGTGGCCCCACCGTCAGCCTCACACACCTTCTGTTGTGTGCACTTCTAGGTGCACATAGCAATTATCCATTTAATTTTGAATTAATAATAATTCCAGAAAATCCATAAATTCAATTAAACTTTGGAAAATCATATTAAAAAATTATATCTCGGATGAAAATAATTTATATATGAATGTTGCTCAGAAAAATATAATGAATTTGATTATGCCATCCACATACCTGCCACACCTCTCTAACATAGTGAACATCAACGTTTTGCCCCTGGTTTAATATACCAGTAAACGCCTGGAGCTGGGAAAACATTGCCAGATGTTTTTCCTCTTCTTTTAAATTACCCGGGGATGCATTAGAGCATATCATCACCATATTTTGCATTGGCATGCATTGTGCTACATTTGATTGCTCTGTTATTTATCTGTTTTCCCCCTCTCCTATATTATTTCGGTAGACCCTGAGACCGCTGTCCATGCCCCTGTGATTGACTACGTCACCGGTGATCAGCTTCCTTCTACAGAGCTTCCAGGCAAGCAAAATCCCCTTGATCATCTAGATATCGCTCATTCCTTCTCTCTTTTGCTTGCATTAGATTTTTGCTACTGTTGTTGTTTCGATAGCTCCTATTCTGATGCATAGCCTGTTCTTCATAACCGTGTATTGATACTTTACCTGTTATCCTACATGCTTAGTATAGGTTTGCTAGAGTCTCATCAGTGGCCCTACACCTTTGTCCGTGTCGCCATGCCATTCTATTTGGGTTGTCCGAGATGATGGATCATTGTACCGAGACCCGAAAACCAATAAAGGCCCTTACAATTATACGACTTTACGAGCCGTATCAAGTGTGATTTACTGAGGGTGATTCTTTGTATTTCACTCTCGATGACGACTATGTAGTGTAGCACATCTATTGTGATCTACTGAGGCCGATTCCTCGTATTTCAGTGTAGGTGATGACTCCCCGTAAAGTATAACAAGGTAAACCTATCGAGGGTAATTCCTCTGGTTTCACCTCGATGGTATGGACTTGAACCCCCGACAGTTCCAATGATAAGATGGGTCGGCCCCAAGGGTACCCATGAGAGATAATGTGGCAGAACGACAGGGTAGGTGGAGACCACCTAGGAGAGGTGGGCCTGGTCCTTGGTCATGGTCTGTGAGTTACGTAGTTAGAGTGAGAACCCTAGTTGTCTCCGCGAGATGCTAATAATACACTAATGGATTTGGGTATTTGATCTGAGTTGGGCGACATGCCGTTACGCACTAACCACCACGCGGGATAATGGTATATAGGACCCTCAGCATCGTACATTCCTTCCGAAAGTGATCCAGATGCCATAGTTCAGAAATGTGGGTTGATTGTTGGGGTGGGCTGGTTACGCTAGTTTGTGTATACATAGGCGCGCCTGGGCCCAGGCCAGTCTCACAACGTGCAGGAGTACTTATGTTGATGGGCCCATGACCCCTTCGTACTTAGGATTTAGACCGGTGTGTTGACCTCTCTGGAGAGTCTATGTTGGTCTACGACATGTTGGTCAGTCGAGGCCGGGCATTACCCAAAAAAGTGTGTCCGAACAGAGTTAATCGAGCGTGTTGGGTAATGTGGTGCACCCTGATACGTCTCCAATGTATCTATAATTTTTTATTGTTCCATGCTACTATATTATCTGTTTTGGATGTTTTATATGCATTATTATGCTATTTTATATTATTTTTGGGACTAACCTATTAACCTAGAGCCCAGTGCCAGTTCCTATTTTTCCCTGTTTTAGAGTTTCGCAGAAAAGGAATACCAAACGGAGTCCAAACGGAATAAACCTTTCGTGATGATCTTTCTTGGACTAGAAGCAAACCAGGAGACTTGGAGATGAAGTCGGAGGAGCCACGAGGCGGCCACAAGGGTGGAGGGCGCGCCCAGGGGGTAGGGGGTGCCCCCTGTCTTGTGGGCCCCTTGTGGGTCTCCTGATCTAATTTCTTCGCCTATATATTCCCATATGTCCCCAAATCAACATGGGCATCCACGAAAACACTTTTCCACCGCCGCAACCTTCTGTACCCGTGAGATCCCTTCTAGGGGCCTTTTCCGGCGTCCTGCCGGAGGGGGATTCAATCACGGAGGGCTTCTACATCAACACCATTGCCCTTCTGATGAAGCGTGTGTAGTTTACCTCAGAACTATGGGTCCATAGCTAGTAGCTAGATGGCTTCTTATCTCTCTTTGATTCTCAATATTATGTTCTCCTCGATGTTCTTGGAGATCTATTCCATGTAGTACCTTTTTGCGGTGTGTTTGCCGAGATCCGATGAATTGTAGATTATGATCAACTTATCTATGAATATTATTTGAATCCTCTCTGAATTCTTATAAGCATGATTTTATGTCTTTGCAAGTCTCTTCGAATTATCGGTTTGGTTTGGCCAACTAGATTGGTTTTTCTTGCAATGGGAGAAGTGCTTAGCTTTGGGTTCAATCTTGCGGTGTCATTTCCCAGTGACAGTAGGGGCAGCAAGGCACATATTGTATTGTTGCCATCGGGGATAAAAAGATGGGGTTTTCATCATATTGCTTGAGTTAATTCCTCTACATCATGTCATCTTACTTAATGCGTTACTCCATTCTTTATGAACTTAATACTCTAGATGCATGCTGATGGACCACGAACTGTGAGACGCTAATTCGTGCAGGTAGGCGGCCCGATCTTTCACGGTACTCGATAAAAGAAACTGTAGATGTAGAAGAAACATCATATCTCGTGAGAGGCAAGAAGCCGACGTAATGAACCTGCACCAACAATTGATACAAGATCAATAGCAGCGTAGCAATAGATCGATCCTCAAGGATCGCATGACATGTCTTTGGTGCCTCCCGACTCAGGCCTTTTCTGGTTTTTATCCAACTCTGATTCAAAACTAATCTGCATACAAGACTCAGGACGCTGCCTTTTATATCCTAGTCACACCAGCCATAAGGGCCTAAACTACTAACCAACTCAAAGTCTCAAACTAACACGAGGACCCTCTCCTTTTACATCTCGGAGAGAGAAAAAAACATGCTAACTAGCACAACTTGTACGTGACCCTTGTATTCTAGTATTCCTTAATTAGGAACCTAATTAATCATCCAGCCATGCTGGTTAGACATGACTAATTTAAAACAAAGGAACGACTACTTGCTTTCATGCTTGAAACTACTTCACCGAACATGAAATACTACCAACATTAGTGCACTTTGGAGGGGTTATGAAGTTTGGCTTCACCGTGTCCTTCTTCGGCTCCATTGGCGAAACCTCAAAGCAGAAAGATCCAAGCCGTAACATAGTTGGAAGATTATAATGTGAAGCCTTTGGTATTCTTGCGTCAAAACAAATGGTTGTGCTTGTTTTCTGTTCAACACTTGGAGTCGCCCCAAGTAAACCTACAACATTGGTGCACACATCATCCTCTCCCTCTTGAATCGAAGCCGTCCTCGGCTTTAAATCAACCTTTGCGATCTTCTGTTGTATAGAAACATTAGCATCTACATTGATGGAATTGGCAAACATCTGTCTCAACACATTCCTTTTTCCATTATCCCAAAATGAATAAGTGTTAGACCTCCCATCATGGGTGGCTCCATGATCATATTGCCAGGGTCTTCCTAACAATATATGGCACACATCCATTAGCAAAACATCACAAATCACCATATCAGTATAATCTCCAACAGAAAATTCACACGGACCGTATGAGTAACCTTTAACTTCCCTGTATGATACATCCACTCAACACGGTGTGGCTGAGGGTGCTTCCATGTAGGTAACCCCAAAGCTTCCACCAATCCCTTGCTGACCGCGTTGGTGTAGCTTCCTCCATCTATAATCAACTTAAAATTGGTGTTATTGACTTTGCACTGAGTCCGAAAAATATTCCAACGCTGTCCCTTATTCTCAATGCAATCCTCTTGCACTTGCTGCACCATTAGTGAAGGATATGATTCAACAACTTCAAAACTCGCAACCACATTTTCAGCATCCTTAGATTTTTCACTAGAAGTGTCAGAAACTGCCTCTTCATCCCTAGCGGATGCATAGCCATCTCTCGTGAGCAATACTCTTTTCTCATTAGGACATTCACGCTTCATATGGCCCCTTCCTCCACACTTGAAACACTCTATGTCACTAGTGCGTCCGGTCGACTGTGCACTAGAATCAACCGTCAACACTCCTGATTTTCAAGCATCCTTTTGCATGGAACCGTGAGAGCGATTTGATGATGTCACCCTGGAGCTAGGACCGACATCCTCATTCTTATGCTACGAGCGTCGCCAAGTGTTAATAGTGCTACAGGGAACTGTGTTGACTTAGCATCGCTTAGTCTGTTGTTCCGCACACACAACTTGGTGCACAAGATCTTGTATGTTATTGTAGACCACCATCTCAACACGATCCTGCACCTCGATATTTAAACCGTTAAAGAAACATGCCATGGTCGCGTATGGATCATCCGTTGTCCCTGTATGTATCATAAGCAATCCCATCTCCTTGTAATATTCATCAACACTCATATTACCTTGAGGGAGCCACTACAACTTGTTGTACATATCTCTTTTATAATCCTCAGGAACAAGATGATGCCTCATGAATTCTTTCATACCTTGCCAAGTCGTCGGGCAATGTCTTGAACGACAAATTTGATTCCACCAAATTAGCACGTAACCGGTGAACTCAATTCCAGCAAGTTGAACTTTCTTCTCCTTGCTATAATGATGGGCATAAAAAAATTGATCAACGAGCATCTCCCACTCCAAATAAACTTTTGGTTCGCACTTGCCGGAGAATGAAGGAAATTTTTATGTGCCCAACTCCATCATCCAAAGGCACACACACAGCTTGACCAACTCGGTCGTGCACTCCACCATGAACGTAAATTTCAGGACGAGGCTCATAGTGTCGTGGCCGTGGAGCATACCCCGCTGCCTAGTCAACACCGTCATCAAGACCATCATCTCCAACATGAGGTGCCGCCAAACGGCGGTCATGCACGTTGGCATGTTCGTCGCGAGCCGGTGGTGTATAACACAGGGGAGCAGCCGGAGCAGTCTGTGGTGGTGCAAAATTCATTGCGGGCATATTGATGATGTCCGCCAAACCATCGAACCGAGTGATCAGGACATCTATCCTTTTGCCGAGCGCATCATGACATTGCTTGATGTAGTTGCATGTGTGGTCAAAACCAGCCCAAATATTTTGCGGAATATCATCCGCATACACTGGACGCACTATTTCCTCAGAATCAGAAGCAACCTCATCACCCTTGTTGACCGAGGTTGACATCTTAATCAACATAGTACCATGAACAACCTTAGCTCTGATACCACTTGATGGACCACGAACAGTGAGACGCTAATTTGTGTGTGTAGGCGGCCGGATCTTTCAGTACTCGATAAAAGGAACTATAGATGTAGAAGAAATGTTGGATCTCGTGAGAGTCAAGAAGACGACGTAATGAACCTGCACCAACAATTGATACGAGATCAATAGCAGTGTAGCAATAGATCGATCCTCAAGGATCACAAAACATGTCTTTAGTGCCTCCCGACTCAGGCCCTTTTTGGTTTTTATCCAACTCCGATTCAAAACTAATCTGCATACAAGACTTAGGACGCTGCCTTTTATATCCTAGTCACACCAGTCGTAAGGGCCTAAACTACTAACCAACTCAAAGTCTCAAACTAACACGGCGACCCTCTCCTTTTACATCTCAGAGAGAGAAAAACAAGCTAACTAGCACAACTTGTATGTGACCCTTGTATTCTAGTATTCCTTAATTAGGAACCTAATTAATCATCCAGCCACACTGATCAGACATGACTAATTTAAAACAAAGGAACGACTTATTTGCTTGCATGCTTGAAACTACTTCACCGGACATGAAATACTACCAATATTAGTGCACTTTGTATGGGTTCTGAAGTTTGGCTTCACCGTGTCCTTCTTCGGCTCCATCAGCGAAACCTCAAAGCGGAAAGATCCAAGATGTAACATAGTCGGAAGATTATAATGTGAAGCCTTTGGTATTCTTGCGTCAAAACAAATGGTTGTGCTTGTTTTATGTTCAACACTTGGAGTCGCCCCAAGTAAACCTACAACATTGGTGTACACATCACATGCTGGATAGCGGTCGATGTGTGGAGTAATAGTAGTAGATGCAGAATCATTTCAGTCTACTTGACACGGACGTGATGCCTATATTCATGATCATTGCCGTAGATATCATCATAACTTTGCACTTTTCTATCAATTGCTCGTCAGTATTTTGTTCACCCACCATATTATTTTCTATCTTGAGAGAAGCCTCTAGTGAAATCTATGGCCCCCAGGTCTCTTTTCCATCATACAAGTTTCCGATCTACTATTTTAGTTTCCGATCTACTATTTTAGTTTCCGATCTACTAGTCTTGAAATCTTTTACTTTATGATCTATAAACCAAAAATACCAAAAATATTTACTTTATTGTTTATCTATCTCTATCAGATCTCACTTTTGCAAGTAACCGTGAAGGGATTGACAAGCCCTTTATCGCGTTGGGTGCAAGTTTGTTTGATTGTTTGTGCAGGTATTCAGTGATTTGTGCATTGTCTCCTATAAGATTGATACCTTGGTTCTCAAACTGAGGGAAATACTTATCTCTACTTTGCTGCATCACCCTTTCCTCTTAAAGGGAAAACCAACGCAAGCTCAAGAAGTAGCAGGAAGAATTTCTGGCACCATTGCCGGTGAGATCTACGCCAAGTCAAGACATACCAAGTATCTATCATAAAATCTCATCTCTTGCATTACATTATTCGCACATTCGCCTCTCATTTTCCTCTCCCCCACTTCTAAAATAATTTTCGATAAGATTCACCCTTTTTCTTCGCTCCTCTTCCGTTCGATCTTTTATTCGCTTGTGTTGCCATGTGCCTTCTTTTTGCTCGCATTTTCGCTTGCTAAAAGTTTATAGATCCTCATCCACTTGCCAATCTTTTTTAAGAGATCCAATTATGTTGAACCAATTGCTAGAGAGTTGTGTGCACTAGATTATCTTTATGAAGTTTTGCTTAAAATTCGTGAATGTGAAAATTGTGATGAAGAGATTTATGAAGAGATTCACAATAGCTTATTGAATAAAAAGCATAATTGAAACAATGTTATTACAAATTATGTTAATTTCAATTGTGCTAATATTATGCAAAACCCTAAGCTTGGGGAAGCTAGTTTTGCTATGTCTACTATTTGTTGCAATGATCATGATTGGGGTGATTCTTCTTATGATCTTGAAAATTTAAGCCCCATGATGAATATAAGATTGATAATAATGGTTGCAATAATATTGAAAGTGGGTTTGGAAGAGTGTCAACTTTAGATCCCACGTATTTGGAGAATGTTCAATCTTATGAATTTTTTGATAAAAGTGGGTTTCGAGAGGTCATGACTTTAGTTAATGTTAATCCCACTATTTTGGAAGAGTGTCAACTTTGCATGCATGTGGATCATGTAGAGAATATGTTATGTGATTGCTATTTTGTTGGATTTGCTTATGATCCTACATGTAATTATTATGAGAGAGGAAAATATGGTTGTAGAAATTTTCATGTTACTAAATTACCTCTCGTTATGTTGAGATTGCTATTGTTTCTTCCTTCTTCCTTGCATATGCTAGTTTTTGCTTGCCTTGATAATTTGTTTGGTTATAAAATGCCTATGCATAGGAAGTATGTTAGACTTAGATGTGTTTGTCACATGTTTTACGATGCTCTCCTTGCGCTTCAATTCTTGTCTTTCATGTGAGCATCATTGAAATCTCAATGCCTAACTAAAAGGCTTTAAAGAAAAGCGCTTGTTGGGAGGCAAATCCAATTTTATTTCTTTGTTCTTTTCTTTTTTTCCTGTTTTGCTTTGAATAATTCATCTAGCCTCTAGTTAGATGTGGTTTTGTGTTTTAATTAGTGTTTGTGCCAAGTAAGACCTTCAGGATAGCTTAGGGTGATAGTTGTTTTGATCCTGGTGAAAAACAGAAACTTTTGCACCCAGTAAATAATTTCCTGGATTTTATTGAAATGTGCTTTTGATATGATTCTTTTTGCTCAGGATTGGTGGACAAATTTCCCAGTTTTTCCTAATATTTCAGATTTTTTGGAGTTACATAAGTATTCGAGAGTTACAGATTACTACAGACTGTTCTGTTTTTGACATATTTTGTTTTCTTTGTGTA